>NC_136976.1:11422279-11449779 GCF_032717465.1 Coenobita brevimanus | reverse complement strand
ACACCTGTTCCTTTGTTTACCTGTTTATTTACCTCTCTTTGACGGCTTCATGATGGGACATAGGTCACGCGATTGACGAATGTGCTCACTGCCATCACCATCAAAAAAATCACAACCACCACTGCACATACCACCATTGCCACCATAACTTTGACCATCACCACCATCGACAAAATAATATCCCCCACCACCACCATATCCCCGCCATAATATCCCTAACCACTTCCACCATCGCCACCATACTTTTCCATCTACTAGTGTCACCATGCCCATCACTACATTGATATTAATGATATTTCTCCCACCCCTACCACAATTACATTCATCATCATAGTTATTCTCGTGGTCACCAATGCCCCATCATTACAACAAAATCATTCTCACCAAACCTTTTTCCCACCTCGACAAATATATTCATTTCTTACACACACACACACACACACACACACACACACACACACACACACACACACACACACACACACACACACACACACACAGCACAACGCAACGCAACACAGCACAGCACAGCACAGCACAAACTACAAAGAAAAAACAAATATGCAGAACAACAACACAACTACGCAAACACGAAGCATAGCACATGTGCTCAACACAGAACATACAGTACAATACAATAAAAATATACAACACATCGTAAGCACAGCACAGCACATCTTTCTCCAGTTCCAAATCCGTGAGTTTACACAGACCCGATTTTTCTACGTCCGTTCACACCTCCTCCAGTCCTTCCTGTTCCTTCTTCCATCCTCCTCCTTTCCCCACCTCCTCCTCCTCCTCCTCCTCCACGTCCTCATTATTCCTTCTCGTGTGTGTGTGTGTGTGTGTGTGTGTGTGTGTTTGAGACAGGATTTTTTCTGATTCGTTTATCCCTCCCCTCTTCCTATCCTGACCTCCAGCTTCCTCCCTCTTACCCATCTCACCCTCATCAGTCTCGGTGAAGATCTGCCCAACAAGAGCGCTGCACGAGGACGGGCTGAGTCAGGGCGAACACGGCAACTTTGTTACCTGAGACTTATGGAGCCAAGGAAAGGAGTAAAAAATGATAGAAATATTACTCATAGTTGGCTTTGCTTTTACACAGGGAAGAGAATTTTCGATTTTATTTTACATTTTTTATACATTCCTCTCTTTGCTTTCATCCTGCTGGGCTGTTCGTTCCTTTTCGCTCTGAGGGAAAAACCTGCTTGATGTTAGTATTTGTTTCTTGTTTTTATCTGTCGGTTTTATTTCGTTTCCATCTTTGGGGATCAGGGAGATCTTTTGTTAAGAACTGGTGTTTATTTGCTTTTCTGTAAGCTTGCTTTGTATGTAGACATGTTTTAAAAGTGAGATTATGCTTTGCTGTGTGTGTGTGTATGTGTGTGTGTGTGTTTTTGTTTGTGTGTGTGCGCGCGCAGGTGCTTGTGTGCTAGTGGTCATTGGCGCTCTTTTACTGTGAAATCACTTCCGTAGAGGTATGGTATACTCAGTACAATCCATGCATTCTGTACACCTGTACAAGTGATTATCTGCAGTAGTAAGTTCTATTAGACAGCAGCAAAACCTCCGAACACCCCACGCTTCATAATACCGTACTGTATATGTCACACCGAATATAAAATTTGCACATTCGTCCTTGAGTCTGTGAGTTTGTATAATTATTGTAGTTTGAGCTATATTTACAAATTGTTCATGTTACAACTACTGTTAGGAAATAAACAAGAGATACAGTGGTAACAACGCACACCGACAGTTCCCGTCTGTACAAGCCTATAATCTACCCAGACTGTCGGACACCATTTTGCTGGCTAAAAAACACTTTTGTATTTGTTGGGTTCAGCTTAGTAATTCAGCCAGCATTCCTCCTCCGCTCTTGTCTGGGTTAAAGTTTGAATGTCGACCAGCCCAGGGTGGGTATAATTGGCGGACTACAGGTGCAGGTTAGACACAATTCGTTTTTTAAGTCCCCGCTCTTGTGTGCTTTATTTTGTGGGTCGCAGTGAAAGTTTGGTGTGACGTGAAAATTTGTTTGTGGGTTAGTTATCTGGGCCATTGTGTGTGTGTGTGTGTGTGTGTGTGTGTGTGTGTGTGTGTGTGTGTGTGTGTGTGTGTGTGTGTGTGTGTGTGTGTGTGTGTGTGTGTGTGTGTGCTAGTGGTATATATATATTTTTTGTTACCACATACCTCTGTTGATGATAATAACTTTAGCCATCATTGTTATTGTTGTTGTTGTTGTTCCTTATCCCCAGTCTGACTGAGCAGACCTGTCAACTGCAAGTATACCACTACCCATATGGGGTTGTCCCATAGGTTTTGCACAGCGTTGATAATATCTCTGCGTCTTATGTGGCGTGTGCTGTGCATTGTTCAATTATATGTATTATGTGTGGGTCTCTTCTGCAAGCAGGGCACGTGTCATCTTTGATTTCACCCAACCCGAATCTAAGCTGGTAATTAGGGAGGACTGGGTTATCTCCTGTCTTTAACTCGATCATCTCTACGTAAGGATTCCTCTGATATCAGGAGGGAGAGTTTATGATATAGTGTTCTGATGGAGTTGTTGTGTTGCCCAGCCCATGAGATGAATATGTGAGTGTTTCTTTGAGTGTTTTGTGTCGGATGTTGTTGTAAGGGGTTTTGGTAATGGTGTGGTGACTCTTTTGTGTGCCGTATTGTGTTCTGTTGCTTTGTTTTGTAATGTCAGGCGTGTTATGTATTGGCACGGTGCTGCGTAGTTCTTAATGCCTCTCATGTCAAGGTGAAGAGAGGAGCTTTAGGGAGCTGTGGGTGCGATTTTGATGTAGCCAGTGGTGATGAGTAAAGCATTGTTCTGTGTGGTCTTCAAGGAGTTTAGTGGATATTAGGTAGGCTGGGAGTCCATGACTGGGTGGCGTAGGACGTCACTAATCGGATATACTATTTGTAGAGTAAGGAGTTTTTTTTTTCTTTCTTTTTTTTTGGGGGGGGGGGGCTTTCGTTAGGGGTAGTACTGAGCTTTTGATTTGTGCTTTATTTGTCTACTTTTTTTCATATTAGCATGTTTTGTTAATAATATAACTGTGTGTTTGCATTGGCGTGTTCTTTTGTGTGTGTGTGTGTGTGTGTGTGTGTTTGGATTATCAAGTGTTCCGATGCCTGTCATTAATATTATTCGTTGTATATCTTGCGAGTATACTCTTTTTCGATGAGATTTTGACATCCATCATTGTGAGTTATGTTTTAAGTTTTATGATTTACGCCATACTGTCAACCGAGATGGTTTTCTTTCCTCTCATTGCATGGTTCGATGGTTTTATAAATGCTCGGCTACTCTTACCCAAAAGAGTATCCGAACACTGCCGTCATGCATTTTGAATATATGACCAAAGAATATGAAACAAGTCATCCCGTATGCATTCTTAAAAAGTAATAATTATTGCATCATACACTTTTGCATCAATACACCAGCGTAATGGCGGCAAAGTATGTCACTCAGAACACACACACACACACACACACACACACACACACACACACACACACACACACACACACACACACACACACACACACCATTACCAAACAACAAGCTACCTTTCTGTTTATTTCCACGTCTATCGTGCCCAGGTGTTTGTGTAGTTTTTAGTAAGCGTCCCTGTTTCACTTTCTCCTCCTCCTTTTTCCTTTTTATTTCCACTCCGTAATCTTTTCTCTTTTCTCATTTTTCGACCACATTTCCTTCACATTCCTCAGTGTTGCCACCTTTTTCGCCTTCTATTCATTGTTTTTCCTTCTCTCTCTCTCTCTCTCTCTCTCTGGTAGCCAGGTGGCTAGTTACCGGGTACCTCAGTCTGTCTACCTGTCTATCCGTCAGTCTTTAATGCAAAGTCATGCAGTCGCCTCTCTTATCCTATCTCATTTCCTCAAGGTTTCTGGGCACGACTAAAGAGAGAGAGAGAGAGAGAGAGAGAGAGAGAGAGAGAGAGAGAGAGAGAGAGATGGGGAATGGACACAGATGAGGAAAGAAAGAGAATTTATATACGAGAGAAAATTAAGTGCGAGGGAGAGATAAGGTATCATCTTTCTGTTTTCCCCTTTCCCTCCCCCTTTTCTTAAATTTTGGCAAACCTTATCAGTATATGTTATCAGTGGACGCTAATGACGCCTTTCCTATCTGCTCTCATTAATGCATCATAAGTAATGTACGTCAAACTCCTAGTTGCCCACTAATCTTCTGAGGAATTCTTTGATATTTGTAGGTAATGTTTAGCGAAAGACAATATACTCAGATCAAGTGGGAGGATGTTATTGGTATGACAGACAGACACAGAATGTGATACTGTTATATGTTGGGGGTGATACGTTGATGATGGTGAAGTGATGTTATGATGTTGTGATGTTATGTTGGCATGATGCATGGCGATATGGTGATAGTGATATAGTTGCAAGGTGATACAGTGATACGGTGAATTGGTAATGGTGGCACAGTGATAATGATTGCGTTGAAAGTTATACGGAAGGTGGTGATATGGTGATGGCTGAGGTGATGACGCCTAGGGATGATGTCTGTGGTGATGATGATAATGATGATGATGTGATAATATGATGGTGTCATGACCTTGCCGATGGTGATGATTTTGATGATTGTCGTAGTAATCATAATCTTAAATTTAATTGTGTGATGGTGTTGATATGGTGGTGATAGTGATATGATTGATAATGATATGATGGTTATGGTGTTTTCATAGTGATAGTGATACTTAGGGTATTCGTGATGATATGATGGTGGTGATGGTTGTGGTGGTGGTTGTGATGATGGTGGTGTTTATGTTGATGGTTATGGCAGTGTGATGATTTAATGTTGCTGAGGTAAGAGGATGAAAACAGAGAGAGAGAGAGAGAGAGAGAGAGAGAGAGAGGGGGGGGGAGGGGGGAGACAGGAGAGGCGAGACGAGGGGTTACTTAGTCTGTCAAATGATAAGGCGAAATTTATAAATGAGAGATGAAGGAGAATGAGATGGAAGAAGGAAGAGAAGAAGGAAAACAGAAGCAGTTGGCGAAGGACGGAAATAAAGAAGAGGATGATAAAAGAAAAGGAGAAGAGAGAAGAAGGAAAAAGTAAGAAAGGTAATGAAGGAGAAGGACGAAAGGGGATCTAGTAACAAAGAGCAGAGGTATGCTTAGGCAGTTAGGGAAACTATTTTTCAGGCAGATTACGCTGAACGTGAGGTGACAACTTCATTGGTCGTTTAGAAATGTTTCGTTGTTTTGAGGTTGTCATATCAACGTATATTTAGGTAGATACTCTTGATAAATGGTACTCATCATGTATTCCACATAAAATTTACTTATAATCGGTTTTGCCTAAAATGTCAGATGCAGGATTAAGCACTGCGGAATGCCAAGTTATCAAACATAAATATTCTAATTCCTAAATTGAAAGCAGGTTCAACACTTTGTACCTTAATCTGCTAATACACTAACTGGGAGTGATCACTTGAACCAGTTATAACTGTGAGGTCACATCTCACCCGGACCACTTTATTGTATTGCAGTATATCAGGGCGCTGGATTAGTATTACACACTGAACTACAGCTTTTCTTATTAATACAAGATTAAATCATTTGAGGGAGAGTATGACATGGAAGTGGGACGGTGGCAGCGATGGGGTCAGTTCCAAATGGGTTATACTGCCCATGATATCCTCTCTGTCTTGCTCTCCTCCGCAGTTTATAAGTACCATCTTATTTTTTTTTTTAATTATTTTTTTTTTTATGCGAGGAAGAAGGAACCAGAGGCCATGAGGCCGCAATAAGGGTTCCCTCCAAGAGACATACAAAAAACAAGAGAGAGCCAAATTCAAGATCCATTCATTTCGAGATGCCTGGACACACTGCGTTTGAAACACTGGAGATCATAGGCAGCAGGAAATACAGACAGAGGGGGACAGTTCCAGAGTTGACCTGTTGCATAAATGAAGGACTGGGAGTAACGGTTAACTCTTGCATTAGAGAGTTGGTCAGAAAAGGGATGAGAGTTTGCTGCTAGAGGGGCGCTACGCGCCCGTCGTAAAGGTGGAGAAATGCATGCCGACAGTTCAGAGGAGCAGTGACCATTAAAGTAGCGATAGAAAAGAGATAAAGATGCAACAGTGCGGCGAAGAGACACAGGCTGAAGGGAGTCAGTAAGAGGAGGATAGTTAATGAGACGAAAAGCCTTTGACTCCACCCTATTGAGAAGAGCTGTATGTGGGGAGCCTCCCCACACAGAGTTGTACTCCACACAGGGGCGGATAAAACCTATGTATAGAGTCAACAATTGTGCAGGGGTAAAGAAAGAACGGAGTCGGCTTAGCACACCCAGTCTCTTGGAAGCAGATTTTACAAGAGATGTAATATGATCTTTCCAAGATAAGTCTCGAGTAAATGAAACCCCAAGCATGTTCAAGGATGATGCAGGATTAAGCTGAATATTATTAAACATTAGTGGGTATACCTGTGGAAGATTTTGACGGGTTGATAGGTGTAAGAACTGGGTCTTAGATGCATTAAAAACAACAAGATTATTTTTACCCCAGTCAGAGATACGAGCCAAGTCAGACATTAGGTGTGCCAAAGCCTCATCCCTTGTTTGTTGAAGTAACTGCTGCGATGGGCGTTGCGGGAACCGAATGGAAAGGTGAAGGGTGGAGTCATCAGCGTATGAGTGGATAGGGTTAGATGTACAGCTTAGAAGGTCATTGATGAATAAAAGGAAGAGAGTTGGTGATAGGACAGAGCCCTGAGGAACACCACTGTTGATAGATCTAGGAGAAGAACGATGGCCGTCTACAACAGCGGCTATAGAACGACCAGAAAGGAAGCTAGAGATGAAGGCACAGATAGAAGGACAGAAACCGTAAGAGGGCAGTTTGGAAATTAAAGATTTATGCCAGACTCGATCGAAAGCCTTTAAGATGTCAAATGCAATGGCAAAGCTTTCGCCAAAGTCCCAGGAGGAGGATGACCAGGAGTCTGAAAGGTAGGTGAGAAGATCGCCAGTGGAGCGTCCCTGACGGAATCCGTACTGACGATCAGAAAGAAGGTTGTGATAGGAAAGATGCCTTAAATTTTTTCTACTCAGAATTGACTCGAAAACTTTTGAAATACAGGACGTTAAAGCAATTGGACAATAGTTGGAGGGTTGGGAGTGGTCACCCTTCTTTGGGACTTTTGTTGCCTAATAGTCACAAGTATATTGATAGTAAGGGATAGGTTACACCAAGGAGGCGTTACGATGTACAAAATCTATACCACATAATGTAAGCAAATTTCTGTTCAGACTTTATTCATGTATTATCATTACCTGAATATTTTATGTGCGATAACTGAATAACGCAGTGCAAACATTACATGCTTTCTTTTGTTTCAGGAACTGGTTTTGTGGCACTTGGCCTGCGTTAGTAAGTACAAGCATTATTCAGTTTATAGTTTGCTGCCTTTTTAAACGGGTAGTTGGTTGACTCAACTCTTTTTGTAATACCATGGTGCAGTAAAGCGTCGTCTGTGTGGGGGTGGAATCCACCTCGCCACTGGAGGTCTGATAGATGTGTGTGGCCGTCACGTAATTATGACGTTTTTCTTGTCAGATCCACACACACCCCGACCTATTACACTGTGGATAGTAGTGACATTAAGCTCTTCTGGTCGCGATGGTTGACAAGTTGAGTATATGTAGACGTCACGTTATAATAACATCGTACAGTAAAGTACAATCGTCAGTGTGGGGCTTGAACCCCACCTGTTTGATTTGACGTTGCGCTGTAACCTTTCTTTCTGATCTTTCCCTGTGACCTAGACCTTTGAGAGATAGGTCTCAAAATCGGACCCTTTTAGACTTGTGTCATCCTGAACACTTCCACAAAGTTTAGTCTAAATCGGATAGAGAAAAAAAAAAAGAAAGAAAAATTTTGTTCCCAAGTGTAACTGGCTTACACTGCACAAATGTCTGAGGCGAGACCCGGTGTCGTATGCACGGAGTGACTTATGCTGGAAGTACCGTAACCGTTTCGCTCAGTGCGCATGCGCCGAGTGGCCATTTAGCTTCTATTTTGAAAGTATCCGCATGTTATCTCAAAGTTTGTGCCATTTATCAACAACATTGTATGAAATACATGTCAGGAAGATAGTTGGATATCTTATCGACCTGTAGGTAACTATAGGTCGATATATGGATATATATAATTATAGATATATATGGATGTTACTGGCAGATTGTGAAATTAGTCATTTCGTGAATTAAGAGTAGCTTATTTTAGGTTTATTTAGGTTAGGTTGATCCAGGATAAGGTTAGGTTAAGGTTAGGTTAGGTTTGGTTAATTTAGGCTTAACAGAGAAAGGAACGGTAACTTCCAACATAAAGTCACTCCGTGCATATGACACCGGGCTGCAGTTTTCACACTCGAGGCGACACTCCGGCTATAAGATGCTGTCTACATTCTGGACATCCTGATGCTTTTAGGTAACCTCCTCATTCCTGTCCCCAGGTGTTTTCCTGCATTTGTGTCTGTGTACTGCTGCTGTGTCGTCTCTGTCTTCGGATGAGGCAGAGTTGTAGTCCTCAGAGTCGTAAAGCTCAAAACAAGAGCTGTTGTGGACATCAGTCAAAGTGAAGCTACATCTGATATCCGTATCACCTCCAGGCGTTCCCATGTGCCCAAGAGGAAATGGACTCAGTGTATTCGTGCTGCAGAGAGACATACAAAATCCGACAGAGGCAAGTCAGGGATTGTTTGGGCTCGCCTCTTGAGTTTGACCTTATTGGTGTGACGTGTTTCTTTGGTACTGCAGTGTCGGGTGTGTTCTTCCCATATCACAGTTTAACCACATTTCGATTTACTGACAGTATCCTTCAGTTCAGTGGTACATTATTTTATTCTTGCTAATTCCGGTTGAATTTATTCATTTGAAAACCTGTCATGCGTTGCAAAGAGGTAAAATGAAACCTTTGTATAAATCCTGTAGTTAAAAAATTCATAAATAAATTGAATAAAATCGTATACAAATTCCAGAAGTGAAATAAAATGTCATCGAACTGAAGGCATTAATTTTTTTTTTTTTTTTATGTGACCGACTCTGGGCATAGGCTTCACAGCCTGCTTTCAAGGCCCAGTAGTCCTTCTACGTACCGCACACCTCTACATGTCACCACTTCGGCGCTAATACCCACCTTCCATACTGAATACATGCTAGGGCTGTCTCATACAGGAATGGTGTATTGGTATTAGCGGGGGTATTTTTACGACATGTCGGCGGGTCTTCTGGTAGAACAGTTAAGTCTGATTTTATGAAATTCAAATCCTTAAACTGTTCCCTGCACCAGCGGGATTTGAACCGGGGTCCGTTAGGACTGCAGGCCACTCTCTA
Source organism: Coenobita brevimanus (assembly GCF_032717465.1). NCBI lineage: Eukaryota > Metazoa > Arthropoda > Malacostraca > Decapoda > Coenobitidae > Coenobita > Coenobita brevimanus. The sequence continues at coordinate 11,440,391 of NC_136976.1, read as the reverse complement.
CCGATTGAGCCACCGCCTCCCCTAAAGTGATCTTGCTTTAATGTCGTCAGCAAAACAGTTTAATATATTTCTGGCAATTTGTATGCAGTGAAGTTTTATTTATTACATGATTTTGAAATAACGTATTCATATTTCAGCTAAATGAAAACGAGATTCTTTCAGCTTCTGCCATTTGCGAATTCATTCAGCCATATATCACACTTTTTTTCATTTCCGTACTTACTTCATTATATTTCAACTAATAAAACAAAAAAAATTACTATTTTTCGTTGTTTCACACCTACACAATCATATTTCAGGAAAACAAATATTACATGATGTTGCTGGGAACACGTTGAAACCCTCTTACAAGCCTCGTATTAAGAATGCATTTACACATGTCCTACATTTTCAGGCCCCATGTTAATACGCCCTCACAAACCTCGTATTAAGAATGCATTTACACATATCCCACGCGTCCAGACCCTGTGACAATATATTCTCAGTTGGCGTCATTTGGAGTAAGGCATAGAGCGAGGTGCCACGTCTCACACATACAGTCCTCGCACATTGGTTTGTATTTTGGCGCGTCCCCTCTCACACCCTTCAGCATCTCATTACTGGTACCCCCCTCGCCACGTGTTTTTCCTATCCTGTCTCTCCCCTTAATCTCTTCAGTCCCTCTCACTTTTTGCAATGAGCCTCCTCTCTCTCTCTCTCTCTCTCTCTCTCTCTCTCTCTCTCTCTCTCTCTCCAATAGCTACTCATCTAACTTTTTTTTCCACATGTCTTAGGCCTGTAGGGGTCTCTCACATTCATCACTGCAAGTCCTCTTTGAAATTTAAAAGGACAATCTGAAGTAGACTGTCTCAAAATATGCGTATTCTTTTTAGCAGAAAGTACATTTTAGATTCCATAGTGAAGTTCGGATATTCTAGAACATTTCATTTGAATTGGCATCCTTAATAACGCGATAAGCCACTTAAGTTGGGATAATTTGTCTAGTATTATAGATTTTTTGAAAGGTTGCATTTGACCGGTTTGTTTGGTCATGTCTTGTGCCACCGTCCAACACGCAAACCAAGCGAAATAGAGGCATAGCACGAGTCATATGTCCCGACGTGCTTATTGGACTTTTGTGGAACGCGAGCAACAACATGAAATTCCCTTCAACCAAAACAAAAGGTGAAACTGTAGTGGAAAGCGGTGAATTATAGTCACATTTGTGCTTTGTCTAATCTTTAAAAGCTGCTGGACTCTAACACGTTCTAGACCTTCGTGTGGACCCCTGTTACCTTGTTATTATTCTTTGTTTATTCACTTTTCCATCTTTTCCTCGTCTTTCGTTTGTCCTATCTATATGTTTTCTTTCATTCGTCATTACTCTTTCTCTCTCCAGTGTTCATCCCCGTCTATCCCCGTCTATCTTTCTCACTTCATCCCTTTTCCTCTCTCTTCATTCCTTCATACCCTCTTCATTTTTTTCGTCTTTGTATTCTTTCTTACCTCTTCTCTCATATTTCTCCTTCCTTCCTCCCTACCTCCATTCTTAAACTGCTGTTTTTGTTGATGCTTTCTGCCTTACTTCCTTTGTTCTTCAAATATCCTTTCCTTCCATCCTCTCTCTCTCTCTCTCTCTTGTTAAGAAGCTTGACAGACCCCGCAAGGGTGAGCAGTAAGCGGTAAGCAAGGTATTTTTCTTCAGTAGATAACAACGTTTGTGAAAAAGGCGGCTTCTCTGTGGATTACCTCATATCGTGTGTGTGTGTGTGTGTGTGTGTGTGTGTGTGTGTGTGTGTGTGTGTGTGTGTGTGTTTTCGCTGCTTTTTAGCTTTGTCAGGTGAGTGGGCCTGAGTGTGTGTGTGTGTGTGTGTGTGTGTGTGTGTGTGTGTGTGTGTGTTCTCTGTTTTTGGTTCATGTGTTTTTAACATGTCACTCCCTCCTTTCCCTTTTATATATGTGTATACAAGAGTAATAATATTTTTCCTGTGTTGATTTTGCTTCATTTGACCTGAAAAACAGAGTCTTGATGGTCGAATATATATATATTTTTTTCAGTTAATTTTCTGTTATCCCAGCGAATATAATGATGATAATATTTGTTTCTCTGTCAGCCTCCCTGCAGTAAGGAAACATAAGTGACTGTAATGACCTTTGACTCCAGCGTTGCCCTTGGTAAATATTGAACGTCCGCAGCACAGATTCCGATGTTTGAGTATCGAAAAAGATTTTTTGATAAGGGCATGAAATATATAAGAAACTCGAAGGTCTTCATTTCGACAGAGTTTACCTGAGTCCAATATTGTTCTAGATATTTTTCGTTCAACCAGCTATATGGGGCAGAATTGAAGTTTAAAAGATGTATCATATAGTGACAACCAAAATAATATCTAAACTACGAATTCTGTTTTTCACTCCGATACACCAGACTCAGTTGTTCTATAGTTGCTCTTTCCTTTTCCCAATTGTGGATGTGCAATACCTGAAGCATGCCAGTAGAGGGAGAGTTTACGACTCCTTTGCTACCGTAAGCCGTGTTCTCGTTATCATAGAAGACTTCGTTTCACTTCCCCCTTGGCGATAATTTTGAGTACTAGGCTTACATATTCCCAGGCATGTTGTTGACATCTTCATAATATCAACAGGATTTGCATTAGTTAATATACAAGGATAAATTTTAATCTACAAGATAGAAAATAAATTGCTTAGGAAGTGCTAAGATTTGTGTGTTATGTCGCCGGGAATGTAGCTCATGAGGGTGACCGACGCTATCACACACACACACACACACACACACACACACACACACACACACACACACACACACACACACACAATCAGTAGATCCCTAATTTTGATGAACTTTCATGGACCGTCTATGCGTATTAAGTGTTACTAGCCTGTATCTCACTTTACCGAGGCGAGACGCCCTGTCTCCATCACATGCTTCAGAAATCATCATGCAAAACTGGGGACTGGCCTTCTCCCTCGCAATTTATTCTTGAAGCTTCCATGAGTACATCATTTTAGTGTGTACTAATGGAAGAAAAGACGAGACAGTCAACCGTACTATTAAAACTGAGAGCTGGTAGGTGTGGGCAAACCCTTAACTTTTGACGGCAATTTTAGAAACAAGTAACGATGGTAGAACACTTCTGACCTCTCTGTATTGTTGGGGACAGTAATCTGTAATATGGGATGCAGGTTGACCTTATTTAGATATGGCAAATGTTCCATAAAACTGTCAAAAATATATTGGCTTCCACACCCGTTTTTTACCCCTTCATTTTGACCATATCTTCTATAAATCCATTCTGCTGTCGTCAGACAATGTTAATCAACCTTAGAGAGAATTTTCGTACTAAAGAAGCTATATAAGAACTTCATATCAGCAGACATATTAAAGATGAGTACAGTAAAATCGTTTGGGAGTAGCAGGAATAGAATTAAACGCACAGATGCTTGAACGAATGGAAGGGGTTAATAGTACAGTTGCAGACATTAATATTACTTCAATTACATGCAGTTTATAAATTAGACAGATAGTAATGGCTTTCAGTGTCCAGTGAGCGGATCTTAGGACATCAACATAACATTGCACATTATATACCACTTTCTTAATGGTTCGACTAATAACTGGATCGATGTTATTGTTCACGACCGTACGACCGAGTGTGTTCATGGTGTGGCCAGGTACGGAACACGTGTATAACTCATTTAGGCTTATATGATATTTTGGCATAGGTAGTGGTCACCAAATTTAACAAACGCCTTTTCACATAGATTTATGGCCACTTCCCCTGAGCACTGGCTACTAAAAAGCTTTCTCTTGGTGACTGTGCTGAATTTTTTGCAGCAGATTCAGTGTTAATGGTTTTCAAAAATGAGGACGCGGACACCGCCTTCAAATCCCCCCCTCCCCCCGAGTTTGAAAAAAAAAGGAAAAAAGTGGGGGGAGAGTTGAAAGGGCTCGAATTTAATTAACTGCTGCCACTTTTATCCGTTTTAGAGGCAGTGGACTTAAAATTTTCATGTTAACTAAGATACAAAAATGCTAGTTGTACAGTGCAAACCCTCCGAGCGACCAGACTCACTGCGGTAAGCACATTTTGGGTCTGGATTATTGGGTCCTTCTCTCATTGTCTCATTCTGTCTCTTTCACTCTGTCTCTCTTCTCCTCATCGTCTCTCTCTCTCTCTCTCTCTCTCTCTCTCTCTCTCTCTCTCTCTCTCTCTGCCTCCTATGACTCAATATTAGCTAATTATGACCGTCTTATGTTAGCCACAATCGAGTACTCGAGTTACCCATATAACGAGATGGAACACAGCAACATCATTAACTCTTCCAGGCTTCTCTGACTCTCTCTCAACTTAATATTAATCTGTGACTTAAACAACAGTGGATTACTTGTAGTTTTCTTGACCGTGAGAGGGATATCGGTGGAAGTATTACTGGTGACCGTATTTATTTTCTGAGGTGCCTCTGATTCACTTTTATCTGTGTATGTCTGAGCTTTTTCATTTACCTGAGTCTCCCCTCACCCTCTAATTACCGTGGTCTTGTTCTGAGATACACAGGGACTATTTTTGTTCCATTTCCCTTACCACCTCTCTCTCTCTCTCTCTCTCTCTCTCTCTCTCTCTCTCACACACACACACACACACACACACACACACACACACACACACACACACAGATTCAGATTCAGATTTTTTATTATCCACCAAAGTGGTTATTACACAAATTACAATGAATATTCAGTAATTGCAATAGGTACACGAATTACAATACTTACAGATGCATAAGTCTCCTACAATTATTATATGTGGTAATATAAAATTTGATAAATTGTTTACCACTAAACCTCAAAGGTAAAAAGTTTAAATAAAAGAGACACACATACACATACACAAAAACGTAAAAATAAAATAAAATAAAATAAAATAAGATAAAAGTATAAAGTAAAAGAGACATACTAGAGAGTAAATTTTTTAAAAAGATGACAATAAAAACCTAAGTCTAACTTAAACATTATTTGTTAGCAGAAATTCCTTAAGTCTAGCTTTAAAAGTGTTAAGAGAGGGCGCGTGTGTGAGGGAGGGCGGGAGGGCATTCCATAGCTTGGCTCCCAGTACAGCAGTGCGCCTGTCTCCACTGTGTGTCTTAGTGCGCGGCACATACAAGCTGTGCCTCTGTCTGGTGATGCTGCTGGTGACAGCTTGTCTACTGCTTAATGGTAAAAACCAGTCTGGATAAAATCCTCGTAAAACTTTAAAAATAGTTACACCTACGTCAAATACATGTTTCTGCTTTAATCTTAGCCATTTCAGTTCCTTGAAAGATGGAGATATATGGTCATATTTCTTTACTCCTCCCATTGCTACCCTTGCTGCAAAATTTTGCAATTTCTGCACCCTAGATATTACCGTGTCACTTGTAGTCCCCCATATGCTAATGCAATACTCAATTAAGCTTAGAACGAGTGTCTGTACAACAATGACTCTGGTTTGTTTATCTAAGCTGTCACCTATTCTACTGATATACATTAAAATACCCATAGCTTTTTTATTTAACTCATTAATGTGGCCGTCAAAAAGCATAAAACGGTCAATATAGACTCCTAAGTTTTTCACATGTTTGCTTGGGTATATGATGTTCCCATTAAAATTTATCGTTGTGTTTGGTGGAATGTTAGATAACAGCTGACGAGTTCCTATAAAAATACATTGAGTTTTAGAGGAGTTGAACATCAAACCATTCTTTAAAAAATAATCTCGACATTTAACATGAGTGTCCTCAGTGTCTTTAATGATTTGATTAAGATCTTCTATAGTTCCCGAGTGCAAAAATTGTGTATCATCAGCATATTGTATCAGGAAACAGTCAACGTGTGCATGTAAGTCATTTACATAGATGCCAAATAAAATTGGACCAAGGATCGAGCCTTGTGGGACCCCATAGCTAATAATTTTCTTTTTAGATATGTTGTTTTCGAGACGAACTGACATACTTCTATTCTTCAAATAATTATTAAACCAAAAGCAATCAATATTTAATAAAGAACATTTATTTAGAAGGATATTATGGTTAACAGTATCAAAGGCCTTGGAGAGGTCACACAAAGTTAACAAGGATACTTTCTTGTTGTCCATATTTTCATATAATTTATCTGTGACGGTAGTAAGGGCCGTCTCAGTAGATAATTTGGGTCGAAAGCCATGTTGACTCTTAGACAATAAATTGTTGGATTCTAAGTAAAATGACAGCTGTTTAGCAACAATTTTTTCCAGTACTTTAGATATGATGGGTAGTATAGATACGGGTCTATAATTATTTACACTGTCAGAGTCACCATTTTTGTATATCGGGACAAAACACACACACACACACACACACACACACACACACACACACACACACACACACACACACACACACACACACCTTCATCATTTGCGTTCGCCGTCCTCTCACGCCAAAATCATATCAAATTTGTTAGCATCGTAAAAGCGCTAGAACCTCCCTTTGATTTTATGCATTCCTTTGGTATGAAGTGAACCAACAGATTTTTGCTTCCACGCCACTGAATGTCACGCAAAAGGAGAGAGAGAGAGAGAGAGAGAACACTACAGACCAGATCGCTTTCGAGATGAGGGTCCGGGACAGAAGAGGAAATTATGATCCATTCTGATCGCTCGTCCCGTCCAATCCTGTCTTACATTTTTCTCTTATTCTTTGCCTCGATCACCTCCCATCTGTCTGTCTGTCCGCCTTAATCCAGCCTAAGTCCGTCTTCCCCCACCACCCCCTCTTCCTTCAGATTTCTTCAACTTTGATGTCTTAACTCCATGGCCTTTGGGTTTTATCCGTGGGGTAACTTGTTTTCTTTCTCTACCTTTCTCCCTCTCCATGGCTTCGTAATCGCTTTCAATCTCTCTCTCTCTCTCTCTCTGAGCCCCCTTCCCCCCACACACATGCTCCTTAGTCCAACTTTACTCCTTTATCTCAGTAATCGTGCTGCTCACTTACCCTATCTTTATTTGGTCAGAATTTTCTCCTTAATCTCGAAAGTCTGGCGCTTCTTCTACTCTTCTTCCCTCTTGGTGCTGTCTCTCTCGTTAATTTCAGTAATCGTGCTGGAAGCCTCATTACTTTAAGGCAAAAAGGCTTGGGGGAAATTAATGCAGGCACGGGATAGGAAGATCAAAATAAATGGTCTTGCGAACCAGTAGAAGATACAGTGGATGTGAAAATGATAAACACTGAACGACATTACATAGAAATAACAATACTGCTAGGAAAGTAGGAAGTCAGTACTGTAGCTGTATAAACACCTAACTTCGCCTATAATTAAATTTACAGTAGGGACAATAAGCTAAGGATATATTTCTGTGCAATCTAATCTAAAGACATGTCTCGCTTAATACTAGAAATCTTAAAATAACTTGCAGAGTTGACACAGACTCACTTAGATTGTCACATTACTCTAATGATTTATAAGATTATTTTACGCGATATTAAAGAATAGCTATATGTTTCACAGCTTTACACAACTGTTTTCCTGCGGTTTTCAGGAGACGGACCTTCTCATATTTCCCTGCACCTGGCCGTGCAGGGAACGATCTCGGTTTGACCCTGGTGAAGCGGTGTGTACTAAAAGGAGGTGCCGACTCCCAACACGATGTATGTATTGCACAATGCTTATAGGACATCCCCACAAGACCAGTTGCTTACCTGTGGTTGGCGGGTTTGCAGGACCAGGCAGACCTAGGAAGAGTAACAAGAGCAACACAATAGCTAAGAGAAGGGCTCGCAAATGCATGTGGTAATACAGTAACAAAATGCTGTCAGTGAGAAAGCTGGAACAGAAATGGAATCGTTTGCTCGGTGCCTTCATATATAACCTTGGTAATACGATGTCCCAGCGCACACAAGTATAATATTGTTGATTTGGAGACGTGGTAGCGTCCCCACACCAGCCTTCTTATATGGTGGTATATGATAGCATACTGGAACAAGGAAATTGCATGGCATTACAAGAAAAGACAGTGAGCATAAATGGAAATCATAGGAATATAGAACAATATAACTTCAGTGGACCGCCTGGTCCTGTGGGCAGCTCCTGGCTCTGGGTACTGTACATCTAGATTTCAAGAATAAGGTTAAGGATCACAGAGAAGGTTTTCTGGAAAACTAAACCTTCGGGTCCGGTGATGTCTTTTTCATAGTATTCTTGTTAGAATCAGACGATTTTTGTTCAACTCAGGAATAACTTTTGAATATTTAGAGTTAAACACAGCCTTTATTAATTTCACTAGTATGGTAACGTCCTGTCTTTTTTAACATGATGGGGAAAATACAGCCTTCAGTAGCTATTCGTCATTTGAGTGCTCTCTTAATCTGAATAAAATCGTCTGCTAGCAGCAGCAGTATAGCAAAAATGATAAGAACACGGGAGGATGAACATAGAGATACGAGAGTAAGTGCCCTGTGTCCTCGCCAGGCTGACCTGACCTGTATCTCAGTGAGGCATAGACACATGAGGAGAAGAGAGGATGATCTCTCTCTCTCTCTCTCTCTCTCTCTCTCTCTCATCCAAGTAACCCTAAAAGTTCACCCTTTCCACCACTCATATTCTATATCGTGCTTGTTGTTACATAACTTCAGTTCTCTATTACGAAAAAAAATGGGCATTTTCTCGGGGCCTCTTTGGTCGAGTGGCAGCGTGTGGGGAGGCGTGAGTAGGGGAGGAGGAGGTAGTCTAGGGGAGCCGCGCTGGGGGTCCATGGGCCCCTTCACAATTACAGAATGGCGGATAAAGTACAGTCGGAACTTCTATGGTCACTGGGGACGGGTACAAGCCCGCAAATGGAGGCAACAGAGGGGCAGCACCTCCACCTCCGCCGCTGCCTCATCGGCCACCGCCATCCCATCCCTCACCTCCCAACCCACATCCTCCTCCTCAGAGGGGCCCAGGACCCCGTGCGTCACTCCCGCCAGGGCCAGGGACCGGACCACAATGTTGGAGACAGAGGCCCGGCGGCAGGAGGCCGAGCGCCGCCGTGACCTCGTGTTAGCGACTAGGCGGCGTGAGGCCAGGGAGCTGCGGGATGCTGCGCAAAGGCGGGTGGTGGCGGAGAGGTATTGAAAAAAACGTGAGCAGTAGAAGGGTGCGTTAGTGATGGCATAGGGGAGCAGGGGGACAAAAGGGTCAGCAAGTGAGTAAACCAGCAGTTGCATAGGTTGAGAGCCACTGCTCTCCCTTTGCAACTGCTGGGCCTCACTTGCAGCAGGTGAGTGAACCTGCAGTTGCAGAGGTTGAGAGCCACGGCTCTCCCTTTGCAATTGCTGGTTCCTCACCTGCGGCAGGTGGGTGAATTAGCAATTTCAGAGGTTGAGGGCCATGGCTCTCCCTTTGTAATTGCTGGTTCCTCACTTGCAGTAGGTGGGTGAATCAACAATTGTAGAGGTTGAGAGCCACGGCTCTTCCTCTGCAATTGGTGATTCCTCACTTGCGTGTAGTGACCCGCCCTGCTCCCCGCTGCTCCCGCTGGATTGAAAATCCCCGTTGCTACCGCGGGTTACTAACCCCTCGCCCCTCTTTTGGGGTTTGGACTCACAGCCTCTCCTCCCCCCAGTCTTGGGGGGGGGGTCTACTATCCCCTCATAATGGAGGCTACAAACAATCTATCCTCCCAAATAAGGAGGTTGGTTCTAACTATCCCCTCTTGATGGGGGGTTAGGTAGAACTATCCTTCGTTGTTGCAGGATAGGGCTCGTTATCCCCCCTTTTTGGGGGCTAACAAGTCCTTCTTCGACGGAACACTGCCTTGCCGGGGCGGAGAAGCTTGTGTATCCCAGTGATCAGTGAAGCTATACTAGTCAGGTGCAACCATACTAGGCAGGTTCACTGTTAGGGATCAGACTAAAAGTGTTCCAACACAATTAACTATATATATATATATATATATATATATAAGGTGTGTGTGTGTGTGTGTGTGTGCATAGGTGTAAATATATATATATATATATATCCATCCATCCATCCATCATCCAATCCTACGTTGCCCCATGAGGAGCGTAGGAGCCCGGGGCTAGGCAGTTGGTCCTGACATTTAAGATGAGAGTGACCAACCTCACTCATCCCTGAGGGGCATTACGTGAGCAATAAACCCCAACCACCCCTTGGATATATACCTTCACCGGCTCAATCCGACTGGAGCACAATAATTACCCACTAAACCACCAGGCGCCAAAATTTGATTATGTAGTTACGACCCAGCGTAGTAAATAGTTTCCTAGTGTACAGGAAGCCATTTGTCTTGTCACTCAGTGTAGAGTCACCCATAGGCAGAAGAAAGAGGAAAGAATGAAGGAATGAAAGACAGAAGAGGGAGTGTAAATTCACCCTTAGGCAGAAGGACGAGGAAAGAATGAAGGAAAGAAAGAAGATGGAAGGAAAGAAGGATGGAGGAGAGGACAGGGCAGAAACCCTAGAGCAGCACTACATTGAGTGAGTGGATGGTGAGCTCCCCCACCTACCATATATATATATATATATATATATATATATAAGGTATAGCCTGTATGCGTACAGGTGTGTGTGTGTGTGTGTGTGTATATATATATATATATATATATATATGTATATATACAGTATGTGTGTGTGTGTGTTACAGAGAATTTGTGTAACCAGTGTTTTCGTGCAATCCCTAGGGAATTCGTGAAATGAGTATAAATTAGGATGGGTTAATTAAGGTTAGATTAATTTAGGCTGCAGTTTGGTTAGGCTGGGATAATCTAGGTTAAGTTTATCTTATGTTAGGCGAGGTTAGTTAGGTTAGGTTACGTTAGGTTAATTTATGTGAACGCTTAACAAAACTTAACACTCACAAATTTGCGTAACTTGACCTATGCTAGCTAGGGTAGCCTAACCTAACCTAGACTGAACCTAAATTATCCCGGCCTAACCTGACTAGAACCTAAATTAACCTAACCTTAATTAACCTGTTGTAATTTAAACTCATTTTACGAATTCCCTAGGATTTTCATGAACACAAATCCCCTGTAATATATATATATATATATATATATATATATATATAATCCTTTGGAAAATGTTTGAATGTAATTGTAATCCTTCGATACGGTGATGCCTCATATATTTTTTTCTTGTTATCTGTGAACTGTTCCATCCAGCTCTCGGGAGATTTCTCTAAGCAAAACGAGTAACAGAATTTGTTTCTAATTCCTTCGCTGCCAGATGCCTATCCTAATCTGCTTAAAATCGTCTGGTGGTAACAAGAAGCAGAAATTCGCTGACAATGCTGTGCTACTATTGTGTTCTTCCTTGAGTATGTCTCCTTCTCAAGCTGTTATTCTGTGCACATCACTATATCACATGAATGCAGTTCATGTACCATCTTCCACTGCTTCAGCGCTCAGAGAAGTGTCTGCGAACTTCTGCTCATGGCTGTATACAAAATTTATGTAGTGTTGTTTATGTATATATCTGTTTTGTAATTATTTTGTCGGGAGGTCTTTCCACATTCCTATTTTTTGTAGATCTATGTTGTGTATTCCTTTACTTTCATCAGTGTCTGTGTTTATTTTTCTTCGCCATTGTAGAAGGTGAACGTTAATTATATATTCATACGTTTTGGTTCTTTGTTTCTTTCTTTGTAAAATTTCTGAAATGTTTAATTGCGAAGATGCTAAACGAAATTGGAAGGCTTCTTTCAGTGGAAATAAATTTTCAGATTATAGTTCCAGTGGAAAAAATGACACCTCCTCTTCCCCTTAACATCTCATATATCCTTTTCACACCATTCAGTAGAATAATAATGCCATTTTCATTATTAAAATAACAAAAATGCATTTCTGTGGACCGTTTTGCCAATTACTGATCATCACGCAGTCTTTATTGTCCTTAAAGGAGCGTAGGACGTAAGGATGGACCACTTAGTCCACACACGTAAGGATTTCCATCTCCCCACCATCCTCTTCTTTTGCAGCCCATCCTCTCTTCTCCCCCTTCCTCTGCTTCCTCCCTTCTTTTCCTCCCCATTCCCCACCCAGTCATATACTATACTCCTTTTCTTCCCTGTTCTGTAACTTCCCTCTCTTCTTGTGTTTCCCTTAGTCTCTCGTTTCTGCTGCATCCAATCCTTTCCTTGTTCTTGCTTTCCCTGCTCACACCCTCTTCCCCTCCCCTTCGGCTTCTTACTTTTTTCTACTTCCCATCCCTTCTTTCCCTTTTCCCCTCTCCTCTTCTCCTTCATCCCCTTCTTCCTCATCTTTCCCTCTCTTCCCTTGGTCCCCTGCCCTTCCCCCACTTCTCGTATTCTTTTTTTTCCCTTCTCCTCTTCTTGTACCTCCCTTCGTCTCCTCCTTTGATTTCCATCCCCCTTTCATCCTTCTCTCCTTTTTTTCCATCGCTCCGTTTTTCTGCACGCCGCCTTCCTTTCCCATCGTCTTCTAATTCACCTCCTCTCTTCCACTCACGTCTACTATTTTCCCGCCTTCCTTTCTTTCCCCTGATACCTGCTTTACTGCCTCTCAGCCGGCCTTACCCCTTCTCGTGCCGTCCCATTCTCCTTTTCGTTGATGCCTCTCCCCTCCCCCTTTCCTCTGCCCCCTCCTCCCCGTCTCCTTCCTCCCCTTCTCCTGTGCCTTCCTTCCCTTTTTCCCCGTCACTCCTCCTTTCCTACCCTCCACCGCTCTCTCTTCCCCTGTCCTCTCCTGCCATCTTCCTCCACCTGCCCTGCTGCCCATCCCTTCACTCTTCCTTCCCTGCCACGCCGTCCCTGCTTCCCTGTCACCTCTTCTCCCCTCTCCTCCTACCCCTTCTCTCTTTCCCAGCAACCTTTCAAACTCGTCCCCTGCCGCCTCTTTCCTTCTTACCTGATCCCCCCTCCCCCCAGCCCAATGTCCCTCTGTCCCTTCCCCAGCCTCCCTCATACCTCTTCTCCCTTTCTTTACCCTTTCCCTTGCCACGACTTCCACCCTGCACGCCTTACACCCTCTCTCCATCCCCGTCCTCACCCCACCCCACATCCTTTCTCCGCCCTCCCTTCCCCACACTACTTCTCTACCCCCTTGTCGCCTCTACACTGCTCCTCTATCGACCATTCCTTGCTGCCCCTCCCATTATCTCTTCTCCCTCCTTTCCTTTCCCATCCTTAGTTACCTTTCCTCCTCTCTCCCCCATGTTTTTCCCGTCTTCTCCCAATCTCTCCCCTTGATTCATTTCGTCTCTGGAGCTCTTACAACCTCTTTCCTTCCTTTATTTCTTTTCTGTAGTATCATCCTTTATGCCATCCCTACTGTCCTCGTTTCCGTTTCTTGCTTTTTCATTCAGTATATTGTTTCATCCCGTCTAACATTTTTACTCTTTCATTTTCTTACACATTTCTTCCATGCCTACCTCTTTTATCTCCATTGTTACTCCTCCCCTTTCCTCACTTTCCTCCCTCCCTATATTGCTTCTTGTCTCTTGTCCCTGCCTCTTAGTCGCAGCTTATTCTTCCTCTTTTATCTTCCCTACATCTTGTTCCTTTCTTCCTTCCTTCCTTCCTTTCCATGTTCATTCTCTCCTCACCCTCCTTTTCTCTGCCTTTCCTTTCTTCCTCTCTCGCCCTCCCACCTTCCTTCATTCACACCTCTCTCCTCCATTCATTCCTTTTCTTCCATTCCATCCTTAATTCTGTCCTCTTTTTGGTCTGTCAGGTGCCATTTTCTTGTCCTTCCTCGTTGTCTTCCCTTTTGCTTCCTCTCTCTTCTTTTCCGCCAAATCTCTCTCTCTCTCTCTCTCTCTCTCTCTCTCTCTCTCTCTCTCTCTCTCTCTCTCTCTCTCTCTCTCTCACACACACACACACACACACACACACACACACACACACACACACACACACACACACACACACACACACACACACACACACACACACGTATTCCATCATGAGAAAAAAATGATTAAAAGTGAGAACGGAGGAGGGGGAAATGCTGGATTTTTTAAGAGAGAGAAGAGTAGGAAAAAAACATCCGAGAGCTTTTCAATTACCGGTACATTTTTAACCCTATCCATCTGGCGCCATATTTTATTTCATTCCGGCTACCACCACCAGTGTATATTCAGCTTAGTAATTAATTTAGAAACTGGAGAGGTTAAATACAGCTTTCATTTACTTCTTCACTACAGTTTATTTTCCTTAAGGTGAGTAGTCATATGGTGGTGCCCTGATCAAAATGAGAAAGATGGCCTCGTCCAGACAGAGTTAATGTCGAATATCCCGCCCTGATATAGTCGTTTATATTTATTTCATTTCATTTTCCCCAGCTTTCCAGTGGGGTGTAAATTCTACGTAAGTTTAATATAGAAGAGAATTTAGCACGCTGTTCTTGCGATAACGAAAGCCTTTGATTACTGTGGACAAAATCGCGTCACATTCTCTCTAAAACTGAAACTCTTATTGTAATGATATTGTAAAGTGGACAAAACTAATTTCATATAACAACCATCTCTTTAATCAACGACAACGTACTGCATCAGGCCTTTTATCAACTAAATTCTCTACCACATATATTTATACTTCTCTTTCAGACTATGCAATCAAACTGTTATCTTTCTTTAACTCCCCCAGGCTCCTATGACTCACTGTCCGTTCACTGAAATCATCTGACGTTAGCTGGACTTGAAGACTAGAGTTATTCAGTCCTAAGAGGGTAAATTATACGAATATTAGCATTCTCAGGCCTCTATGACCTCGACTGAATAAAATACAGGAGAATACTGGATGATAATTTTTTGTTTACATCCCCAATAAAGTGATACCATTTCGTAGTATTCTCTCGATCATTCCAGACAGTTTATTAATCTTATTAGAAACCCTTATAAGGTAGAGGTAAATGTTATATCCAGTCTCACTACTAAGACGTATTTGATGACAACAGAAGTAAAGATACGTCATAGCATTAAAGGCTTTAAAATGATTTCTTGACATAAAACTAAACGACATAATGACAAGGAGTACGGTGACACTATGACCTTGGTACCACTGTAAGAACTCTTCATCTATCGTTTCCTAATTGTACCATGACATAGGACTCGCCAGCCAGTTGTAATTATAATACATTAGTACATTCGCACCGTCATTTTTTGTTTTGTTTTAGAATAAAGCTTTTTTTTTTTTTAACTCATGTAATTGGGGTCATATTCTTTTCACTGGCATTGGAGACTTCGCAATTCTTCCATATTTCTTTTTCATACAGTGTCTGTGATCGTCCGTCCACTGCGGACTCGGACCATCTCCCGGAAGAGAGTCGTAGCCGGAATTAACATTCTCTTTGCTGGCGATGTACGCATGGGGAAGGCTCTGAAGTGAGAGTGATGCTTGTTAATGTCGAAGTTTTGTATTGTGTGTGTGTGTGTGTGTGTGTGTGTTAGGATACATACATTATCTGGAGATAGCAGGACTAAAAATATAATTACGTAATCAGACTGAGGGGGTTTACTACTTCATCACAAAGGCGTATTCTTCGCAACTCCAGTCGACTTTTTTCATCTTGGGAGAGACTCATATTAATGAACAGGTTCACTCGCGTCTTAAATGTCAGGACCAGCTGCCTAGCCCCGGGCTCCTACGCTCCTCATGGGGCAACGTAGGATTGGATGATGGATGGATGGATGGATGTTAATGAAGATGAATATAATCCCTACCCCCTAGTTCGAAAAGTCTGTGCTGGAGTAAATATTGGTAAATTGTACCATGGAGAGAACTAGAAACATAAGTTACGTCACCCAGCGGAAAGGGTTCAATCATTTTAGCCCAGTAACGTTTTTTTATTATTATTATTATTATTATGTTCTTGCTGCCTTCAAACGATGTTATTGGGCTTAGATTATTGGAACTGGAGGGAGTTATGGAATCAGTAACTCGTCTAATACATCTTCATACGTGATTGTCTAGAATTAACAGAACAAAACTGAATGTATGTTATTATCCTGAAGGAGTTAAAGTGTAATAAGGAAAATACCGTAAATCGGTGGGGTAGTGATACTGCGAAGTGTCCCGTGCCAACATAGAAATGGCTGTGGTTGCCCTTAGCCCTTTAATGGTTGCGTCTACTCTATTGAATTATTCCAGCTATTATTAGAAGGCTTTAGGTAACTGTGAGGGAGCTATGGAAGTCTCTGAGTGTTAATACCGTATTGCTAACCTTTCCATAGTCAGGACAACTCTAGCACTCTATTTCAGGAAACGCCAGACGAATACCGTCGCCAGAGAGTGAGCCACGGGAGTCTGGGTATGTTAATACTCGCACCATTAGCTTTCTCGGAACATTTTTTTTTTTATACTATCTTAGCTAACAGTAGATGATTTTACTCAGCTGAAAATGAGTATTGAAACCTGAGCCAACCATCAACCCACTCATAATCGTAACTGCTGTAATGTTTTACTGCAGCAAACGACAATGAATTCAGTGAGGTGAGAATGATTCATAAGAGCCTAAGGTTTCAGGTGTCACGAATATATAAAAATAAACTACAACTCATAAAAACTTGAACCTGATCCAAGAGAGAAAAAAATGCAGGATTTACGTATGCATAATTCATAATCCACTGGTAAATCGTAAAATCATAGACATATATTACAGGCATGAACTTCCCATGTGCGTGCACTCTCCCTGCAGCGAATCCCTTACCTTCATTTAAGCACTTTACTCTGACCACGCATTGTATCTTGTATTCTTATAACCGGATTTTTTTTTCAGTGTTGGTGAGGCATGTCGAACTGGATGCGTTCTATATATGGACTTTACTAACCCCTTCTTTCGTACAGGACTGTCCTAAGCTAAATAATGTCACCAGTTGGTAGTAAGAAAGAAATGTGAAAATACGTAACGGGGTTCGAGAAGTTAACTCTCTGAATTCCGTGACGTCCTTTTTTCCAGCCTATTCTTGCTGCCTCCAAATAATTTTTATGATAATGGGAAAGGTCTCTCGTACCGATGGAGGGATGAAGGCTTTACTTACGTCTCCCGGTTCGAAAGATTTCTCTAAACTTTATTGAGTCGCCTGGATATAGTAAGACTAAAACAGACAATGCCATCAGATTAATTCCTATAGTGTGGTAATCTGCTATCTTATATCTGTATTATTTTTGTCTCTAAACGATTGTACTTGCATTTGGGGGGACGTTTTGAATTTTTCTGCACAGATTTTGTTATCAGCACCTTCACTCTTAATGTTGTTTCCTAAATTGAATAAGTTAATCAAGACAAAAATACTGCCGCTGTTATTGTGCTTTACGTGACATCCAGAAACTTAAATCCCTGCTTGTAAATCGTGGCAGGAATAAAAGTAGCTGGATTTTTTATTACGCCGCTACTAATGGATTTTTATAGTCGTCGCTTGGCCTTTTAAAACGATTGCCTTGATTTAAAAAAAAAAAATGAGAACTTTTCTGTCGGCTTCTTTCTTTCTTTCCAATTTTTTCCGATCTCAGTCCTTTTTAAGCCCTAAATCTGATAACCTTTTGGCTTACTCTTGCTACTTCCATTTGATTAGATTCTTCTTTACATAAACCTCTTATAGTGAAAGGGTTTAATGAAGGATGTATCTGACATTGGTTCGAGAAATCTCTCCAAGGATTAAAAGAATTGTCCGGAAGAGGCAAGAGTAAAATGTAAAAATCCCGTCACTGGAATGTCGTTGGCTAAAATGGCGTTTAATATTAAAACAGAGCGTATGTTCAAGAGTGTATTTTCAAGTGAACCATAGCTGTTTTCTTTGTGAGTGCGTGTGTGTGTGTGTGTGTGTGTGTGTGTGTGTGTGTGTGTGTGTGTGTTTTATCTGTAGGACCCGAGTTTTATGTAAATCGATGCACCACGGAGGGATATTTTATTATAAGTCGATATTCTTTAGCAGTGGTGGAGGGTAAATAATATTGAATTTTTGTAATGACTGATGCCCCACCCGCTTTACTTCCTCTCTGTCTCCCTCGTCCCATTTCTCAACCCCACTTACCCTCATCCCCTCCCACTCGTTCCATTCTTCCCCACTCCCTCACTCCCTGTTCTCTCCCTCCCTCCCCACCCCTTCTTCCCACCTTCAATACCACTTCCTCCTTCA
>NC_136976.1:11304779-11419779 GCF_032717465.1 Coenobita brevimanus | reverse complement strand
CATCCAGTCCCCACTTCAGTCCAGTTCTCACATCCTTCCTGCTCTGCATCCAGATTCCCACTACCATGCTGACTCCACGTAGGTTTCTCAATCCTCCCCCACCCCCTGTCCCTTTCTCCCAAACTCCAAGACACCCAACTCCAGGAACTTCTCTCTGCCTCTCCTGTCATGGACGAGGGCCGGGGGGAGCAGTGTCCTCACCTGAATGCACCAAGGGAAGACGGAGAACTGTATTTGTTGGTGAAATTCTCGATCGCTTAAAAGTTTCTGGCTCTTGCTTATCTCCGTTCGTGGTGGATCCCTCAGGCAGTTGATAAGCGGAGGGGATGAAGTTTGTTTGGGTCGAGAATAGCGTCTTGGCCTAATAATTGGTGTTGTTTTTGTGTGGAATTCTGATATTGTCCGTGAGTTTGATGGTCATGTTGCAATGGCTCTGTTCCTAGTTTATTCGTGACCTCTCTCTCTCTCTCTCTCTCTCTCTCTCTCTCTCTCTCTCTCTCTCACACACACACACACACACACACACACACACACACACACACACACACACACACACACACACACACACACACACACACACACACTTAATCTAATACAAAGCTCTTTACTCAGAATTTGATACATACATCTCGGAAAATTAAATCACCTATGAGGGATACTGGTCGAGACAAGACTTATGTACATTGTTTTTGTCTATCTGTCTATTGCCAGACGCCTTAATCCCAAAAGGGGTTGCCACAAACGATTCGCCTCCATGTTGCCGTGTCCTCCGCCATTTCATTGCCCTGCTTCCAGCTCACACCCCCCTCTATCATATGCACTCCATCGCTCCATCTCATCCTTGGCCTCCCCCTCACCAGCTGTAAATATAACCTAGATTTGAAACTGATAAAACAGATGCATCTCAGGATATCCACCTGTGAACAGCAATATACATCCACTTTTTTTTTTTTTTTTTTGAGGGGGGGGAGGTATAAAAAAGGAAACTCTCAGAGGATATTATGAGAAGTTTGTCACCGAAGATTGCATCCCAGGCTTTTGAAAGTCTTTTCTTACTGTCCACTAACTTAATGTTGAATTCAACACCTGACATTCAAGTCTCACATCCTTCTATGACTCACTCTCAACCGAATAATATCATCAGCGATTAGCTGTTGTTGATTAATAGAGGCACTCCCACTGTACCAGATGCTTTTATTTGACCTGAGCATGTTATTACTATCACCTTTCATCCATTAATGGTCGGGAAAACTCTATTATTTTATTCCAGCTAGCACCAGATGATTTTTTACACGTTAGAGTGAGTCGTAGGAACATTAGGGACTTAGTGAGTTGAATCCAGTAAATAATTTTCTTTAATGGGTGTCATTACTCCACAATGCCATATTGTACCCAAGTTTGTATAATATCCATAGCTTCTTGGACATACACCATAAATAATACTGGTACGAAAGTGGTTGCCAGTTCCTTTAAGTGTGTACAAACAGGAGTACCAAGGCCATCAGTACCCGCTGTTTAAAGAAGGAAATCAATCTCCATATCTGGCAGTTGAGAAGCGTCAGGCAAAAACACATTAGCTGACTGAAGCCTGTGTTTTTGCCCGTGGTTCAGTCTTCACATTTTTCAAACTCCACTACTTACTACAGTCTGAAACAATAAATAAACAATTTACTTTCCATCGTACAATTAGGAACAAAGTTCACCCACCCCCCCAACAACAACTTCACTTAGTCAATTTCCCCCCAGATGCATCATATCAAAGAGCACATACCAGAGAACCATACCAAGCCCCTCTCAGCTGCGGAATCTTAGACTGCAGAGAAGAGGGAGATGAAGAAGGTGAAATATTAAGCGTATTTTTGTCCCTAACTGTACAGTCTTTTTCTGTATGTATATCCACTACTTGTTACAATCTGAAACAATACATAAACAAGAGGCTTACGATATACTGAATGGCGTGTAAGCATTTCTCATCTACGGGCAACTGAACACAACACAAACATATTCACAAATCCATGACTAACACAACCGTGCAGAATGTTAAGCCACACATTAGTCTTCTTGAGCCGCCCAGTGAAGTGTTGTTGTGGACGTAAATATTGATCCACTTCATAATAATAGCAATAATAATAATAATAATAATGATGATAAAGGCAGCCAGCAATGCGATCTCTAAAACTCAACAAAAATTACAGAATATAGTGGAAAACATATATTTTTGTTCGACTCTGAAGACAAGCGATATTGTTTGCTCTGAACTGTATAGTCATGAACAATAATATATTTATCCCCCTCTCGTGAGAGAGGTCAAAGGCAAGGCTGGAGAAATGCTCGGCAAACGAACATTGGCCAGTTCAGCAGTGTGAAAATATAATCTAAAAAACAAAAATATATATAAAGTAAGTTTTCATCTAATATACCACTTCATTACCCTTATTGTCACTTTTATTTATATTGTTTTCCCACAACAACAAAGGGATAATAAATGCATATGATTTTAACATTCTTCATAAATGTTCATACTTTAGGTGTTGAGGTTTAGTTGAGTAAATCTCTTATGTAACGAAGTATTATCACACTGCTGAACTGGCCAGTGTTTGCCAGCCCTTTCTCTAGCCGTGCCCTCGACTTCCCTCACGCAAGGGGTCTAAAGATGATATTGCTCCTGACTGTACATCCCGCAACAAAGGTACCCTCCCAGACAGACGACAACTCTCCTTGACAGATTTCAATATGGCTCTCACGTAACTCTTTAACTGCCAACAAAGACTCACACACAGTCAATTTTACCCTCACTGTAATGCCAACCATCACACCACAGTTCCTCTCAAATCCCTTCAGACCGATGACGTACTTTGTATTCTGTTCGTACTAACTCCGGATTATTATATATACGCCGGTGGAAGACTTTTTTTTTTTTACCTTCAGAGACTAGATTTAGCCTTCATCAACCCCATAGCTGCATTAAAGAAAATGTTTAGTGATAAGATCCTGGATTCTCAAACGGATTTATGGTCACTGATCAGTTCTCTGTTATTATTTAGATTAATTTTCATAGGAAAGTCGAGGTGAATGCAGAAACTTTTTTGTCTTGCATAGGACGTTAATTTGCAATGGAACTAATGATGATGATCTTGCCATAGTTAAGAACGCGTCTGCAGGGACAACGAAGAAAGGAGAGTACAGAAACATCCCTTGTCTGTTGTACTTCCCGAAAAAAAGCCCTAGTTATGACAGGGAATAGATCATACGCTTGTTGGAAATGTCGGCCAAGATTATATAATAGAAAAAAGTCAAGACTGATAGCCAAAAAGCCCTCGGAGTTAGCATTTCATTCTCACAGCACCATAAGCCCTTCACTAAACTTGATCTTTGGAAAGCTCAGGAGAAGTATTTATAAGCGATATTAATCATGCTACACGAAATATAAGTTTTCAGATTAGTTATATTTTCACAGATCGTTTTCATTTTTCCATATTTTACGATTTTAATTTTCACTCTGATCTGATGGGGAAGTGTTTGGTTGTCGTATGATTGAAGATAAATGGATACACAGTTAATATACAAAGTTTAAGCTCAAAGTGTTTGAAAATACAGCCTAGAAAGTGACTAGATCAGGGGCTGTATTCATAGCCTTTCTTAAGCCGAAGCTATGTATGAGACTTGTTTGTGTTTTTACCTTTATTCAGACGGCAGCCAAGCATTTCTTATTCAAATTACGCAGAATATTAAAGTGGAAAATGCGACCATACAAAAATATTCTGATAAGTATTCACATTTATGGAGACTTATTTATTCTCTCTCTCTCTCTCTCTCTCTCTCTCCATCAAGTGTACTTCGACATGGGTCAGGGGCGACCTCAACAACAAAAACGACAATATCGATGGACGTCTGAAGCATCATCATCCTTTCACATTTGCAAAAGCATAATCAAATTATCTACCTTATTTTTTTCATTCTATATCAAACCACATTCCAGTTTTCTCCCTCATAAAGGTGCACCGAGTCTAGTCTATAATTCAGTCTACAAACACAGGACACAAGCGAGATCATAGTGCCTTCATTTCTTATGCATTAAGTTGTATGAGCCGCCACCAGCCTCTCGTTAATCACATGTCAGGAAGTGGAGAGTGGCCGCCGTGTTATCGTATATATCCAGGTCCAACGAGTCAGGTACGGGTGTTTATGTATTTATGTGGAGTGCGTCTGACAGCAATCCAGGGCTCTCATTCTCGTCGGTAAAGGAAGCTCCCTAACACCTCTTTCCAAGGGATTTATTTGACTTATTACACCCTCCTGCCCTTTTCTGCGTTATATAAATCCTTGTTACATCGCCAAACTCTGCATAAATAACGTACAAAAGGATATTAACCAGCCTTTTGCGAAAATAAAAACGCCAAGGAAGAGGTGTGAAACGGTAGAGGATATGGAGGCTGAGAGGTAAAGCAGGTTTGTCAAAGGCCTTTATTATGAGGACGTCTTTAGAGCCTGTTCTTGTTACCTGCAGATGATTTTACTCAGTTTAGGGAAAATCTCTCGTAAAGAACCGGTTATTGAAAATGTACCTCATTTTTTAAGTTAGAAGAAATAAACTCGCCCACACTTTGCATGAATTAAATAAAAATTTATACGATACCGAAAACAAATAATTATGTGGAGTACGACCAGCAGTAAAGTTATTTATGATGTTCATATAGCGAGTTTGGAAATCTTGAAACGAAAGAGGGGGCTCGTAATGTGAGAAGCAAACATTTATAAAAAGATATATACTTGTATTTTGCTTAGTATATTGTCATTTTATTCAACTAGAGGAGTCAAAGTAGTGTACATAGTTGAATTTAATTTACTAGTATCCAAGTAACCGAATCACATCACACGCCATTTCGATTTTTATAAGCTTGTGTGATACTAGGTTCCTATGACTCGCTTATCTGAAGAGAATAGAGTGGTCTGTTGTGAGCTAAAACAAATTACTAGACTTCTTCCGACCTTGAGAGGATTAATGGCCGATGTATTAGCACTCTTAGCCACACATTACATTCCCACAGCTGAATAAAATACCATGTTTTTGATGGAATAGAGCACAAAAGTTGTCCCAGCCGTGAGAGGGATAAATGACCTCGATGTCTGCAGTTTTATTGGAAGAAACACATGTAGGCGTTAATATTTAGTTTATTTTCACGTTTTTGACTGGAGTCTTAGACTTTTTTTAAGGGGGGGGAGGGGGAGAGCTATGCAATATAGGTGTTCTCTTTAGTAACAGAAGAAGAAACAGTGATTATGGTATTGTTCAGAGAATAGCCTACATCGCTTCTACCAAAATTAACAAAGAGTAAACTCTTGTATGGAGTTAACGTAGTTAAAAAAAAAAAAAACATGAATTCAGGTGTATGGAAATATTGGAGTATGCAGAAGTTACGTATCGTTTCCATAAACTGTTAAGCTATGAAGTTATTCGCTAGTACCTTGCTAAAAAGAATAAGCTGTTGTTAATTATTAACATAATACCAATACTATTTACTGAATTTAAGTATATCGGAAAATGCAGTATACAGAATATATTTAATGTCAACAAAAACGGATAAGCTTTTGTTCGTTATTTCCCGACTAAAATCCAGCACTGCCTTTCCCTTTTCATTTTCCTGAACATTAGCCTCCTGAGCCGAGCCAGCCTCCAGCGTGCACAAATTGCTCCCCACAGAAAAGCTTGGTCCCTCCAGCCATCGTGAGTTTTAGCATGTCTGTCGTTCAAGGAGAATGAGAGAAATGGTATTGCATAGCGTGACAGGCAGGCAAACATGGAGGAGAAAGGTTGTTTGCCTGGGAATTGAGGTCTTTTCTGTCGTGCGTCTTTCATTTCCCATCGAGACCTGTTGCATCCAGAAGCGGCGTCCTCCTCCAGACGGCTTATTGAAACAGATCGTCAGCCACGTTATGAATACTGATGTCAGGGAGAAATGCTGGGGACACACACACACACACACACACACACACACACACACACACACACACACACACACACACACAGAAGCACGCCATTCGAACATAATACCTGCCCTCACGCGGGTGTCTATCTACCTGTCTGTTTATCAGTCAGTGTGTGTGTGTGTGTGTGTGTGTGTGTGTGTGTGTGTGTGTGTGTATAATCGGTTGATGCATGGAGGAAAGAAATAGAAGATAAAGGTCCTCAGTTTCAGCTGGACATGTTTTAAGATAAGACAGCTTTATATATCGTAAGAGACTTTTTTTTATATTAAATTTTTACTCGAGTGCATAAAATCCCGGAAGGGGGCGGGCAGCAGCAGTAATATCGCCGAGGCCAGATTTTACGCTGACTGGGCCTTGGTCAAAGTTTATGGAGTTTTTGGAAACGTCACCCTCGGGGGCCATGGCGAGGAAAGTGTGCAGTATTTGTCATCATCGTTGCTCTGGTAAATTTATGAATTGTGGTCGATTTATATTGTGTTTTGTCTTTTCCAGGTCAGGTAAGATTATGTTAACTTGTCAGGTGACGCTGTTAGTTAGGCTGGTTAGGTTAAGTCATGGTGTTAGTTTAGGTTTAGCCAGGTAATTCCACGTAAATAGATGCTAACTTTTGTGCAGTTATCTTAGGTGAGGCAAGGTTAGGCCGGTAGGTTAGGGTAGGGTTAAGGAAAGTGTGTAATACCTCTCTTCATCGTTCCTGCTAGGAAATTTTCAAATGGTCTAGGTGGACATTTTTTCCATAAGATTAAGTTAGGTTGAGTTATTCTGTTCGAGTTTTGCTTCATGCAGAAATAACGAACCCTAAGCCGATATCCAAAATAATTTGCTCCCACCGATGACAATTCAATAAAGTCATTCAACATCCGTTCAGTTTACAGTGCCTGGTAAGAATGAGCTAAAGACTGGAGTTAATATGAAGTGAAGACACACTCGAGGAAGACAGTATCGGTTGACTGCTGCATTAGGGAAATGGACAGAAAAGGCGTGAAAGTGCGTAGGTAGACTGATGCTGCATGCCCTCCTTAAAATCGAATGAATGGATGGATGCAAAGAGATCAGAACACAGGCCTCAATAGTAGTGACAGGCAAGAGAGAGAGAGAGAGAGAGAGTATCTTTCCAGTGTTCATTTTAATCCCCTTTCTCATTCTAGTAGTATGATATTTACATCCCTAATCCTTGCACATTGGTTTTGTATTTCCCCAGAGGAAGATGTTGACATAACCATTACCCATCAATGTTTATTCATATTAATATCGTTCCCCATCACATTTTAATGAGTCCTTCGAATAATATTGTTGCGGTGCCTGGCCGCTGGACGTTATGGCTGCAGTTCCAAATTTTTCTGTTACTCTTTCCACTCTCCATTCTTCCTCTCACATGAACACTGAATCATTCACAAGTAGGATTGCATTTCTCGCTCTCTGCCCTCTTGCTTCAGAACCACGCCCCACCATATTGTGGAACTGTTTGTACCTGACATAACTGTTCCACGCTTACAGTTTCAGTGCAGAGTCCTGGTTCCCTGAAAATTGACAAGCCATAGTTATGAAGCAGGAATGAGTCTCCATTGCTCAACCCTCCAAGCAAATTACACTTGCCCATCGACCAAGCTGAAACAGGTGAGTGATCTGGGTAGAAGTAATGTACAACCCTTTCAGTATCCCATCCATATACACTAAACAGCCAGTCTTACATTTTAATTAGAGTTTATTACTCAACGTCCCATCCACTTGCACAGTTGCTTTTTCATTCATGCACGCTTCGAGAACCTTCAGTAATCTAAATTCTCCTCCATTTACTGCCAAAACCCTTAATATCGTTTGCCTTTCACCTGGACCATAAACATTGTACAGATTCTTCCTCTCTGCAGAAGCTTCCTTTCTACTTGATAGTTTTCTTTTTGCCAAGTATTTTTCATTGTATCTTCCCTACATTCTTGCCCTCCTTGAAGCTACCATGCTGGTCGTCACACACTGATTCTTCCCTACTTCCCTACCAGCCTAAGTCCACATACCTCAGTATTACAGTCGGCAGGCATATACTCCGGTGATTTTTTTAATTTATTGTCCACTTTCACATTTTTCATTCTTCAGAGCCACTGATTATAATCCACGTTTCAAATACACACTATTTTGTCCATGATAATCCATAACTTCCAGGTCCAGACACTCCCTTCCTTTTTCACAGCAAATTTTTTCACGCGACTCACCTGATCTTGATGTTTTTCCTGTCCTGTTTTTTACTGATTGGCGTACGTTAATTTTTCTGTTTGGTGTCCCCATCCTCATTCAGCACAAATCCATTCAGCATGATGACATTTTTTATTTGATTCAGCTTTTTCCCCAGAGAAACAGCTCAGGGAGAGAAATCAAACTGTAAAATTGTTTACAGAGACAATTTGTAATCCTGTCACGACGAGCGATTTATCCAAAGTCAGCAAAATTATCCGGAGATGATGAGAGGAAGCCACAAAAAAAAATCCCTTGTCCGATTCATGGAGATAGGCTAGTGACCGAAATGAAACAACATATCCTTCTCACAACGACCTCCTCTGTTTCCAGTAACACACCACCATGAATACGCTTCACCACGCAGTTACTGAACCCATATACCTGTCTGGGGCTCTTCTAATCCCTCTACATAGTTAAATGTTTCCCCCCCCCCCCCCCGGTTCCCCACTTACTGTAGCATTCTCATCCATCAAAGTAGCTGTCAGACAACTTTTGTTCAGCTGTTTATATATCGCACGGTACACCTTGCTACTCTCTTGTATGCTACATGTCATTCTGTTATCGAAATAAATTACATATAAGACATATGTTTTGCCTTGTCTTAACAATTTAGACGATATTGTCATAGTAAGAAAATGACTCTGATGTTCGTTAAAAGGCCCGGACACACATGCCCCCGAATATGTGATCGCCTTGAGGAAACGAGGCTCAGGGGTCCATCTAACGTTGACTCGAATACTACAGCAGCTCTAACCCGGTACTTCGTTTCATCTCGTCGATCACATGTTTCGAGCAAGTGTGGCCGCACCCGAACAGTAAGCTCAAGTTTTTTTTAGGACTAGTAAAAAGGAGGAGGGCTGCAGCGGAGGTTAATGGTACTCTGTTTTGTAATATGGTTCCAGTATTATTCATTCATTCATTGCCAGACGCCATGTATCCCAAACGGGGTGGCCAAGGGCTTAGAGTTAATTGTTTTACAGGGAGGGGCACTAATCCTCCACCAACCCCACTTGACACGTAGGGAGAACGTTATGCCAACAGCATCTGGTGTTCCCAGGTGGCCACCCATCCAAGTACTAACCAGACCCAACGTTGCATAACTTTGCTGATCGGACGGAAAGCGGTGTACTCAACGTGGTATACTGAAATTAAATGATATTAGTGCATATAAGGTTAAGCACAGACTTCTTCACCAATATTCTTATGGTGAGAGACTCTCAGTGCCGTGTATGAAAGCACTGATATCATGGTAAAACATGAGTAGCTAAAGAGGAAGAAATATAGCAGAACTGAGGAAATCTATCTGTCTATCTATCTATCTATAGCCCGACGCCCTAACTGAGGAAAACATGTACAAATAAATATACTTCAGTTTCCTTTCACGGTTATCCAAGACCTAGAACTAACTCAAGTATTAACTATATCTACTGGGCTATCACACTGAGAGATACTAGATGCATGTGTCAAATACGTACCTGACCTACATGTCTACCTATTTAAGACTGCAGCAAACATAATAATTATACAGTAGTAGATCACCCTCCCTTTATATGGAAAGTGGTCCATACTAATATCTGGATAATGCCTTATATGTTCATGGGCATTACTTTCTGTAATGGCCACAGGAGAGGAATCTGCAGCTCATTCTAAAAAATTTCCTCAATCAACCCTCATTTTTCCTCTGCCAATTAGAATACTGTTAATTTTCCTGTCCCATGTACTCTGGAGATCAGTGTTGTAAATCATCATCTCACAACACTACTGTAGGCTCTTGACACATACAACTGACATTCCTGACTCTAATAACAACCAATTTGTTATTAACTGTACACATCATGCACTGGGTTTTTAAAGCTGGAGTGGAAAATGGCTATTCCTTTAAAGAGAATTACTTGTAGAAAAGCTATCATATTTTGTGGCTCATCGTTTTACATTAATCTTTTACATAAGAATGTTAAGTACTGAATCACAGCAAACACTGATACAGGTCATAAAGCAAGTTGTTAAAGGAGGTAAAACACTGCCACAAGAAGTACTAAATCACAGGCAGGCAGGTACTTGTATACAGGATGTCACCAGTCACTAAGCCTGCCATACAGTCTACAGGTCCGGAGCTGGGTGGTTCGATTTCTATTTCTGTCATTATTCCTGTATTATTATTATTATTATTATTATTATTGTTAATATTATCATCATCATTAGCAATAGTAGTAGTAGTATTGTCATTTTTGTTATTGTTATTAAGCTTATTATCATTCTCATTATTATTATTATTATTATTATTATTATTATTATTATTATTACCATTATTATTTTTATTATTATTATTATTATTATTATTATTATTGGTATAGTAGTAGTATATTTAATGTTTCCGAGTCTGAGCATAGAATAACCAGTCCGTTCCCTGTGGTGTGACAATCCACCTACTTGTCCCAGCTCTTCATAAATCCTTTCAAGTATACTTCCACCAGGCTTTGTCACTAACAGCTGTGTATGCTTATGATATTAGTTTCTAAATATATCCCTCAAACTGCAATCAGTTATCATTTTATGGGTACATAACCAGCCACCCGACCCCACCATTCGCTCTTACACGCCGAGTTATTTCTGTGAGTAGCATTATTATTATTATTATTATTATTATTATTATTATTATTATTATTATTAATTGGTATAGTAGTAATAGGAGTGTTTAATGTTTCCGAGTCTGAGCATAGGTTAACCAGTCCGTTCCCTGTGGTGTGACACTTCACCTACTGTGCTTGTCCCACTTCATATATCCTTTCAAGTATACTTCCACCAGGCTTTGTCAATAACACCTGTGTATGCTTATTATATTGGTTTCGAAATATATCCCTCAAACTACAACTCATTATCATTCTGTGGGTACATAACAGTGTGTAGCACCAGTCGAGCAGGGAAGTACTCCCAAGGTGGATGGAAAGCTGATGACAGGGAGAGCTGGAGCTCCCGTTTCATCAGCCCTCGGGACTAGGTCCCGACCATCCCCCTTTGCTGAACTTTTTCAGTGTCTCAGTAACACAGAGAGTAGGCCAGCATGCTCTCCAATACAAGTTTCTCCTACTATTAACACCAAACTACATGCACAGTATACACCACACTTACTATTCAAAATTATCAAAAAATGGCGTCCAATAACATAGCCTTGGAGTCCCCGGGGGGACCATAAATGCCCCCACCTTCGGCCCCTCTCCCGGTGACGACTCAAGGTGCCTGGAACCACTGTCTGACTCTCTTCTTCATTTCTGCAACATTCGCGGCCTTTCCTCTAACTTTCGCTCTGTTGAGCACCACCTCTCCTTCTCTAAACCTCACCATCTTTTCCTAACTGAGACTCAGCTGTCTGAGGCAACTGACAGCAAACCCTTTTCTGTATCCTCCTACTTTCTCTATACTCATTTCAAAGCCAAAGGTGGCTGTTGTGTATATATACGCAACAACTTATCTTGCTCTCGTGTTCCTGAACTCGATTCTTTTAAATTCTCTACACTCTGGCTTCAGCTTTCCTGTCATTCTCTGACTAAATATATCTGTGCTGTTTACTTATCTCCTAGTTCTACTGACTATCAAAAGTTCTTTGACTATCTTACTTCTACGATGGAACACATTCTATCCATTTCTCCTTTCTCTGAAATCTCCATTCTTGGAGATTTCAATGTTCACCACCACCTTTGGCTCTCCTCTCCTTTCACGGATCCACCTGGTGAACAAGCCTACACCATTTCTATCCTTAATGACCTAGAGCAGCTTGTACAGCACCCTACCCGTATCCCTGACCGCCTTGGAGAGAGCTCTAACATACTTGATCTCTTCCTTACAACTAATCCTTCTGCTTACACTGTTAATCTTTTCTCTCCGTTGGGCTCCTCCGATCACAACCTTATCACCCTAACCTGTCCTATCGCTCCGGTACGGCCTGTGGACCCTCCAAAAAAAACGTCGTCTCTGGCACTTGGGAGCTGCGGATTGGGAGGCCCTCAGGCAGTGCTTCTTTGATTTTCCCTGGAATGATTATTGCTTCCATAGTCGGGAGCCATCTGGGTGTGCTTCGCGCATTACGGAGGTTATTCTCTCGGGCATGGAAGCATACGTTCCTTTCTCATATCCTTTGACTAATGCACGAAAGCCTTGGTTTAATCACACTTGTTCTAATGCTGTCCACAACAAGGAGAGGGCCTATAAAAGGTACCAGAGCCAACTAACCCCTGAATCACATCTTTTATACATTTCTGCCCGGAATCGTGCTAAGTCTGTTCTTCGCTCTGCTAAAAATAATTTCATCCGTACAAAATGCTTTCAACTCTCTAACTCGAACTCTTCCCGCTCCTTCTGGCACCTTGCCAAAAACCTTTCTAACAACTTTACCTCATCATCCTTCCCTCCTCTTTTCTACTCTGATGGCTCTGTAGCTATTTATTCTACTGATAAAGCAGATCTCTTCGCTCAGACATTCTCCTCCAATTCCACCTTAGACGATTCCGGTGCTGTTCCTCCATCACTTCCCCCTTCTGACTTCCTCATGGCTAACATTAAAATTTCTTCAGCTGATGTATTTTCTGCCATTGCTGGCTTTAGTACTAATAAGGCATATGGGCCTGATGGAGTCCCTCCCGTTGTTCTCAAGAACTGTGCTTCTGTGCTTACACCCTGCCTAGGCAAACTCTTTCGACTTTGTCTGTCAACTTGTACCTTTCCATCTTGCTGGAAGTTTGTTCTCATTCAGCCAGTCCCAAAGAAGGGTGACCATTCCCAACCCTCTAACTATCGTTCAATTGCTTTAACGTCCTGTATCTCGAAAGTTTTTGAGTCTATTCTTAATAGAAAATTTTAAAGCATCTTTCCTATCACAACCTTCTTTCTGATCGTCAGTACGGGTTCCGT
Source organism: Coenobita brevimanus (assembly GCF_032717465.1). Classification (NCBI taxonomy): domain Eukaryota; kingdom Metazoa; phylum Arthropoda; class Malacostraca; order Decapoda; family Coenobitidae; genus Coenobita; species Coenobita brevimanus. The sequence goes on along the minus strand of NC_136976.1, from coordinate 11,406,657 downwards.
CAGGGACGCTCCACAGGCGATCTTCTCACCTACCTTTCAGACTCCTGGTCATCCTCCTTTCGGGACTTTGGCGACCGCTTTGCCATTGCACTTGACATCTCAAAGGCTTTCGATCGAGTCTGGCATAAATCTTTAATTTCCAAACTGCCCTCTTACGGTTTCTATCCTTCTATCTGTGCCTTCATCTCAAGCTTCCTTTCTGGTCGTTCTATAGCCGCTGTTGTAAACGGCAATCATTCTTCTCCCAGATCTATTAACAGTGGTGTTCCTCAGGGCTCTGTCCTATCACCAACTCTCTTCCTTTTATTCATCAATGACCTTCTAAGCTGTACATCTAACCCTATCCACTCATACGCTGATGACTCCATCCTTCACCTTTCCATTCGATTCCCACAACGTCCATCTCAGCAGTTACTTCAACAGGCAAGGGATGAGGTTATGGCACACCTAATGTCTGACTTGGCTCATATCTCTGACTGGGGTAAATATAATCTGGTTGTTTTTAATGCATCAAAGACTCAGTTTTTTTTTTTTTTATGCAAGGAAGAAGGAACCAAAGGCCATGAGCCCGCAGTAACAGTTCCCTCCAAGAGAAAAACAAAATACAATAGAGAGCCAAATTCAAGATCTGATCATTTTGAGATGCCTGGACACACTGCGTTTGAAAGACTGGAGATCATAGGCAGCAGGAAATACAGACAGAGGGAGACAGTTCCAGAGCTGACCTGTTGCATCAATGAAAGACTGGGAGTAACGGTTAACTCTTGCATTAGAGAGTTGGACAGAAAAGGGATGAGAGTTTGCTGCCAGACGGGTGCTACGCGCCCGTCGTAGAGGTGGAGGAATGCAAGGGGGAGGCGGTGGCTCAATCAGTAGAGAGGTGGCCTGTAGTCCTAACGGATCCAGGTTCGAATCCCGGCTGGGGCAGGGAACAGTTTAAGGATTTGAATTTCATTCAATCAGGCTTTACTGATCTACCAGAAGACCCGCCGACATGTAAAAATACCCCCGCTAATACCAATACACAAGTCCTGTATGAGACAGCCCTAGCATGTATTCAATATGGACGGTGGGTGTTAGTGCCGAAATGGTGACATGTAGAGGTGTATGGTATGTAGGAGGACTGCTGGGCCTTGATAGCAGGCTGTGAAGCCTATGCCCAGAGTCAGACACATAAAAAAAAAAAAAAAAAAAAAGCAGACAGTTCAGAGGAGCAGTGACCATTAAAGTAGCGATAGAAAAGAGATAAAGATGCAACAGTGTGGCGAAGAGACAGAGGTTGAAGGGAGTCAGTAAGAGGAAGAGAGTTAATGAGACGAAAAGCCTTTGACTCCACCCTATTGAGAAGAGCTGTATGTGGGGAGCCTCCCCACACATGAGAGTTGTACTCCACACAGGGGCGGATAAAACCCCTGTATAGAGTCAACAATTGTGCAGGGGTAAAGAAAGAGCGGAGTCGGCTTAGCACACCCAATCTCTTGGAAGCAGATTTTACAAGAGATGTAATATGATCTTTCCAAGATAACTCCCGAGTAAATGAAACCCCAAGCATGTTCAAGGATGATGCAGGATTAAGCTGAATATTATTAAACATTAGTGGGTATACCTGTGGAAGATTTTGTCGGGTTGATAGGTGTAAGAACTGAGTCTTAGATGCATTAAAAACAACCATATTATTTTTACCCCAGTCAGAGATACGAGCCAAGTCAGACATTAGGTGTGCCATAGCCTCATCCCTTGTTTGTTGAAGTAACTGTTGAGATGGGCGCTGAGGGAACCGAATGGAAAGGTGAAGGGTGGAGTCATCAGCATATGAGTGGATAGGGTTAGATGTACAGCTTAGAAGATCATTGATGAATAAAAGGAAGAGAGTAGGTGATAGGACAGAGACCTGAGGAACACCACTGTTGATAGATCTAGCAGAAGAACGATGGCCGTCTACAACAGCGGCTATAGAACGACCAGAAAGGAAGCTAGCGATTAAGGCACAGATAGAAGGAGAGAAACCGTAGAAGGGCAGTTTGGAAATTAAAGATTTATGCCAGACTCGATCGAAAGCCTTTGAGATGTCAAGTGCAATGACAAAGCTTTCGCCAAAGTCCCGAAAGGAGGATGACCAGGAGTCTGAAAGGTAGGTGAGAAGATCGCCATTGGAGCGTCCCTGACGGAACCCATACTGACGATCGGAAAGAAGGTTGTGATAGGAAAGATGCCTTAAAATTTTTCTATTGAGAATTGACTCGAAAACTTTTGAAATACAGGACGTTAAAGCAATTGGACGATAGTTGGAGGGTTGGGAGTGGTCACCCTTCTTTGGGACTGGCTGAATTCTCCTCCATTTACTGCCAAAACCCTTAATATCGTTTGCCTTTCACCTGGACCATAAACATTGTACAGATTCTTCCTCTCTGCAGAAGCTTCCTTTCTACTTGATAGTTTTCTTTTTGCCAAGTATTTTTCATTGTATCTTCCCTACATTCTTGCCCTCCTTGAAGCTACCATGCTGGTCGTCACACACTGATTCTTCCCTACTTCCCTACCAGCCTAAGTCCACATACCTCAGTATTACAGTCGGCAGGCATATACTCCGGTGATTTTTTTAATTTATTGTCCACTTTCACATTTTTCATTCTTCAGAGCCACTGATTATAATCCACGTTTCAAATACACACTATTTTGTCCATGATAATCCATAACTTCCAGGTCCAGACACTCCCTTCCTTTTTCACAGCAAATTTTTTCACGCGACTCACCTGATCTTGATGTTTTTCCTGTCCTGTTTTTTACTGATTGGCGTACGTTAATTTTTCTGTTTGGTGTCCCCATCCTCATTCAGCACAAATCCATTCAGCATGATGACATTTTTTATTTGATTCAGCTTTTTCCCCAGAGAAACAGCTCAGGGAGAGAAATCAAACTGTAAAATTGTTTACAGAGACAATTTGTAATCCTGTCACGACGAGCGATTTATCCAAAGTCAGCAAAATTATCCGGAGATGATGAGAGGAACCCACAAAAAAAATCCCTTGTCCGATTCATGGAGATAGGCTAGTGACCGAAATGAAACAACATATCCTTCTCACAACGACCTCCTCTGTTTCCAGTAACACCCCACCATGAATACGCTTCACCACGCAGTTACTGAACCCACATACCTGTCTGGGGCTCTTCTAATCCCTCTACATAGTTAAATGTTTTGCCCCCCCCCCCCCGGTTCCCCACTTACTGTAGCATTCTCATCCATCAAAGTAGCTGTCAGACAACTTTTGTTCAGCTGTTTATATATCGCACGGTACACCTTGCTACTCTCTTGTATGCTACATGTCATTCTATTATCGAAATAAATTACATATAAGACATATGTTTTGCCTTGTCTTAACAATTTAGACGATATTGTCATAGTAAGAAAATGACTCTGATGTTCGTTAAAAGGCCCGGACACACATGCCCCCGAATATGTGATCGCCTTGAGGAAACGAGGCTCAGGGGTCCATCTAACGTTGACTCGAATACTACAGCAGCTCTAACCCGGTACTTCGTTTCATCTCGTCGATCACATGTTTCGAGCAAGTGTGGCCGCACCCGAACAGTAAGCTCAAGTTTTTTTTAGGACTAGTAAAAAGGAGGAGGGCTGCAGCGGAGGTTAATGGTACTCTGTTTTGTAATATGGTTCCAGTATTATTCATTCATTCATTGCCAGACTCCATGTATCCCAAACGGGGTGGCCAAGGGCTTAGAGTTAATTGTTTTACAGGGAGGGGCACTAATCCTCCACCAACCCCACTTGACACGTAGGGAGAACGTTATGCCAACAGCATCTGGTGTTCCCAGGTGGCCACCCATCCAAGTACTAACCAGACCCAACGTTGCATAACTTTGCTGATCGGACGGAAAGCGGTGTACTCAACGTGGTATACTGAAATTAAATGATATTAGTGCATATAAGGTTAAGCACAGACTTCTTCACCAATATTCTTATGGTGAGAGACTCTCAGTGCCGTGTATGAAAGCACTGATATCATGGTAAAACATGAGTAGCTAAAGAGGAAGAAATATAGCAGAACTGAGGAAATCTATCTGTCTATCTATCTATCTATAGCCCGACGCCCTAACTGAGGAAAACATGTACAAATAAATATACTTCAGTTTCCTTTCACGGTTATCCAAGACCTAGAACTAACTCAAGTATTAACTATATCTACTGGGCTATCACACTGAGAGATACTAGATGCATGTGTCAAATACGTACCTGACCTACATGTCTACCTATTTAAGACTGCAGCAAACATAATAATTATACAGTAGTAGATCACCCTCCCTTTATATGGAAAGTGGTCCATACTAATATCTGGATAATGCCTTATATGTTCATGGGCATTACTTTCTGTAATGGCCACAGGAGAGGAATCTGCAGCTCATTCTAAAAAATTTCCTCAATCAACCCTCATTTTTCCTCTGCCAATTAGAATACTGTTAATTTTCCTGTCCCATGTACCTGGAGATCAGTGTTGTAAATCATCATCTCACAACACTACTGTAGGCTCTTGACACATACAACTGACATTCCTGACTCTAATAACAACCAATTTGTTATTAACTGTACACATCATGCACTGGGTTTTTAAAGCTGGAGTGGAAAATGGCTATTCCTTTAAAGAGAATTACTTGTAGAAAAGCTATCATATTTTGTGGCTCATCGTTTTACATTAATCTTTTACATAAGAATGTTAAGTACTGAATCACAGCAAACACTGATACAGGTCATAAAGCAAGTTGTTAAAGGAGGTAAAACACTGCCACAAGAAGTACTAAATCACAGGCAGGCAGGTACTTGTATACAGGATGTCACCAGTCACTAAGCCTGCCATACAGTCTACAGGTCCGGAGCTGGGTGGTTCGATTTCTATTTCTGTCATTATACCTGTATTATTATTATTATTATTATTATTATTATTATTGTTAATATTATCATCATCATTAGCAATAGTAGTAGTAGTATTGTCATTTTTGTTATTGTTATTAAGCTTATTATCATTCTTATTATTATTATTATTATTATTATTATTATTATCATTATTATTATTATTATTATTATTACCATTATTATTTTTATTATTATTATTATTATTATTATTATTATTATTGGTATAGTAGTAGTATATTTAATGTTTCCGAGTCTGAGCATAGAATAACCAGTCCGTTCCCTGTGGTGTGACAATCCACCTACTTGTCCCAGCTCTTCATAAATCCTTTCAAGTATACTTCCACCAGGCTTTGTCACTAACAGCTGTGTATGCTTATGATATTAGTTTCGAAATATATTCCTCAAACTGCAATCAGTTATCATTTTGTGGGTACATAACCAGCCACCCGACCCCACCATTCGCTCTTACACGCCGAGTTATTTCTGTGAGTAGCATTATTATTATTATTATTATTATTATTATTATTATTATTGGTATAGTAGTAATAGGAGTGTTTAATGTTTCCGAGTCTGAGCATAGGTTAACCAGTCCGTTCCCTGTGGTGTGACACTTCACCTACTGTGCTTGTCCCACTTCATATATCCTTTCAAGTATACTTCCACCAGGCTTTGTCAATAACACCTGTGTATGCTTATTATATTGGTTTCGAAATATATCCCTCAAACTACAACTCATTATCATTCTGTGGGTACATAACAGTGTGTAGCACCAGTCGAGCAGGGAAGTACTCCCAAGGTGGATGGAAAGCTGATGACAGGGAGAGCTGGAGCTCCCGTTTCATCAGCCCTCGGGACTAGGTCCCGACCATCCCCCTTTGCTGAACTTTTTCAGTGTCTCAGTAACACAGAGAGTAGGCCAGCATGCTCTCCAATACAAGTTTCTCCTACTATTAACACCAAACTACATGCACAGTATACACCACACTTCCTTTTCAAATTTTTCAAAAAAATGGCGTCCAATAACATAGCCTTGGAGTCCCCGGGGGGGGGGGGACCATAAATGCCCCCACCTTCGGCCCCTCTCCCGGTGACGACTCAAGGTGCCTGGAACCACTGTCTGACTCTCTTCTTCATTTCTGCAACATTCGCGGCCTTTCCTCTAACTTTCGCTCTGTTGAGCACCACCTCTCCTTCTCTAAACCTCACCATCTTTTCCTAACTGAGACTCAGCTGTCTGAGGCAACTGACAGCAAACCCTTTTCTGTATCCTCCTACTTTCTCTATACTCATTTCAAAGCCAAAGGTGGCTGTTGTGTATATATACGCAACAACTTATCTTGCTCTCGTGTTCCTGAACTCGATTCTTTTAAATTCTCTACACTCTGGCTTCAGCTTTCCTGTCATTCTCTGACTAAATATATCTGTGCTGTTTACTTATCTCCTAGTTCTACTGACTATCAAAAGTTCTTTGACTATCTTACTTCTACGATGGAACACATTCTATCCATTTCTCCTTTCTCTGAAATCTCCATTCTTGGAGATTTCAATGTTCACCACCACCTTTGGCTCTCCTCTCCTTTCACGGATCCACCTGGTGAACAAGCCTACACCATTTCTATCCTTAATGACCTAGAGCAGCTTGTACAGCACCCTACCCGTATCCCTGACCGCCTTGGAGAGAGCTCTAACATACTTGATCTCTTCCTTACAACTAATCCTTCTGCTTACACTGTTAATCTTTTCTCTCCGTTGGGCTCCTCCGATCACAACCTTATCACCCTAACCTGTCCTATCGCTCCGGTACGGCCTGTGGACCCTCCAAAAAACGTCGTCTCTGGCACTTGGGAGCTGCGGATTGGGAGGCCCTCAGGCAGTGCTTCTTTGATTTTCCCTGGAATGATTATTGCTTCCATAGTCGGGAGCCATCTGGGTGTGCTTCGCGCATTACGGAGGTTATTCTCTCGGGCATGGAAGCATACGTTCCTTTCTCATATCCTTTGACTAATGCACGAAAGCCTTGGTTTAATCACACTTGTTCTAATGCTGTCCACAACAAGGAGAGGGCCTATAAAAGGTACCAGAGCCAACTAACCCCTGAATCACATCTTTTATACATTTCTGCCCGGAATCGTGCTAAGTCTGTTCTTCGCTCTGCTAAAAATAATTTCATCCGTACAAAATGCTTTCAACTCTCTAACTCGAACTCTTCCCGCTCCTTCTGGCACCTTGCCAAAAACCTTTCTAACAACTTTACCTCATCATCCTTCCCTCCTCTTTTCTACTCTGATGGCTCTGTAGCTATTTATTCTACTGATAAAGCAGATCTCTTCGCTCAGACATTCTCCTCCAATTCCACCTTAGACGATTCCGGTGCTGTTCCTCCATCACTTCCCCCTTCTGACTTCCTCATGGCTAACATTAAAATTTCTTCAGCTGATGTATTTTCTGCCATTGCTGGCTTTAGTACTAATAAGGCATATGGGCCTGATGGAGTCCCTCCCGTTGTTCTCAAGAACTGTGCTTCTGTGCTTACACCCTGCCTAGGCAAACTCTTTCGACTTTGTCTGTCAACTTGTACCTTTCCATCTTGCTGGAAGTTTGTTCTCATTCAGCCAGTCCCAAAGAAGGGTGACCATTCCCAACCCTCTAACTATCGTTCAATTGCTTTAACGTCCTGTATCTCGAAAGTTTTTGAGTCTATTCTTAATAGAAAATTTTAAAGCATCTTTCCTATCACAACCTTCTTTCTGATCGTCAGTACGGGTTCCGTCAGGGACGCTCCACAGGCGATCTTCTCACCTACCTTTCAGACTCCTGGTCATCCTCCTTTCGGGACTTTGGCGACCGCTTTGCCATTGCACTTGACATCTCAAAGGCTTTCGATCGAGTCTGGCATAAATCTTTAATTTCCAAACTGCCCTCTTACGGTTTCTATCCTTCTATCTGTGCCTTCATCTCAAGCTTCCTTTCTGGTCGTTCTATAGCCGCTGTTGTAAACGGCTATCATTCTTCTCCCAGATCTATTAACAGTGGTGTTCCTCAGGGCTCTGTCCTATCACCAACTCTCTTCCTTTTATTCATCAATGACCTTCTAAGCTGTACATCTAACCCTATCCACTCATACGCTGATGACTCCACCCTTCACCTTTCCATTCGATTCCCACAACGTCCATCTCAGCAGTTACTTCAACAGGCAAGGGATGAGGTTATGGCACACCTAATGTCTGACTTGGCTCATATCTCTGACTGGGGTAAATATAATCTGGTTGTTTTTAATGCATCAAAGACTCAGTTTTTTTTTTTTTTTATGCAAGGAAGAAGGAACCAAAGGCCATGAGCCCGCAGTAACAGTTCCCTCCAAGAGAAAAACAAAATACAATAGAGAGCCAAATTCAAGATCCGATCATTTTGAGATGCCTGGACACACTGCGTTTGAAAGACTGGAGATCATAGGCAGCAGGAAATACAGACAGAGGGAGACAGTTCCAGAGCTGACCTGTTGCATCAATGAAAGACTGGGAGTAACGGTTAACTCTTGCATTAGAGAGTTGGACAGAAAAGGGATGAGAGTTTGCTGCCAGACGGGTGCTACGCGCCCGTCGTAGAGGTGGAGGAATGCAAGGGGGAGGCGGTGGCTCAATCAGTAGAGAGGTGGCCTGTAGTCCTAACGGATCCAGGTTCGAATCCCGGCTGGGGCAGGGAACAGTTTAAGGATTTGAATTTCATTCAATCAGGCTTTACTGATCTACCAGAAGACCCGCCGACATGTAAAAATACCCCCGCTAATACCAATACACAAGTCCTGTATGAGACAGCCCTAGCATGTATTCAATATGGACGGTGGGTGTTAGTGCCGAAATGGTGACATGTAGAGGTGTATGGTATGTAGGAGGACTGCTGGGCCTTGATAGCAGGCTGTGAAGCCTATGCCCAGAGTCAGACACATAAAAAAAAAAAAAAAAAAAAGCAGACAGTTCAGAGGAGCAGTGACCATTAAAGTAGCGATAGAAAAGAGATAAAGATGCAACAGTGTGGCGAAGAGACAAAGGTTGAAGGGAGTCAGTAAGAGGAAGAGAGTTAATGAGACGAAAAGCCTTTGACTCCACCCTATTGAGAAGAGCTGTATGTGGGGAGCCTCCCCACACATGAGAGTTGTACTCCACACAGGGGCGGATAAAACCCCTGTATAGAGTCAACAATTGTGCAGGGGTAAAGAAAGAGCGGAGTCGGCTTAGCACACCCAATCTCTTGGAAGCAGATTTTACAAGAGATGTAATATGATCTTTCCAAGATAAGTCCCGAGTAAATGAAACCCCAAGCATGTTCAAGGATGATGCAGGATTAAGCTGAATATTATTAAACATTAGTGGGTATACCTGTGGAAGATTTTGTCGGGTTGATAGGTGTAAGAACTGAGTCTTAGATGCATTAAAAACAACCATATTATTTTTACCCCAGTCAGAGATACGAGCCAAGTCAGACATTAGGTGTGCCATAGCCTCATCCCTTGTTTGTTGAAGTAACTGTTGAGATGGGCGCTGAGGGAACCGAATGGAAAGGTGAAGGGTGGAGTCATCAGCATATGAGTGGATAGGGTTAGATGTACAGCTTAGAAGATCATTGATGAATAAAAGGAAGAGAGTAGGTGATAGGACAGAGACCTGAGGAACACCACTGTTGATAGATCTAGCAGAAGAACGATGGCCGTCTACAACAGCGGCTATAGAACGACCAGAAAGGAAGCTAGCGATTAAGGCACAGATAGAAGGAGAGAAACCGTAGAAGGGCAGTTTGGAAATTAAAGATTTATGCCAGACTCGATCGAAAGCCTTTGAGATGTCAAGTGCAATGACAAAGCTTTCGCCAAAGTCCCGAAAGGAGGATGACCAGGAGTCTGAAAGGTAGGTGAGAAGATCGCCAGTGGAGCGTCCCTGACGGAACCCATACTGACGATCAGAAAGAAGGTTGTGATAGGAAAGATGCCTTAAAATTTTTCTATTGAGAATTGACTCGAAAACTTTTGAAATACAGGACGTTAAAGCAATTGGACGATAGTTGGAGGGTTGGGAGTGGTCACCCTTCTTTGGGACTGGCTGAATGAGGGCAAACTTCCAGCAAGAAGGAAAGGTACAAGTTGATAGACAAAGTCGAAAGTTTGCCTAGGCAGGGTGTAAGCACAGAAGCACAGTTCTTGAGAACAATAGGAGGGACCCCATCAGGCCCATATGCCTTGTTAGTACTGAGGCCAGTGATGGCAGTAAATACATCAACTGAAGAAATTTTAATGTTAGCCATGAGGAAGTCAGAGGGGGGAAGAGATTGAGGAACAGCACCGGAATCGTCTAAGGTGGAATTGGAGGAGAAAGTCTGAGCGAAAAGATCTGCTTTATCAGTAGAATAAATAGCTACAGAGCCATCAGAGTAGAAAAGAGGAGGGAAGGATGATGAGGTAAAGTTGTTAGAAAGATTTTTGGCAGGGTGCCAGAAGGAGCAGGAAGAATTCAAGATGGAGAGTTGAGAGCATTTAGTATGGATGAAATTATTTTTAAGCAGAGCGAAGAACAGACTTAGCACGATTCCGGGCAGAAACGTAAAGATGATGTGATTCAGGGGTGGGTTGGCTCTGATACCTTTTGTAGTCCCTCTCCTTCTTGCAGACAGCATTAGAACAAGCGTGATTAAACCAAGGCTTTCTTGCGTTAGTCAAAGGATATGAGAAAGGAATGTACGCTTCCATGCCCGAGAGAATAACCTCCGTAATGCGCAAGGCACACTCAGATGGCTCCCGGCCATGGAAGCAATAATCATTCCAGGGAAAATCAAAGAAGTACTGCCTGAGGGCCTCCCTGTCCGCGGCTCCAAAATGCCACAGACGACATTTCCCTGGAGGGTCCACAGGCCGTACCGGAGTGATAGGACAGGTTAAGGTAATAAGGTTGTGATCAGAGGAGCCCAACGGAGAGAAAAGATTAACAGAGTAAGCAGAAGGATTAGTTGTGAGGAAGAGGCGGTCAGGGATACGGGTAGGGTGCTGTACAAGCTGCTCTAGGTCATTAAGGATAGAAAAGATGTAGGCTTGTTCACCAGGTGGATCCGTGAAAGGAGAGGAGAGCCAAAGGTGGTGGTGAACATTGAAATCTCCAAGAAAGGAGATTTCAGAGAAAGGAGAAATGGATAGAATGTGTTCCACCGTAGAAGGAAGATAGTCAAAGAATTTTTGATAGTCAGTTGAATTAGAGGATAAGCAAACAGCACAGATATATTTAGTCAGAGAATGACAGGAAAGCCGAAGCCAGAGTGTAGAGAATTCAGAAGAATCGAGTTCAGGAACACGAGAGCAAGATAAGTTGTTGCGTATATATACACAACAGCCACCTTTGGCTTTGAAATGAGTATAGAGAAAGTAGGAGGATACAGAAAAGGGTTTGCTGTCAGTTGCCTCAGACAGCTGAGTCTCCGTTAGAAAAAGAAGGTGAGGTTTAGAGGAGGAGAGGTGGTGCTCAACAGAGCGAAAGTTAGAGGAAAGGCCGCGAATGTTGCAGAAATGAAGAAGAAGAGAGTCAGACAGTGGTTCCAGGCACCTCAAGTCGTCACTCGACAAAATCTTCCACAGGTATACCTACATATGTTTAATAATAATCAACTTAATCCTGCATCATCGTTGAACATGCTTGGGGTTTCATTTGCTCGGGACTTGTCTTGGAAAGATCATATTACATCTCTTGTAAAATCTGCTTCCAAGCGATTGGGTGTGCTAAGCTGACTCTGTTCCTTCTTTGCCCCTGCATAATTGTTGACTCTATACAGGGGTTTTATCCGCCCCTGTGTGGAGCACAACTCTCATGTGTGGGGAGGCTCTCCACATGCAGCTCTTCTCAATAGGGTGGAGTCAAAGGCTTTTTCATCTCATTAACTCTCCCCCTCTTACTGACTCCCTTCAACCTCTGTCTCTTCGCCGCAATGTTGCATCTTTATCTCTTTTCTATCGCTGCTTCAATGGTCACTGTTCCTCTGAACTGTTTGCATGCATTCCTCCACTTCTACGACGGGTGCATAGCACCCGTCTAGCAGCAAACTCTCACCCATTTTCTGTCCAACTCTCTAATGCAAGAGTTAACCGTTACTCCTAGTCCTTCATTTATGCAACAGGTCAACTCTGGAACTGTCTCCCTCTGTCTGTATTTCCTACTTCCTATGATCTCCAGTCTTTCAAACCCAGTGTGTCCAGGCATCTCGAAATGAATGGATCTTGAATTTGGCTCTCTCTTGTATTTTGTTTTTCTCTTGGAAGGAACAGTTTTGCTGGCTCATTGCCTTTGGTTCCTTCTTCCTCACATAAAAAAAAAAAAAAACAGCCACCCAACCCCAGCATTTTGCTCTTATATAACAGCGATTGACAGACTTATTCTCTTTGTCCACGCCGAGTCATTTCTGTGAGTAGCTCCTCCCATACTACAGAGCCCCGTTTACTTCATTACACTGATCAGATTAAACTTATATATATTCTCTGTTAAGGTGAGCGTGTCAATATCTGTCTCCGTCAAATTTCTTTTCGTAATTGGAAAACTTCTCCCTAAAAAAGAGCACAGATAGAATGCCTGGAACTATTATTTGAAAAGTTTAATTGTTACGTCTGTGAAGTATCTCAGGGGGAAGTGTGCCTTACAGAGGAGTCAGGCAGGAGTACCGCAGAAGCCAGCATTTTATTTATTTATTTTTATTTTTATTTTTTACCTTTGCTCTATAATGGAAGAACTTTACCCATCTTAAGCCTAGAAATGTTCACTGGGAGGAATAACAGTTACGGCCCTACTTTGACCCACTTCAGTTATGATCAGAGATAAAATACAAGCAGTCGTAAATAGCGAGGCAGAGAAGAGAAGAAAAATAAGGAGGGAGGGACGAGGAGGGGGCAGGGAAAGAGAGAGACAGAGAGAGACACAATGTAGGAGGGTGGTGAAAGAGGTCTGACAGCGGCGGAAGGATAGATCGGAGTAGGAACACGCTAATAAATCACAAATAACGTGAGAGAGAGAGAGAGAGAGAGAGAGAGAGAGAGGTGCGAGGAGCTGTAGTTATAATTGATGTTGTATCTCTGTTTACTCTTCCAGATGGTGTTGGAGGTAGTAATAAACTGTGCTACGGGTGAAGGTAGTAATTGTGGTAATGGTGGTGGTGGTGGTGTCCTGGTGGTACAAGATTGTGGTAATGGTGATGATCGTGGTAGGGTATTGCGGTAATGGTGGTGGAACGAGATTGTGGTAAAGGTGATGATGGTGAAAGATAATGGTAATAATGGTGGGGTAAGGGATAGTGCTGATGGTAATGGAGTTAGTGCGACCGTGTGGTAGAGGTATTGGCGGGAAAAGATAGTGGTGATGGTGGTGTTAGCGGTAGGAGATTGTGGTGGTGGTGGTGGTGGTGGTGGTGGTGCGATATTGCGGTGGTGACAGAGAGTTGTGGTTGTGGGTGTTGTTAGTGGTAATGGTGGTGGTATATAATGTTTTTGAGGTCATGATGGTGGTAGTAAGATTTTGTTGAATTGGTGGTGGTACTGATAGCGGTTCTTGTGGTGCAGGTCATAATAGGTAGTGGCAGTGATAGTGATAGTGGTGGTACTGATGGCTTGATATTGTAGCAGTGGTTGTGATGATGGTAGTAGTTCATAGTAACGAGAGTGATTATAGGAAAATATGGTGATGGTGATGATCGAGATGATGGTGGGATATCTTTAAGTAATGGTTACTGTGAGGTAGAGATAGCAGTAGTGGTGGTGGTGGTGGCGGCGTATGTGGTGGTGAAAGGAGACACGGGTAATGTGATGGTTTAGAAATATTGGCATTGGAAGTGGTGTTAAAAGTTAGTGATAATGATTGTAATGGTAGGAGGTAGTGATAATGATTGTAGTGGTAGGAGGTAGTGATAATGATTGTAATGGTAGGAGGTAGTGATAATGATTGTAATGGTAGGAGGTAGTGATAATGATTGTAATGGTAGGAGGTAGTGATAATGATTGTAGTGGTAGGAGATAGTGGTAATGGTGGTGGTGGTGGGAGATAATGGTAATGGTGGTGGTGGTGGGAGGTAGCGGTAATGGTGGTGGTGAGAGACTGGTAGTGTTGGTGGTAGTAGAAGATAGTGGTAAGTGGTGGTGGTAGGAAATAGTGGCAATGGTGGTGGTGGTGGTAGTGGTAGGGGATAGTGGTAGTATTGCTAGTAGTCGGAGATAGTGGTAATGGTGGTGGTGGTGGGAGGAGAGAGTGGTAATGGTGGTGGTGGTAGGAGGTAGTGGTAAAAGCGGTGATGGTTGGAGAGTGGTGATAGTGGTGATGGAGATAATTGTAATGATTTTAGTGGTAGGAAATAGTCGTAATGATGGCTATGGTAGGGGATAGTGGTAATGATTGTGGTGGTGGGAGATAGTGGTAATGGTAGTAGTGGTGGGAGACTGGTAATGTTGATGGTGGTAGTAGTAGTAGTCGTTCTTCCCTAGGCAGTCTGGCCGAACAGCCCCGAGTCCGTAAGGAAGGCCATGGCCGAGACCGGGCTCTCCCATAGAGCTCTCAAGGAGTGTATGTTGTGTTGTTGGCGTAGGTGATTGTGTGCAATGCAGTCTTCCATAATGTGCTTAATAGTATGGGGTGCTGTGTTGCATCCTGGACAGGCATCAGCAACGGAGTCATCCAGCCTTTTCTGATAACTTAAAAGGGCTGGATGATGCCCACATCTCAGCCTGGCCAGGTGGACCCTGTTCTCACGAGGGAGATAGGATTCAGAAGGGTGGATATTGGGAGGCCGTGCATGCAGCTGTGTTGTCTTTAAGTGACTGAATAGAGCGGCGAGTGATTTGAGTATGGATATGCTTCTGGAAGCTGGTCTAAGGCGCGGGAGGGGGGAGCGATGACAGTATTCGTGTGCTGGGTGGGTTTTTTTTTATGTTCCTTGGTGTGTATGGATGTGTTGCCATGTAGTGTAGTGGATGTTGTGGGTCTGTGGAGGCTGCGTCGAGAATTTGGGTGCCTCTCATGTCTAGATGATCTTTGACTTTGAGGACTTTGTTTTCTTGGTGGAGGTGGTTTGTGGGTGTAGTAGATGGTCTGTGGGTGTAGTAGCTGTGCAGCCTGTGATTACAGTATGTGTTGATGGTGGTAGGAGATAGTGGTGATGATGTTGGTAAGAGACTGTAACTGTGCTGGTGGTGATGATGGGAAATTGTGGTCATCTGTGTGACTGGAGGCTGGCAATAGAGCACATGGTAGTGTTGATGGTGGGCAACATTTTGGCGACGGGAAACCTCTTGTAAACTGGATAAAATCGTTTGGCTTGAGCAGGAATAAATTGGCTCAGCATCTTGTCCTAGTTAGTGGATTACCGAAGACATTTTTATGACTCCTAGATAACAAGAGACCAATCCAAATCTGAGGGAAATCGTCTTACTGTGGCTTGACAAAAAGGATTTCAGTTGTCGTTTGAAAGTAACATTACTCAAATTCGACGGAAGACCACTCATTATTAAGATGTCTTGCATATATATTGGAGTTCAATCTTACATAGTGAGGTGCTGGAGTTTTTTATTACACAACGCAAGGCTTAAAGCGAAATATATTGCCTGGTGACAGTGGGAGTAAGATAATTAAGATTTATATCGTCGTTAGAAGTTTAAAGAATGCGTTAGTGCTGCTGTAGGTCATTCACGTAAACTTGACCAAGATTTTCGTCCTTTTGCAGCTTCTTTCCCGTAGCTCAGTGCCGGAATAAAACAATACTACGGCTCAGCACCCTCTCCATTGAACCTGTTCGTGACTAGCGCCATATTCTATGTTATTCTGTTGCTACAGCTCAGCAGTCAGGATGGAGTGATGGCGATTTTAGACCTGGGTAAAGTGAACAGAGTAAAGCTATGGTGCGTGGATGGTCAGGATGAAGTAAAGGATATATTATTGGTGTCGTCTGGGGTAAGTATTTATATGTCTTACTATAAAGTTGTTTTGAAGGTACTGTTAGTAGGAGCTGCTACTGAACTTATGTCGCTGGTAACGAAGCAACAGTACTGATGATTAGGTATGCCACGGTCTGTTTAGGATTTTTGGTCAAACTGTTCTAACTCATGGGATCTAATGTATCTAGTTCACCTGAATAAAATCGCCTAAAGTTAGCTGGAATGCAATACTACTCTCGTTGAGATTATAAGCGGACTAATTATACCCGTATTAAAGCTCTCGGGCTCCCATTACTTTCTCTAAGCTGAATAAAATCGTCTGGTGGTAGCTTCCGTAGAATACCAGAGACGTACCGACCATGAAAAAGTTAACATAAAATTCAAAAGGTGATGGATGGCTGATTCGCCTCTTTGACTCAGATATCCTCATATTATGGTGAAAATTCAAGAGAGGGAATAGTGGCATAATCCTTCATATGATGATGGTGATGATGAAGATGGTAGGCAGATGACTATTGATGGGTGTAGTAACAGGACAGTAATGTTAGTAGTTATGTGGGAAGGGAATAATTTATTGCGTGGTATATTTTATTGAAGATGATAAAAAAAAATGCTGTACAAACCTCCACCCGGTGATGGCCATAGTGACTGCGACTGCTACGTACATTACTGATGATAAATATGATAATAATTGTGACTGTCATGATGGGAGCTGTGTAGGCTGAGTGTGGCGTGGTTTATTTTGATGCGTATAATTTTCACATGTTGATGGCGATAATGAAAGCAATAGTTTGGTACATTAATGATGAATATATTAATGCTTGCGACAGGAATGATGTTGGTTGCGTAGGCACAGAATACTGCGTGGGATGATGATGACCTTTGTTGCGAAACGTATGATAATAAGAGACTTTGGGAGTATGTGTTATATCGGAACAGTTATGGATGTTTACCCCGTCCGCTGGGAACCGAATATATTAGAATTTGCAAAGGGAACTGACGTTGCAATTCGAGATAGTGGACCAAATATGCAAAGTAGATAAAAGATGGAAGTCGTTCTCTCTCTCTCTCTCTCATCTCAGTTATGTATGAGGAAGTTGCAGCAGTAACAGTGAGAGCCCGGTCCCGTTTTCTATGATGCTTCGGGAGTTCGTCGGGCAAAACATGGGGGCGTTTGCCTTGATCATATTTCGAGGCGTGAGGAGATGAGGGGAAATTGTTGCGTCAGGAGGGTGATGAGGGAGAGAGCAGGGAGGGTGAGGGATATAGGGGGCAAGAAATGGGAGGAGAGAGGAAGATGTTCGTCAGAGGGAAGCTTAATGGAGACGGTGTTGTGGGAGAGGAATGGGGTAGTGGAAATTATTACACTAGAAAGAAGAGGAAGGAAGAATAAATAAAGATACGAGTGGAGATATTGGAGAAAGAGGGATTGTGAGAGGAAAGACTGATGGAGATAAAGAGGAGGAAGAGGGATATGTAGGGAAGAGCTGGTACGAGAGAGAAAGGGAGAGACTGCGAGGTACGGTGTGAGACTGATGGAGAGAGATGAGTGGAAGAGACATCAGGAAAGGGGGTTATGAGAGATAATAGATGGAGAGAGAGAGAAAGGGAGGAGTGAGATGTATAGAAATGAGAGCAGAGGAGGAGAGATTGGAGGAGAGGATATTTGTAGAAGCAATGGGAAGGAAGAGGAATATTGAGGAGGTGAGGGAGGTTGAGGTGTGGCAGGAGAGTGAGAGAGACTGGGAAAGGGAAGAGTGGGAAATGAATTCGTGTGGGAAAAGTGAATGGGGAGAATGAGAGAAGGGAGAGATAAGAAGGAAGGGAGATTTTGATAAGGGAGACTGACAGAATGAGAGTTGGAGAGGCATGAAGATGGATAGAGGTGATGGAATAGAAAGGCTAGAAGAGAGAGAGAGAGAGAGAAGAGGGGGGAGGAGATATGGTACGGAAAATGACTGTAGGAGAGGAGACTGATGAAGAGGGAGGGGTGACAAATGCATGAGGATGAGGGAGAGTTGGTGGGGAAATGAGATGAAAGGAGAGGGAGAGGCGGAGGAATGGGAGATCAGGAAGAGAAAATTTAATAGTGGAGGGAAAATTGATGGAGAGGGAAATATGGAACCTGGATATGGGGGAGAGAGAGGGGTGGGGGGGGGGAAGAATGTAGGAGTAGAGGATGACAGAGAGGAAAGAGTGAGACAGGATGGTGAGAGATAGAATGAGAGGAAGATATGAGAAGCAGATATATAGTGTGAGGGGAAGTTAATGGAAAAGGAGGGGTGAGTGAAATATGGAAAACCGGGACAGTAGATACAGTATATGGAAAAGATAAGAGAAAGAAGGGAGAACAGAAAGTGAAGGACAAAGGGTGATGGAAGGGCGGAGAATGTGGGAAGACAGACATGGAGTTGAGACGGGAGAGACAGAGGAGGGACTGATGAATTATGGAGGGGAGAATGAAGGAGAGACAGGGACGATAGGAAAATTGAGAGAAATGGGAGATATATGAATAAGGGATAAGAGGAGGAGGCGGAGAATGGGAGGGGGAGATGAGGAAAAACTGAGGGAGATGGAGAAATGGGAGGAGACTGGGGGAGAGTAACTATGGAAAAAGAGGAGGAAGGAGGGGGAGTGTATGTGAATGGGGAGGATTTGAAGGGATGGGAATTTCAGGAGGAGTGGAGGAGAGAGAGAGAGAGAGGGGGGGGGGTAGGCATGAGGAAGGCCGTCAGATAGATAAACAGAGACTGGCATGCAGACAGGCCGCCAGAAATGCATATTATACGCACAAGGAGACATACACACAGGCAGACATGCAATCAGACTTACAGGCAGACAGACACCCAGAATGAATGAATATACAAACGTAGGCGCCAGATGACGCAGAATCTTAGATAAGTAAGCGAAGATGAAAACGTAGAGAAGCAAGAGAGGATTACAAATAAAGAGGGAAGTGAAACACGCTGACGGGGAAATATATCACATACCCAGACAGACAAAGATTTAAAAAGACAGACACAGACAGAAACAGAGGATGAATGAATATACAAGCATAGCAAGAACTTGGCAAAGCAGATTCCCTAAGATATAATGGAAGAAATTATAGCGTAGACAGCTAGAAGAAGAATCAAGTAAGGGAGCAGTGAAACACGCAGACACGGAGCGACACAAACCTAGACACAAACCCAAACAGAGACAGTAAAAATATAGGCATCTGACACAGAAACAGAAAGTGAATAAGTGCACAAGCCTGATAAAGCAGATTTCCCTGGTGAAACATAGACAAACAGAGGAGGAATAGAAGAAAAGAAAGAAAAAAAAAAGTGGGGGGACGGAGGAATGAGACATGCGAGGACAAGTCAGCACCGGCATGGAAATGTGGGGTTTGTGGGGCTTGCGAAAGGGGAAATGGCCAGAGTCATTACCAGAGGGGAAGGGGGAAAGGGGCAGTGACGTCTAGGAGAGGGGAAGAGAGATTTTTTTTTTTTTTTTTACGTAGTAGGGCTGTGTGAGGATGAAGGGAGTAGAAGGAAAAGAGGATGAAGTCGGAGGGAGGGGAAGAGAATGAGGGCTGGAAGAAGGGATTTTATTTATTTATTTTTTTTTTTTTTGGGGGGGGGTTGTGGTAGGGGTGTAGGGACGTGAGACACATGAGAGAGCGTTGTTATTTCAGTGACTGGTAATAAGTACTGAAAAGGGAGAGGAATTATTTTGTTATAGGACACAGTACGAGTATGTGGGGATGATAAGCGGGGAGAGGTTCAGCTGGTGATCCGGAGCATAAGAAAGGAGGGTGACGTGAGGAGAGGGAAGAAAGTGGCGTCAGGGAGTGTGTGTGTGGGATGTGGGGATTGGTGAGCGTCGTGGTAGGGGAGTCTGGGGATGGGGGATTAGGAGAGGTGTGAGAGTAATAAAGGTTAATGATTAGGAGTAGAAGGGGAGGAGGGTAAGAAGAGGAGAGGGGAGAATGACAAGACCTTTGATTGATTGATTGATTTATTTATTTGTTTTTATGGTTCGTGACAGGGATATGAGGGGATGGTTTGAGAGAAATAACCGTTGATGACTGGGAGTAGAGGAAGAGGTCTGGTTCATTTTTTTTTTTTTTTTCCTACGAGTGATGGTGTGTGGAGAGACGAACGAAAGGGAAGAGCATTGGTGGGAATAAGGTTTACTGTCGTTTCGTGTCATTTCGTACTAATACATTTCGTAACGACGCCAGTTCATACCACTGTCATCTCGTACCGTCACATAATAAACATTTGATTGTTGTTGCAGGAAGTACTATATATTATAATCACAGATATCGGAAGTTATTTTATAATTATGTAATCTCGAACAATATTCCAACGTTAACAGTTTGATTTATTTTTAATTGTGAACATAAGAATAATCGTAACATTAGTCTTGTTTAAGAATTTATCACAGTTCACAGACTAGTATTAAAAAAAAAATACGTATCAGTTTGGCATCATCTGTTGTAGTCTTACTGCTCGTTTCATAACTGTCCCACATGCTGAAGATCTGCCCTACTTTGCTTGGTAGCTTTTTCTCTAAACTCTGCGAATCTTCTCCTCAGTGAGTATATCCCATTCACTTAAAGCCAGTCACGAGGAGCCCAGAAACAGATGGGCGTCCATTCATTCGTCCCAGATGACTGAGTTAAGTGAATACACTGTAGGCAAAAGTAGATATCCAGCAGCAGGGATTCGTCGTTACAGCAAGCTGATAAAGGTGCAAAATGGGAGTTTGGCTTTTCCTGCTGGAGCAACAGTGTTAAGATTTTCCATCAAAGTAGTCCTCGTCTTTCCTAATTCTGAGTTTGGTATAAAACGTCCTAGTTGTGAAATGACGCGGTTTACGACACGGCTTGTTACAAAGTAACGTGGATACGAAACGACGCGATACCGAATAAGAAATTTAATTACTGTAGGGGTATAATGAAACGTCAGTAAGGTTTGAGAGTGGAAATATTTCTATCTTTATGTCCATCTACCTACCTACCTATCAGTCTATTTTATGGATTCGGTATAACACTTAAATGCGAGAGTACGGGAGTGAGAGGTTGATGGCAAGGGATAGAAGTTGGAGGGGAGGAAGGTCATGTCTGTAAGAATGGTATATTGGGAGGGAGGGATTCTTGTGAATTCCAGCGGATGTTTGACAATAAGGGGGAGATGAGATGTTGCTGGGGGGGGGGGTCAGAGTGTTGATTGGGAGACTAACGAAACAATAGAGGAGGACTAGATCTGGTAGAGGGATTGCTTCCTTCTATTCGACATAGGTGTTGGAAGGAGGCTGATGATGTAGGATGGAGGGAAAGAACAGGCGATGATTAGCAAGAAAAGGAAATAGAGAAGACGAGATCGTGGACATAGGGAGCTTTATTCTCCATTATTTGATGCATGAACTGGGGTCAGAGTAGGGACGTCGGGATGAGGGAAAATGAAGGGAGTTTGAAGGGAGTAAGAGTGCTTATAACGAGAAGGGGAGAGTACAAAGGAGGAGTGAGTGATCTGCTCGAGGAAGCGGTTTGTTATCTTCGTTTAGGGACATGAGGAACAGACCAGAGTAAGAAGAGGCTGGAGAGGAGTAAGGGAGTTCAGTAGTAAGATAAGGGAACAGAGAAAGCTGTTTAGAGCTAGGAGAGGGATAGGTTTTATTATTTTCACCTATTCAGTGTAGGAATTGCCATCAAAATTGAGTTGTGAGAATTTATAAAAAATAAATCCTGAAGGGATTAATAGGGATGAATATTAAAGGAAGAGAGAAGAAAAAGGGGTGAGTTTAGGCTGAACGACGGGGATTTTATTTTCCCTTACCCTCATGCTTTCTGTAGAAGTTGGGGGCCAAAATATGGTAGAGACGTATGAACGACGAGGAGGAGGAGTCCTGACAGTGGTGGTGGTCCCTGGCGAGAAGAAAAGCTGATGATATTAAAGGGAATGTAAAGAGAAGGAGGCTGAGGTGTGTGTGAGAGAAAGTTTTATTTTTTGAGCTGAAATAAAGATTTGGAATACCGGGATTTGAAGGAAAAGGAATATAGAAACAGTTACGGTACAAGAGCATGGAATAAAATATGCAAAGAAAGAGGAAAGGGGAAAGAGAAGGAAAAAAAGGGTAAGAGGAGGAAGAAAGGGGAAAGAGAAAGAAGGCGAAATAAGAAATTGAAGGAACTGGAAAAGGGAACGAGGAGAGAGGAAAGAAGGAGAAGGGACTTAAGTAAAGGGAAAGAAACAAAAAGAAAGAGGGAAGAGAAGAAAGAGGAAAAGAGAAAGAGTTTGTGGAATCAAGGCAAAAGAGAAGTAAGAAGAAAAAGGAAAGAGGACAAGGACAATAGGCAGGACGAGGAAGAAACATGAAAGAGGAAGAAGAAAAAACAACAGGAAGTGGAAAGGAGAAAGAGGTGGAAGAAGAAATAAAAATATGAGAAAGGGGAAAGAGAAACAAGAGTGGTGAAATAGGATGAGGATAAATCAAATGTCAGGAAATGAGGTGTCAGAAGGTCACAAGGACAGACCGATGCCTTGGGGCGTGGCAGGGGATGGCGTGAAAGGCGAGGGAATAGAAACAGCTTGTGTCCAGGTCCGGCAGGAGTTGATGGATTATAAGGAGGGAGAGGGAAAGGTTGATTATGGATGACTGTTCGGAATGAGGGCAGGTTGATAAAAGATATCGAGGACAATAATTGGGTGACAAGTAAAACTAATACATAGCTATATACTCGTATCTGTGATATCTATCTGTCTGTCCATCTGTCATTCTGTATCTATTTATCTATCTATCTATCTATCTGTCTACCAGTAAAGTGCGCTTTGTGAACACGTGACGAGCAAGCGAGCGTTTGTACGTACACCTATCGTCATAATTTCGTCTTAGTGTAAACTTTTAACGTTTTTGGTGAGGTAGTTGAACAATAACAGAAGAATAATTGATCTGAAGTATTTACTTTCTCACGTTTTCTCTCTGGATGTGCATATTGATCGAATGATAAAACCCACAAATGGGGCGATTACCCTTGTTGATTTCACCTCCTAAACATAGAAAAAACGTTCATATAAAATTATGAGCGTAATATCCGATATTTAATTGTTTGAATCCATGCAAGAAAACACAGTGTTACAGCAGGAAATCTTTTTTTAATTCGATTTCATAGTGGAGCATGTCAGTTGAAAACCTCGGTACATTCCCTTGGAAAACTGGGATTCCAAGGGGTTTCTTTGGTCTCATGAGAAAATATATGACTAAAAACAAAATTTATTGAATGTATCTACAACCTGCTGAAAGAATCTCTTCCCTATCTCACATAGAAAAGTTATTGGCCTCTGAAAACCATCGCGGCCGGGCCGTGTCGTGTCGGGCCGCTCATTTCTCAGTTGAACAAAAACAATCTCGCTCGTAGTAAATATAAGTATGTATGTTTATGTATGTATTCATAGTTGTCCAGTACATATTCTTTTCTAATACTTTAGTTCTATGGATGCAATTTTAGTACAAATACACACACTCAAAAAAGTACCGTTACAGGGAGGTCCGATGAGTTTTGTACTGAACAATCCAGCTGTCTCAGTAGGGTTGGAGGAAGGCAGTTATCAAACGTTTCATTCGTGGTGTCAGTTTGTATCGTGCAGTAGGTGTAACGATACTTTTGAGTGTGTGTACATAAGTGAGACTACTCAGATTGGCACTCCATTATGCTGGCCGTTGCTGGTCGCGGAGGAAGCGCTCATTACTTCCCCCCACACATTTTTTTTTTTTAAATTCCCTCTTCCCTATGTCCATATCTCCTTAATCGTCACGCCAGATCCCTCCATTTTCGCAGCTCTACTCGGGTACTGACCTTACGATTGTCATGTTTTCTCTATCATTTTCTTGCTGCTGCACCAGACAGTTTTGTTGTCGCTACCATCAGACGATTGTTCCAGCTGTCACCAGACGATTTAGGTCAGTCATAGGAGCCTCCGATCGTTAACCCTGTCACGTTTATCCCCCTTATAGTCGAAGCAAGTTTAACATTGTATTCTAGTTAACGCCAGACAATTTTCTTCAGTTTAGACCAAGTAGTTGCAAGCCTGAGATTTATTTATTCCATTTTCGTATTTTGCGTAACTTTTTTGCCATGAAATGTTACTGCGTGAATAATCTGTTCCCATTTATACAGTATTTATCACTTTTTACCAGGATATAATTTTACTGAAGGACTGATTATATCTTAACCCATATAGGTCTTTCCTAATCTGTTAAGAATTGTTTGGTTTTAAGAAGAATATAGTTTAAAAATAGGGATCGTGTTTAAAGGTTTTATGGATACTTTCAGACAACGAGGTCTTTCCTCGGCGGATTTAAATCTTTGGCAGATAGGCAGGACAAAACAAAATAGTGCAATCCATTCACTCTACTTGTTCGTCTGTTATGTTCTTCTTTCATCCATCAGGCATAAGTGTTTCCGTCAACCAAATATTGTGCTTTTACGTCTGATTATTCTGTCCGATTCTCGTGCATCCCCCGTCCTTGCATCCCTCTCTGACCTTCATCCACTTTTCCCGTCCTTCAAGCATTTCCTGTACGTCTGCAAGGGATGCCATCTTCCAAATCACCGCATTGTCCATTACTGCATCGCCCTGTCCATCAAGTAATCTGATTTTTCGTTCGTCTTCCCTGTCCATTCGCCTCGCCTCCCTTCTGTGGACCCGTCATCTCTTCCCGTCCAACAAGAATCTCATGTCCGTCTACTGTGAACGTCCACACTAACACACTCCTGCACTAGCCTATCTCTTCCACTGCATCCACACCTCTTACCCACCCTATGACTTCTCCAAGCGCCCATCCTTACATCATAATCGTTAGTCACGCTAACACCCCTCGTTTCTTTGTCTAATTTTCAGCCTTAGTTCAGCATCCATTGCTTCACTCACTTCACATACTGTAATTTTTATCCTCATCATACAACTCACATAACACCACACCTGCACATTCCTCAACACCCATACAGTACATTTCACCATTGCCCATACACTCTTCCAACACCCAAACATTCTCACAACACCCTTACATCGCCCACATTCTTCCATCACCCATACATTCTTCCAACATCCATACTCTGACAATACTTATATGCCTCATACCCTTTTCCAACACTAATACATTCTTCTAACACCCATACATTCTACCAACACCCATATGTTTTTCCCACACCCATACATTTTCCTAACACCCATGCGCTCATCCAACACCATACATTCTCCCCCACATCCTTCCATAGAAACCATCGACTTTCCATAGCCCTATAATGCTATAAGGGTGTCGCCCACTCGATCATCGAGCTCGTGACTCCATTACTTTGCCTCCCCTCGCTGTGTTTACCTAATGGCTTTTGTAAGAGGATGAAGACAGGGGCAAACACACACACACACACACACACACACACACACACACACACACACACACACACACACACACACACTTATCATCTGCTCAAGTACTTTATGGTAATTCGCATAAAGGCCGCCTTCGGCGGCTTCTCTACTCAGTGTCAAAAAGGCTGCTACGGTAACATAATTGCCCACAAAGAAAGTGATCCGCCTAAAGGTCGCCTTCAGGTGGTCTTCGCTCGATGTCAAATGGTCAGAAATGATTCATAACTCTGAAACCGGTGGCCTGATTGGACTGGAAATTGTTTTATTCTTCAAGTTAGAGCCTTTTAGCGGTACCTTGCTCTAACAGAAGTTGTGCTGCAATGTGCTGGTTTTGCTGTGTTACCGTAACAAACGGACAAACCAACAGACATAAGGAATCGGATCATTAAAATACTTAGAGATAGATAGATAGAAGATTTGACGGGCTGGTGTATTGGAAAGGTCATCATCAGGCGGCAATGCACGTGCCTGTCGCATAAAATTTGCCGTTTTTCTGATATGCCTGCAGTATATTTTTCTGTCAGTTTCCCATTTTTAGTCTGGCCTTTTTTTTTCTTTTTTTTTTTTTTCCGGTGTGATGGACTTCGTTCCTTTTTTCTTTTTTTTTTTTTTTTTTTCTGTCGTGTGATTAGGCTTTGATGTTGCGCTGACGTTTTATTTTTCTCTAAGTTTTTGTTTCTGCGGTTGATTTTTTATATGTTAGGTCGTCGGATTTCTTGTTTTATGTTTTAGTTTGTTTTCTGTGTGTTCGTATGGTGCTTTTCATGTTGTTTATTTTGTTGCTGTGTTGTTTGCTATCAATGTTGCTCAGTTATTTTTATGTTACTTTGTGCATGTGTTCTGTGACTAATTTCTTTTGCTTTTTTTTGCAGTGTGGTTCTGATACTGCCCTGTGATAGGGCTTTATGTTTCTCTGTTGATTTTATGTTGCATTCTGTGGTTGGTTTTGCTTTGGTGAGTGGATGTTTTTCATTGTTCTTACTATTTTAATGCCCCAGTGTATTTATGCTTCCGTATGGTCAGTTTTAATGTTACCCACTGCTTGGCTTTTACGTTACTCTGAAGAAGGTTTTCATGCTTCCCAGCCATTGTATTATTCCTTGTTGCTGTGTGGTTATATTTTTTATTCGGTTGGCTGTTATGGTGCTAGATTTTTATGTTGTGCTACTTTTACGCTGCTTTGTGGCTGATGAGACCTTCATTCTGAGGACGTCTTGTCGGTTTAATCTTGTTACCTCTAGCCAGCTGAGGAGGGACTGTATGATTTGATGGGATTATGTGTAGCTTAATTTAACTTTAGTATTAAGATGTTCCCTTAAGATGAATAAGGCCGTCTGGTAGCAGGAAGAGTGACATACCTTCCTTGGGGGTGAAAGGGCTAATGTTTTTCTATTGCTAACTCTCTGTTCACTTTATTTCCTCACCCCAAGGACATCTTTTTTGTCTTATCTTTGCTCTCTTCTTCAGACTTTTATTTACCTTAGGAAATATTACTCCCACTAACGAGTTTATGAAGGCTGTAACTACCTAACTTCTTAAGCTCGAAGATAATCCTCCCATGCTCAAAAAAATCTTCCGAAGGTAGCAAGGATGAACGAAAAGCACGTCATCTGATTGTAGTGGTAAACCTTCAGCCTCAATGCCATCGTTCATTAATCATTGTTTTCCAGTACTTCTCACTCCCTCATTATTTTTACCCTTCCATTGCACCAGAATAAGGGGCAGGAACAGGATACGGCCCATGACAAGCGTACAACCATTAAACAAGTCTAGTTCAGGAATATCACCGATAAAAGCGAGACAAAAAAAATCACAAAGAAGGTGTGTTTTTTGTAGAAAAGTTATACATCGCTAACAAAGCCATGTCTCTGAATTTAGTGTGTGTGTGTGTGTGTGTGTGTGTGTGTGTGTGTGTGTGTGTGTGTGTGTGAGAGAGAGAGAGAGAGAGAGAGAGAGAGAGATCTTACGCCTACGCAGTTAAGACATTGGCAGTGAATGCGAGAAGAAATTTCTATAGAATTAAAAAAGACAGAACTACTGCACAAAGAAGAATACAGTCATCAGGCGTTAACTAGAACAGAATAACGGAGATGTCACGATGATGAGAGAGTTAATATTGACAGAGAAACTCAGGCTTCCAAAGCAGGTATTCTCGTCGGTTATGGAAGCCACCCAACACCTTCTCCTAAGCGATTTATTTGCTTATTGCACCTTGCCGTCCCCTTCTACGTTACTTAAGTCATTCTAATATAGCCATACTCTTCATAAAAACTTGCAAAAGGATATTAACCAGCCATATCCAAAAATAAATCGCTAAGGAACAGGTGATAGGGCGCAAACAAAGATTCGGACTCATGATTCACTCTCAGCTGAAGAAAATCGTCTGGTGTTAGCTGGAAGAGGAAAAAAGAATAATCCAGACCATGAGTTAATAGAGTAATAATGCCATAAGAGCTTCACTGATAGACCCAAGGATGTAAATATCATGTGTGTCTAGAATAATGTACAGACAATTGACATGAGGAATACTGGGACAAAAGTTAGAGCAAGGGGAAGAGGCAGACGACAAAGAACGAGGCGAATGAGGTAAGGTTATTGGTGGAGGGAGATGCATCGGAAAGAGATCAAAGGAATCGATGATGAAGCTTGTGATGAGGTTCAGATGGAGGATGATAGTAAAGAAAGGGGGGGGGGGTAATGGTTGATACTGAGGAGGAGGAGAACGACGACGATGACAAGAACATCAGTAATAATAATAATAACTAATAATAATAATAATATTACAAACAACAACAGCAATAATATAAAATAATAATAATAATAATAATAATAAAAAAAATAAAATAATATAATCATGATGACAACGACGATAATGATCTTTTTCCTGATATTTGGCTTAGATCTTATGAAAAATTCTTTACCTGGGAAGCTGACAAGAAAAGCTCAGTCTGGAGTTATACAAGAAAAAAAAAAAATGCGCCAAACAGTAAAGGTCATGTCAATAAGCGAGATTCCACTTTGACAGCTACACCAAAATTCACAATTGCGGAAAGAGAGAGAGAGAGAGAGAGAGAGAGAGAGAGAGAGAGAGAGAGAGATTAATTATGGCTAAAAATAAATCGAGACTGAATAGGAAACTTCAGTGAGCGAGCGACAATAAGAATCATGTTAATTAGGGAAAACTCACAGAATAATAAGAGGTAATAATGCTCATCCCTGGCGAAATACCGGTGAAACAATGAAGGTAAGAAAAAAGAGAGAGAAGTTGAGCAAAATACTGAGCTAACTTTTGTAAGGCTTGTTTGTGAGGAAGAAAAATGTTAAATACAGAGTAAAGAAAGTTAGAGGTCAACGACAGAGGACAAGAAAGAGAAAGAAGTCAGCCCATCTGTTTTATTTAATCTACCGCTACAAGATTCAGTTCAGTTGAAGAGGGTTTATTTCCGGGCCCTGTTCTGTTCTTTGTTTATATTGACGATAGTGATGGAGGTTTGGGTTGCAAAATCTCCAAATTTGCTGATTATACCAAAACTAGTAATGGAGGGGATACACCCAAACATAGGCTGATGATTCAAAGAGATCTTGATGAATTAAAGTAGCATATGGATTTCAGTGTTGACAGATGCACAGTTTTAAAAGCTGGGAGTAAAAATGAAAAAATTAAGTACACTGTGGATAATACTCAACACGAGAATGTGCACGAAGAAAATGATCTAGGAATACTAAAAACTGTTTGCAACCAAGTCGACAACGCACGGGAGCAATAAAAAAAAAAAGGCTAATAATTTTGTCTAATCTATAGGCATAGCATTTGAATTCAAGTCGGAGAACGTAATGATTTTGTACAATTCTTTAGTACGGCCCCACTTGGAGTACTGTGTTCAGTTTTAGTCACCTTATTACCAGTGAAGTGCGCGTTGTGATCGCGTGACGAGCGAGCAAGCGGAGTCTCCAAAATTTAATGGCTAGAGTTGACGGGAAAAAAAAAAAAAAAAAAAAGTTGCGACTGAAAATCTTTTTAAATTTGATTTCCTAATTGAGGCGTTCACCGATTAGAGCCAAACACTTCGTTGCTTCGTTGGAAAACTCGAGATTCCAGGGAGTTCTTACGTCTTTATGGGTGAGTTTTTAGTTGATAACAAACTTTATTGAATGAATGTTTCACATGCAGAAAGAGTTTCAACTGTACTTCACATAGGAGTAACGTTATTAGCTTCTGCTTAGCGTGACGGTCGGGCCGGGCCGGGCAGCTCGTTTCCAAACTTAACTGAGAGTAAACTTCGCTCGTAAGAAGAAGGATTTTGGGATGTTAGAGAAAGTGCAGAAAACAGTCACAAAAATGATACCCAGATTAAGGAATAAACCGCGTGACCAACTTTTAGAAAAGATAAAACTGTCTAACTTACCAGTGTGCTGATTACAGGGAGATATGATTCAAATATACAAGATTTTTAAGGGTTACGAAAATATTGTAGTTGACAATTGCTTCACAGTTCACCAGTTAATTTACATCAGAGGTAACTTATAAAATCATCGGCGAACGTTTCCTTTCTAATGTAGCAGAACGTTTTGTCCTCCATACCTGTAGAGTTGTAAACATATGGAACAAATTGCCAAGCAGTGTGGTAGACTTTAATATAGTAATAACGTTTAAAAATCGATTGGATGTGTATCTGTCCTCTAATCTTCAGTTAAACGCTTTCATGACCGAATAATAAATCTAACTGACTTACTTTTCCTCTCCTGCAGATCGTGGGAAATGTAGCAGGAACTTTTCAGATAATTTTAATTTTCACTTACAAGGAAAATTAATGTAGGATATAGTTTATTAAATCTTTCCCATAAGTTTCCAAGGCAGTTTCCCTATGCTGCATTGTGGTCTTTCTTATTTTTTCCCGCTGGTTTCGGTTGGAGGGTTTGGTGGGTAAGGGAGCCCTTCTTTCTATTCTACGCTTATATTCAGTTCATATATAGTTTTCTTTGTAGCAAACAGCCCCATAAGGACCAGTAGGTTTGTTGTTGTCTGCTTTCCCTTTTACGCCTTTTTACCCATGCTTTCACTGTCCCCATCCTCTTTCTAACTTCTTCTTACTTACATCCTTTGCCCTCCCCTCCCACTACCATTATTTCTTCTGCTTCCACTCAATCTCTCTTCCACTCCCTCTTCTTTCCTCTTCTCCCTCTCCTTTCCTCTTCTCCCTCTCTCACTTTCCTCACACTTCTGCTCTCTTTCTCTCACCCATTCACCTCCACACCTACTCTTATTCCCTATTCCCCACCCTTCCACAACTCCTACGTTCAGTCTAAGTGAAGTAATGCTCATTAGGCTTATCAGCCCCTGTATACCCCCACCTCCATTCTCTTACACAGCTTCTCAATTACGCTATTTTTTCCACTTGGCCCTTTCTTCTCCTTCGTCTTCATCTTCGTCATAAACTTCTTCATCTTTTTAAATTTTATATCTTCGTTTTCTTCATCTTCATCTTCCTTTTCCTCTGATTTTTTCTTTTTCTTTTTTCTTCTTGTCACCGTCGTCCGTCTGTGTGTCTGTCTGGATGTCTTGCTCCCGCCCTCCCTCCTCCTCCCTTCCCTCCCCTTAATTCCTAAGCCTTATTGTCCTATCTCGTCCCAATTAAGCCACATTAGGGCCACAGTCTCTTTTAACTTCCCACTCCTTTTCCGTCTTGCGTGGAGGACCTTGTTTCTTATTAGGGTCAGTTTTCTCATCGACTGCTTAGGAACTTTAATAAACCTGTATATGGCATGTTAATATTTTCTTTTATTTCTTACAGTCTTCATGGATATCGCCAAATCGTACAGAACACAGAAGTTGGAATATACTATTTAAATTACTAAGATATAGGTCCTAGTTTCCACGTTTACGTTGCCCACATTTTCCAGGGTGGGCAGAGGTTTCATTATCTGTTTCTGTTCTGGTATACCAGCTCTTTTCCAATTTTCTTTATTATAGGCAAATTTGGATATTTTTACCATATAAACCAGTGTCAGTTAAAAACGGAATGGGACCCAAAACTGAGCCTTGTGGTACCCTATTCGTAACATTCATCCAGCTTGACTCCTTCCCATTTATTACAACCTTTTGTTTACGTCTGTTAAGCCAGTTTTGTAACCACTTTTCTACATTGCCTGTAACACCTTGGACTTTATCTCTCTCAACAAGCCTTTTATGGGGAACTTCATCAGATGCTTTATGGAAGTATAAATAAATTGCATCGACTGATTTTGTTTTATCACACATGTCAAAATTAGAATTATTGAAAGTTCATGGAGATTGGTCAGACATGGATAGTTATTATGAAAACTGTGCTATTAAACTTTGATGAAATTATTATGTTCTAAATAATTAACTAGGCTATCACGGATTATGGCTTCCAACATATTGTACTCTACTGATGTTAAGGTGATAGGTCAGTAATTTCCAGGCCGTGGTTTACTACCCTTTTTAAATGGAGTTACATTTGCCAGTTTCCATTCATTTCGTACACTGTCTGTCTTTAAAGATATGTTAAAAATTTGAGTTAAAGGTTTTGATATTTCTTTCCTTACCTCCTTTAAAATTCTTGGAGACATCTAATCTGGCACTGGAGTTTTCTGATCTTCAGTTTGTTGACTGCAATCAGTACATCTATTTTATTAAAATGTCGTTGATTTTAGTACCTTCGTTTACACCTTCATTGGACGACAGGGGAACTGAAACTGAACTTACTTTGGTAAAGGCAGACTTTGTTAATAACTAAGTTCACTGTAATAGTACAGCCCTATTGACCCACTCATTATCTAAGTAGCTTTAGTATTGTACTACAGCAAGCATGCCATAGCAAGTAGCTACGCATACATTTTTCACTACTATGCACTAATCTGTATTCTCCATTCTGAGTATACCTTATGCTAGGGCTGTCTCAATTCAGGACTTGTGTGGTTGTAAGTGGGAGTATTTTGCCTGCCTTCACTTTCGCTATGTATTGTATGAGAGATCGGATGGTGTTTGACGTACTGAGAGTTGTGTGGTGTGATGTGCTTTGAGGTGTTGTGGTGTAGTATAGGTGTACAGTGTGGTGTAATGGATGGATGACTCGATACCCGTTACTTGCAGCAGGAGTGAACTGATACTGAGTGGCCATGTGAGAAGCCAGCTTTTTTTTTTTTTTTTTTTTTATGTGACCGACTCTGGGCATAGGCTTCACAGCCTGCTTTCAAGGCCCAGTAGTCGTCCTACGCACCGCACACCTCTACATGTCACCACTTCGGCGCTAACACCCA
The DNA here is from genome assembly GCF_032717465.1 of Coenobita brevimanus. NCBI lineage: Eukaryota > Metazoa > Arthropoda > Malacostraca > Decapoda > Coenobitidae > Coenobita > Coenobita brevimanus. The sequence continues at coordinate 11,374,094 of NC_136976.1, read as the reverse complement.
CCTTCCATACTGAATACATGCTAGGGCTGTCTCATACAGGAATGGTGTATTGGTATTAGCGGGGGTATTTTTACGACACGTCGGCTGGTCTTCTGGTAGAACAGTAAAGTCTCATTTTATGAAATTCAAATCCTTAAACTGTTCCCTGCACCAACGGGATTTGAACCCGGGTCCGTTAGGACTGCAGGCCAACTCTTTACCACTTGAGCCACCGCCTACCCCAAAGCTGGTAAAGGTATATGTTATATGAGGTAAATTGGTGTAGTGTCCTCAGGTAAAGAGAGGACTGATGTATTATTGCAGTGTTATCACTCTCATGGTCGGGAGAATCTTGTAATCTTTCCCAAGTAACATCGACGATTTTAAGCTGAGAATAAGTCGTAGGGAGAGAATAAATATAGGTACAATTAACCCTTTCATGAATGGAACAACTTTACTATTTTATTCCACCTAATAACCGATTATTTTATTCAGTTGAGTGAGTCATAGGAGCCAAAGAGTTTAATTGGAGTAGTGTTGTATATTCGTGTGAAGGAAAGAATAATTTTTGTAATGGAGAGATTGCCAGACGAAATGTAGTGGTGTGAAGAGGGCTGACGTAGCTTGATGAAGTGGAAGTGAACATGAACATTGTGCTGGAATGAGAACGAATTTGGCTGACACGGTTACCGACATCTGTGGACGACAAATGCGTCACTTCATAAGCCAAAAATAGTGCTGCATCAAAGGGGCTCATTTGCTTTTATGGATCCAGATTGTCCAGGAGCTAATTTGTCTTGCCAGGAACAGAGAAATACCCCTCATTCCTTCTCTCATCTTCACTTTGCTCCCACTGTCACCTTCAGTTAATCCTTCTATACAGCCACTTCATCCGTCCTCGCTTCCCTTCATCTGTTATCAAAATTTCAACCTTCATCTAAATTCCATCCTCTCTGCAGATTGACATAACAAAACATTTCCTTCTGTTTAGCTGGATTATTTGCTAAATTTGGTTCAGCTCGTTCATGCTTCGTGGGGATGGTTTACAGGGGTCCAGGGAGGTAAGTTATTGCACTGATAATATATATGATGCACTGTAAATTGCTTAACATGCACACAGCTAGAACAAATTGTAGATTCAACCTTGAGAGTGTTCATGAAGCCACTGTCAACACTTGCAGGTTCCAGAGGCCCACTATTAGCTGTATATAATCATCTGGCGTTAACCGGAGTGAAATACTGAAGATGCGACCATGAGATTGTCAAGATAGTTAAGAGAAATGGCTCTGATACTGGCTCATTATTAAACTTTCTTTCGAGTGAGCGAAGCTAGTGATAACGATATACTTCAGCTGAAATATGATGTGTAAATTCTTGCTTCGTAGGGCTTGTAAAAATTTCCCTGCTTGAGGAGCACCAAAGCTTTATTTTCTCCTCACCAATTGAACCAGTCGTTGCATGTCATAACATTTTGAAATTATGTAAATTTCCTTCCAGTGATACCATCCTCTTCCCATAATGAAGTAATAATAGCCGAACAGAGAAGCATTCCCACAAAGCAAGAAAAGAACACCACAACTCATTTCCCCTCGGCTACTAAACCGGTCTTGGCATGCTGTATCCTGTCATGAAAACTGTCCTCCGGTGGTGCCAGCCATATTCGAAAAAGAGTCAAATGTAGCCGAAAAAGGCCAGAAGTACAACCTTGCTCACTCGGACACGTTCCACACCTGCAGTTTTAACGCCCTTGTCTTGTGTGAGAGGTTTTTCGAAGTACAGGGGTTAGATAGTGTAAATAACCTCTTTCCATACTAGAGCTGAATAAAGCCGTTTAATGTAATCGTTTGAAGGTGCCAAGAATTATAAATAAAACCCCAGTGAATTACAGTGGTTACCAAATCAATTCAAGGAGGTGCACAGAAGAGCTTTGGAGCTGTCACCACGCAGAGGAAGTAATAACGATGACTCAAGCTAACTCTGCCTGCTTCAGTTTGTCTCTTGTGAAAATAAGAATTAAAAAAAAAAATTCTCTCCACTGCCCATCTTCATCTCTCTTACACGCAGGAAGGATATTAATGGGACACCACCGGACTTTCCTCTCGCAGAAAAAATATAGAAAATCATGACCCGTCAGTGTTACCGGCAGAAAGTTTAACTTATTGAATGGAAAACATAGGAGATTATAGGGATTTTACCTGACCTTTGCAGAAATGACAGAATATCGTATCGTCTCAATGTTACCCCCTGAGAGGTGACGTTACTAAATGAAATTAATATACGTCTGGTGGTCTAATGCTTAGAGTGCTCTAGTTATAGTGACGGGCTGCAATAGGTTTACTTCCACATAAGAGACTGGTGGCGTTTCACACATATAATGGTATCAAGGAAGGTAGGCTGGAGAGATACCGTTCGATGTACTGAATTGAGTCAGCATAGTCTAGGATTTGTACATCTCCAAAGTGAGGAAATGGGACTGTCTGTTACCACTGCAAGATGTTATTAGGACATTTCCTGATTTATAAGTTTACGAAAATTGGAAAAACCATGTCGCCTCTGCGAAGTTCTCTGAAAGACGACGAAGATAATGAACGAAAAATATGCAGGTAGATACACTGTTTCTTTGATAAATTGGCCGTATCTGGTAACTGTTATGCGTCGATGGTGTATACATATCATTTAGACAGATAATCCCATGTATGGAAATGTTCATTGGAAAGATATAACAGTTATGCCTCTGTTTGGACTCTCTTTAAATACATATCAATTATAATTTTGTAACTGTAAATGCTGAGGTGACGGTATTGAACGCGTGTGAGTAAAAAAAGAAAAAAAAAAAAGATTAAAATAACCCTTTGGATCCGGTGACCTATTTTATCGATTTAATCTTGCTACTTTCACAAGATCTGATTATCCGTTGGATTAATATATTGTACTGAAGGGGTTAATGAAGGATATATCTAACTCCGAATTTGAAACATCTGTACTGAGTAAATGCTCACGGTTCGCAAAAAATGAACCAAAAATATGTCACCGGATTGGAAATATATCTCTAAGGCTGAGTAAATATTTCGATGGTGACCAGAACGAAGAAAAGAAAAAAAAAAGTCACTAGAATCGAAATTTCTATCTTCAACTGAGCTCGGCAGGTGGCACAAGATACGTCACAGGATTCAGGGATTAAATCTGAATGAAGGAAGTCCAGCAGAAGACGTGGATGCTGGGAGATATGGGAAAGTCGAATCGCAAGAAATTTATCGCCCCGGCAAGAGATCGCAAAGCGGGTATAGTGAGTGACAAATCTTTTTCTGTTGCACCGCGTCAACTACACACACGTTGGTCACATCGGTACCGTATCCCATGACCTAGAAAAGTTTGCTGACAGTTCCACAGGGTTTGCTGACAGGTCCATAGAGATTGCTGACAGTTCCACAGAGTTTGCTGACAGGTCCATAGAGTTTGCTGACAGCTCCACAGAGTTTGCTGACAGGTCCATAGAGTTTGCTTCACACTTCGGACATACTCATCACTTCTGTCCCTAACACATTACATCAAAAACCAGTATTGATTGCCGGATAACATACCAACGCTCTCCATCTTTAGGAATATTAGAGAGAGAGAGAGAGAGAGAGAGAGAGGGAGGGAGAGCAATATCATGTTGTGGTGGCATGTACGATACAGACAATATAATGTTTATGTGTTGCGGGTAAATAATACTGACGATAACAGTGCGATGTCAGTAATGAAAATGGTGTGAGTGCATTAGCGATAACAATAACATTGATGAAGTCTTTGCATTTGGGTCTTGTTCTATTCAATCGATCTTTATCTATTTACCTATCTATTTATCTACCTATCTATCGATGTCTATCTGTGCGTTAAATACAATCTCCATGAAACGATAGTGTGATTGTTTTTACTCTTGGTGCCCGAAGACTATGTATACTAGTTTTAATCAATATTGCTTTTAATCTAACCAGGCCTAAAACATCCATCTTTTCATCTTGAATATTCAGTTGTATTACCAGAGTAACACTAGAGTTAGGTGCTAATCACGAAGAAGTGCAGTCAGTAGTATGTAGAGCAAAATAGTGTATTTTTCTGCTATTGATCTACATTAGGTAAGCTTCAAAAGGACCAAGGACAAGTTGAGGCAAAATACCTCTAGTGATAGGACTCTGGAACTTGTGTGTGTGTGTGTGTGTGTGTGATAGCCTGGGCATTGTTTTCGACTGCTGTGGTGTACCTGACTGTAGTCAATATGTGTGCACGTTTTAGAAGTTACTTAGGTTAGATGTGAGGACACTAGGAAGAAGGGCAGAGTTGATGGCAAAGTCTATAGTGAGGGGACCAGTGGGCTTTCCCTGCCAGCAATTGTAATCTCACTTTTTTACTCCTTGGACGTTGAAGAATGCAGCCAAAATTTATCTAGTTTTTGGAGGCCAGTAAGGTTGACTGTAGAGTAAAAAGGAAGACATCTATTATATGCCATGGTAAAATTATGTAACTGATGGCATAATAATTACCCTTGGAAAGATTTAAAGTTAAGAGCGAGTCCATTACCATCGTCAGCCATAGGACATAATTCTCATAAAATTCATCGGGACCTCTGATGATTCTGATTAGCTGAGGAGAGACTTTTCAAAATGGAAGAGTTGGATGTAACTTTATCACGACCCGTTCACTGGTACAGGTTTATCTTGCTCTGACTATATAATAATAAGGGCAGCAACAATACGAAATAAAGATTCCTAGACAGAGTGGTCAGGTTATCAAATCCCTTTATGTCCAGTAGCAGCATCTAAGCTTGTGGTATCAAAATTAAGGTAAAAAGTCTTCACTGGATGGAAGTAATTAATGTTGACAGAGTTGATACGCTCTTTTCGTGTGTGATGGCAGATGTATTACTGTATTACCAAATTTTGGCGCCTGATGGTTTATTGGGTAATTATTGTGCTCCAGTCGGTTTGAGCCGGTGAAGGTTTATATCCAAGGGATGGTTGGGGTTGATTGCTCATGTAATGCCACTCAGGGATGAGTGAGGCTGGTCACTCATCTTAAATGTCGGGACCAACTGCCTATCCCAGAGCTCCTACGCTCCTCATGGAGCAATGCAGGATTGGATGACGATTGAATGAATGAATTTTCCTCAGTACGTAATATCGCCGAGAAATGTAGATAATATACATTAACTATTTCTTTTCCTGTCTCATTTCAGGTTGGCTGGAGAGTGAAAAGTAAGGTAAGTCGAGTTGAAGGCTGTTTTTTATAATGACCTTAATAATGGACTGATTAAAATAGCAGTTTTTATTTTTCGACGGTTTTTATTATATACTGTAGAAGAATGACGATGTGATAAGAGCGTTAGGAGAAGTACATTGGGATGGTTTGGCCATGTGGAGAGGATGGAGAGCGAGAGACTAACGAGGAGAGTGTATGTGAGTGAGGTGGAGGTGGGGAGAGGGAGTGGGAGTCCGAGGATGAAATGGAGGGATGGAGTCGAGAGGTATATGAGAGAGGGGGATGTGAACTGGGAGCAGGGCAGTGAAATGGTGGGGGACAGGGCGACGTGGAAGCGATTTGTTTGTGGCCACCCCTTACGGGATTAAGGCTTCTGGCAGTAGGTAGATAGAAGAGTGCAGTAAATATATATCAAGGTATTTTAGAAGGTGCGACCAAGCTATGGTAAAAATGAAATTGAAAAAGGAAAACAACAATTTTTTTTCTTGTAATAATTAACTGCTCTGATATATTTTTTTCATAGCACAGACTGGATTATCATTTGTGACCCTGTCCTTGCTTGACCTAGAGTGAAGAGACATATAACCCCTTCTGCCAGTGGGGAGAGAGAGAGAGAGAGGAAATCATTAGAGATCTGATAATAAGTAAGAGGGTGAGCGAATGAGGGTGCATTAACAAATTGCAATAATATGAATGAGGGAGAAGAGAAGTATATTCAGCGGTTACCCCCTTGGTTATATAAAGTCTTTCCCAACCATTTCAGTCCGATGGCGTATTTTGACGCTATTTTTTTCTGCCTCTATTCTGGTTTATTCAACTCAGGATAGACGTCTGGCAGTGATGGGGTTAATGAACGCTCCCTAGCACCTCTTCCTTAACGATTTATTTTCCAAAGTACCCATTTGGTATCCCCCTTTTTGCGTCATGTGTCCTTTTGATACAGATATAGATTGCATGAATAACACACAAGAACACAGCAGCGGAGCAGAGTCAGAAATAAACGGTAAGGAAGAGGTGTGGTAAGCCTCTTAACCGCACCAGACTACCGCGCTTAATCCTGGCTTTCGAAGCCACTCCAAACGTGCATAAAGGTGTCTAGTGATAACAAAAATATGACACAAGCTTGTCAGTCTTTTTCATCTGGTTGCTGTTACAGCTAGGCGTTATACCCCATTTAAGAAGGAATTTTGGATTTGGGGCAGTTAAATACAACGCTCATTAACCCCAACACTACCCTGGGATTCCTCTGTTCTAAATAAACTCATCTGATGGTAACAAGAAATCGAAAATTATATCCCTCATTCTACGCTAAAAGAAAATTATACAGATGTTAACTATATTCGACTGATTTTAGCAATAGTAAAAGTCACATGGCGCAATCGTCCTGAAGAGACCGATTGTGTCATGTCCACTGCCAAAATATTCTCAGCCAGGCAAAATCGTATGGTGTTGAAAAAAATTAAATACAAAGACATATTCGTACTGCAAACGGTATCCCATTAGAAGGTATTAGAATTTTCCATTTAAGTGTTATCGTCTATCAGAAACCAGGTTGTTGCACAAAAGGCCCGCCAGGGTAAAGCACGACATGACACTTCAAGCACGAGAAAACAGTAGACAGGAATATATGCCAGTATTTCAATATAACAGAAATCTCTATGAGTGGGAAAGAGTAGACACATTATAGGTTTTGAACACATTGGAATATCGTAGAAATGCACACACACACATGGAATGTAGTAGAAAAATTTCCCCTGGAAAAAGACAGCCAGGGAAATGAAAATGTTTGCATTGGAAAATGATAAACGAATAAGGTCAAATGACACAACAGAAACACATTTATTGGTAGCGTCAGCCGTATGGATGGTGAAATAATCAGAAAGCAAATACTGTTTTTATTTGTGCCTACATAGTATAAACATTTTTTTTATACAGGCATCAAGTCAGCTGATACAGAATTACTGAAAAAATGAAAGTAATGTTTTTCCCACAGCCACAGGGGCGACCAACTCCATTGTGTCCCTAACTGTGTCACTCACTGAGTCACTGTTACTTTTGATGAATGGAATCTGGGAAGTCGCAGCTGTAGATTTTCGTGAGCGTCACACTTTTACTTCTATTGAATGTTGCCGCACTTATAAGGTTCGGGCTTTATGGGGAAGGGGGGAATTCAGGGGAAAATATTAGTTGTGTGTGGTGTACATTTGGGGCGTGCCACGAGTGTCAGAGGTCCATTTGGTGTGCGTTAGGATGTCTGGAGCGTGTTTTGGTTGATGTTTCCTAAGACAAAGGACATCTTTCGGGTGTGTTGCAGTGGTGGATACAGTTAGGGTAGGTGTGTCTATCCCAGGTGCTCATTGTCTTTATATAAAACTGAACCAAAACAGAATTTTGGCAGCAGCATCCATCTGTGTGCAGAAATACCATTTAATCCCAAACATATCGACATTGTTCAGTGCGAGAGAACACTTGTGTTGGTCAGTTTTTAAAAATAATCTGGGAAAATCAGTGAGTGCAAAAGCTCTCCAATGGTCAGTTCAAAAGACAACATATTTTAGGGGAAAATAAGAACAGGTTGATTATACCAGAAACATTAACACTCAAACTGGGACCGGCTAGTGTCTCCAGAGCTTAACCTCTGTAGACATGCTGAACAGATATGAGCGTGTCCACGTGGCACGATAGCCATCCTATGTTGAAGTCGATAAAGTAAATCTGTCACGTTTGCTGCTCAACCACTTGGTGGTGATATTCATGTGCTAGCGAGGAGTGGTGTGGTTCCTAAGCAGGCCGAATCAGCTTAAACTGGTAGAGGGTCAGCTTCATCACTGGCTTCATACTTCGCACTAAATGCCATATAATGTCCAGTGTTGTGCCGCGTTGGATTAAGGAACTGAGCGACGATATGTGTCTTGAAGTCAAGGCGATAATAACAGAGATACGATGAGTTATGAGATCTCCGAAATAACGACACCTCTCTGCACTTACGCGAGCTCTTAGGTAGTCTCTCTTAATGAGGTGTTGCAAATACCAGGTACTCGATTGTGGTACCCGTACATCGACACGTCGTCTGACTGTCATGAATACTTACCGCACCAGTATAACTATATCCCCATAGAAGAGAGAACCAAAGGTTGGAAGGGTGTCTGTTTGTTCCAAAGAAAATTAGCAAAATTAATCGAAAATGAAGATTGTTTCACATCCAGATTTTTGGGCATACTACATTAACCCCTTTAGTCCGATGATGTATATTTCAGTATAACCAAGTAGTAAAACAGATAAACAAGGCTACATCGATCCCATCCATTTGAAGAAGTCCGACCTAACTTAATATAAATTGTCTGAAATTACAAGGAAGAAAATACAAATAAATAAAGGGACTGAAGATGCCAAAGTAAAGACAATATTCCATAGGCAGAACCAGAACAGGGGAAAATATTTTTGCAATTCACTAGCTGAGTCCAAGAAGGATTGAAAATGCGGGTTACTCGTGCGTCAGAAATATTATCCTGAATATAATAACGTAGTGCGTCCAAGGCTGCAAAGGCGGTGTTTATTTTATGTATCATCAGCAGCTAACATGGCTGAGCACTGAGCAACCGTTGAGCTGAATCATTTTTAGAGGTACGAGTTATGTATGGCTTCATATAAACTGATTTACTGATATAACATTCTCTGAGTTACACAGCGAGCCACGAGATTACCAAAGACTGTATCTTCATGGAGCCTTAAATGTAATAGTGCGCTATTTAAATTCGGAAATCTTACGCCTGAATTATTTTATCGTTGGTAGAAGATAAATATAACACTTGGTCCTAGTGTTGAGAGTCGAAGGGGCTTTCTAACACCTCTTTCTTAGCAGTTTACATCGTTTATTACACCTACCAGTACTTACATGACATGTTTTATACCAGGTGCTACAGGTTTCTAACACCTGTTTCTTAGCTCTGTACATCGTTTATTATTCTCTTTTTTATGACATGTTTTATACCAAGCGCTACAGATAGGTGGAGTAGAAGGGATCGTTTTAGGTGCAGATAAGAATTTTCAGCCTAAGATTCGTAAAGGAGGAGGGTGGAGGTCAAAGGTCAAGATGCGGTTGCTTCAGGCCTGTATTATGTCGCCAGGACGGGTCATTTTTTCTGGACGAGTTGGTGAAGTAGATATAGCCTTAGTGTACTGGCAAAGGGTGAAAAATTGAGGAATACTGGGAAAGGGAGGGACTGGAAAGCAAATCAGTCACGGTTTGTGGATGATACTACATTGGTCGCACATTCAGCTGGTAAATATCAGCACGTGGGATCTGAGTTAGAATAGCTTGTGTGGAGAAAACTCAGAAAGAACGTGATAAAAAGCAATACGGTGAGCTGTTTGAATGAGACAGCACAACGATATTAAATTTGAACGGGAAGATTGCAGGAAGTTATTGTTTTTGTCATTTCAGGATGAACATAGCAAATATTCGCCCTTTTATGTGTTTGCTTAGATTCATTCGCTCTCGGTTCTTTTGATGACTCAGCACACTCCGTTTACACGTAAGCATAGCCAGTAGCCAATACAACACATCAATTTTCATATATACACACTTGCCTCGTTCATTTTTGGTCACCGACGTAAGTGTTATTTTTGGCGATCACGTTCAGATGAGTCTGGGACTGCAGCAGCAGCAATAGGCAACAATCCCATTGAAGAGAAGGTCTGCTCATACGGTGAACATGATATGTACTATCACCTATTCGATTGACCTGTGCAGCTGAGATGTATGGGGCGAGTAGGGTGTGTTTGAATCGCGACTGCTGATTGGCCGCAGATGATTACACTTCCTATTTTAACACATTGTGTGTGTGTGTGTGTGTGTATATATATATATATATATATATATATATATATATATATATATATATATATATATATATATATATATATATATATATATATAAAATTGCCTTGAATACAAGCTGCCAAATTAATTATGGAATAATTTCCGAAGATGAAGAAGTCAAAATTAGCTTTAAAAGTTTATTGTTATCAAAGAAAATTAAACCTGATTATAAAGTTTTATAAAACGACGAGTGATGTTTGAAGCAAATTATCCACCCTCGGCGTACATCCACGTCCGCATGTTGCACTGCGTCCACCCGCGGTGTATATCTACGTCCACATGTTACACTATAATATCCACTCACGGTGTACACCTACGTCCGCATGTTGCACTACAATACATAAATGCATTTACTTCAATGACATCATCGGCGGCTAATCAGCAGCCGCGATACAAACACACCCTACTTGCCCCATACATCTCAGTTCGGCGACTGATCAGGCGAAGATGGACATATGTGAAGGCATATAGCAACCTTACCCACTCAGCTGCACAGATGGCTGGCGTGGGTCCTGAATGCAAGGGGCTGGAAAATAGTGGAAATGTTGGGACAAAGTTCCTCAGATTTATATGTAGGTTAGGCTGATTCGACAGGATGAGAAATTGCACTTAACTGCGAGTAATGAAGCCTAACCGAATCCAGAAGAATTTAATATATCCTGTTTCAGCACGACCATACAGACATAAAATAGTAAGTACCTCCACGACTCCGAGGTGATTAGAGTGAGTCCAGTGACCAAAGGAGTTTAGTTTCAGTAACGCCAATAGACCTATGTATGGATGAACCTTTTTCCAGATTGCAAGAATAAGGACAATGAATTTAGAAAATACCTGATATATTGTTTTACTTTATCTGAGCAGAACCAAAATCAAGCACAGCAGCCGTTCCACCCTGCCATATGTAACCAAGCCTAAGCGAATCTAATCCAACTTTAGCGGCCCTACTTCAGCTAGATGGCCGGCAGTAAACACCTGGACGACAGTACGTTGATTACAGTGAAGCGTGATGTGCTGAAGCCCCACAGAGGTGCCATTACTTGTGACAGTCATGGTGATGGCGTGCGTGGTAAAATTGCCTGTTTAACGGAGGTAAGGGGAGGGAAATTGTCAGTGTGTGTGTGTGTGTGTGAGAGAGACAGACAGGCAGACAGATAGACAGATCGAGAGGCGAAAGTCCCTGAGAACACTAAACTATCTGAAGCGAACAACGGAATCATTAGTAAACATAGAAGGTGGTGCTGTCTGGGGAGAGGTGAATGAGAGATCAAAATGTGAGAAAATATTTGATAGCGAATATAAAAGATAAAGATGAAAAATACGAGGAAATGTCTCGGGAATCATTTAATGGGCTAGAATATAAAACTAAGAGTTGAGGAAATATCAGACGGATCAGTGAAACGAAAAAGACGAGAAAGGAAAAAAGACTAATGGAGGAATTACAGAGAAAGAAATTGAAGTTATTAGAGCTGTTAAAATACCTAAGTGGAAGAGAATTAGTGGTACGGGTCTGGAATGAGTAATGGTTAAATCAGCTAGACAAGGAGGAGGAGGAGGAGGAGGAGGCGGTAAAGTGGAAGGAAGAACGGAGAAGCGAGTATCCCAGTTGCATTTGGGAATCTGTCCATACGAATTAGCCCACTCAAAATGTTGACAGGGTTTTTTGTTTTTCTATTTGCAGGCGATATTTTTTATGCATGGGCTGAACTACAGGGGTTAGATACAGCCTTATTCAACCTCCTCATTACTAGAAGTCCTTCCCTAACTAAGTAAAAATCGCCTAGCAATAGGGAGAATAAACAGGAAATATGCCATGGGCTTGAAGGGGACAAAATCGGTGCCAAACGCCTGGTGACTCAGTGATTTAGCTCCTTCACTCCAATGATGTACTTGATCATATTTTTGCTTCTACCAGACGATGATGTTCATTCGATATCACACAAATAGTGAATAGTAAAGCAAAAAACTAATCCTTCCTGTTAGAAAAATCTCCCGTAGCCTGAATAAAAACGAAATGGATGACAGCAAAAATGTACTGGGATATACGTCATTCTAGAGATTAAAAGACTGCTTGGAGTATCAGTCATAAGTCTAGCATACCATGGTTGGAGTTTTGAAGAGTGGTTAGGAAGATCTTAGTTACGTGAGGTCACTGTGGATCTCGTATGACCATCTACCTGTTGCCCCCTGAATCTGGTGATGTAGTTTCTACTTTCGCTGCCACCAGACGATCATAATTATAGGAAAATACCCAAGTAGTGATAGATTTAAAGGAGGCTTTATTGAACTCCTCCAGTCAGAAAAGTTACCCCTAGGCTGGATAAAATCGTCTGGAAAAAATCGCTTCCAAACAGTACAAAGTCATCTGGTAGCGCAATATATTGTGATAATTAATGAGGTACTTGGATTAGAGATATGAACGGTCCAGTAGTGAACAGGTCAATACAGAATGCTTTTAGTGGGCAGTTAAGTTTATATATAACTCACTCGATCATTGGACTATCAAAGGATTCAAGCTTTTGTATTGCTTTCAGATTCATACTCTCTTACTTTCTCACACCCACTGTCACACATCGTCACTGTCCCTCACATTCACTCATTCTTAGCGTGTCATATCCACTCCCTCATCAGTGTCACATGCTGTTACGTTTTTCGATTAATTTACCGTAATGTGTACTTTCGGTCGCCCACACTCACCCACTCACTGATCGTCCCACACCCACTCACGCTGACGTGTCTGCCTGTCTATTTTTTGCTTCACCCTGCGTCCTGGAATCAACAACACCTTCCTTTAAACACACACACACACACACACACACACACACACACACACACACACACACACACACACACACACACACACACTCTCTCTCTCTCTCTCTCTCTCTCTCATCTCTCGTTATGCACCCATCACAACACCTTCAGACCATCAGTAATTCACCCCATCTAACCTCACTTTTGCGGGGAACAAAACTAGAAGCCCGTGCCCTAAAAGCCTAATGGGGCGGGGAAATCAGTCTGCATCCGCTAGCCCGCCCACCCTAATGAGCCCGGAAAAAAAAAAAAAAATAGAAGGAAAAAAAACAGTGAAATGATGTCTGACAAAAAAATAAAATGTTGGTGGTGGCAGTTGTGTTGTGTTAGGAAGCAGTAGCACAGTAGTTCGTCTGTCTTAAGTCTTTCACCATGAGGAAGGCTGAAATGATAGCCAGGGGAGAGAGGAAAGCAGGTCGAGGGAGTGACAGAAATTGGTGACAATTGCGTGGGCTTAAACAAATACGGAGGAGTGAGAGATTATTTTCGATGAAAGAGAGAGAGAGAGAGAGAGAGCTAGTTGTAAGTCAGTAACACAACCAAGGAAGTATCGCGCCTCTTACTTCACGTATAATTCTGAAACACAGGCTAGACGAAACACTGTGATATATGGAGCGCCCTGCGATTATAAGTGTAAATATTATCCTTGGTAATTATTAGGACTCGGAAAAAAAGGGTCTCATTCTGGGTCCTGTGTTTTCTTTGGCACAGGTTAATAGATTCATGTGTGTGCTGCAAAACTCGCTCATTTTCCATCCACTGTATGCCAGCTGTGCGATGCTCTGTCTCTCTGTCTCTCTCTTACTCTGTTTAGAGGGGGTTGTATCTCCTGACCCGTGTACTCAGCGTGGGAGAGGTTTTTCGAACGGCAGAGGTTAGATATAAACTCTTCATTACAAAAGATATTTTTTTCTAGTTTGAATAAAGTCACGTGGATGTAGCAGGCATTAAGAATACGTCCTAAAAATGGAGGGATTAAAAACTGGAATTCTTGGACGTATTGCTTATTTTTTCTTCCTACCACCAGACGATTTTTGCTCAACTTAGGAAGGATGTAGTGACGGGGTTACTGAGACAACCAACCCTTCCATTTCTAAAATCTTCTCGTAAACTGAAGGAATTGTTTTGAGGTACCAAGATTATTTCACCTCGTACTTCACTAGCAGAGTAAACAGAAGTATGATCCTGTATCCTTTCTGTGGGATATCTTCATGAATAATGGTGATTTCTGGTATTAATCTCATCTTACAGATCAACAGTTAAGACAGCGGGATGGCAGTTTTACTCAGACTTAAAGTGGACGAAGTATAGAATGGTAAGGGCTGTGCTTTGGCATGAGTTAGGGGAAGGATTTTATTTTTTCATTCGAGGCCTATAAAATTTCTCTTCCCATGAAAAGTTTGATATTGGACGACCAAAATGAAGATTCGTTGATATTGAAATTCCCTGATACATTGCGTTTGAAAGTCCGGAGATCAGAGACGGAGGGGAAATATAGACTAAAGAAGATAGTTTCAGAGTTCACCAGATGTATTTTCAGTCTGACTTTCACTCTAACTTTCAATCTGTATTTAACATTTGGAGGTTGGAGAGAGATATGTAAAACACTCACTGTCACTCTCACTTTCACTCTGCCTGTATTTATTATCTGGTTGATTCTTGGCGTAACCATAACAGTTGGGAAAACACTCTCACTCTTACTCACTCTGAAAGGCTGAAGGGAAAGACAGACCTGATAATAAGGCTAAACTTTCAATCTCAGTCTAACCTTTACCCTCATTGTCTTTGGAATCTGGAAGGTTTGAGATACAGACAACGCTTTACCGTTGATAAGGATAACAATTTCATTCTCACGCACAGTGTTTGCATTTGGTATGATAAAGATTCCAGAGACCGAGAGAGAAAGATAAAGAAAAATAAGATAATAGGGACAATGTAAGAATTTTAAGAGCAAATGGCAGTGAAAAGTACAGAAAGCAAACATTAACACGCACACAGATACTTTAGACTCCGCTTGTTCTAGGGAAAGATCTGTTGCTAGCTACTTTGGGATCGCTGAAGTTTTTTTTTTTTTTTTTTTCATTCTGTTCGAAGGTGGCACGGCTGTCACAGCCAAACAAATTCAGTCATGGAGTTTGAATATGTACAGTATATTTATGTGAAAAGCATATATTGGGGTGCTATTGTCTGTAATTTTAAAATACAGGAAATATTAATGAACGAACCAGTATTCCTTACTCTTTATTCTAATGTATTTCTGTTGGTATAAGTGAGGTTGCGATATTCTTACTTATAAAAAAAAAAAAAAGTTTAATGCTTCTACTTCCTACACAGTTAAAGACATTTCTCGCATGAACATCCTTACCCCCACACATGAGGAAAGTACTTGTTATGGCAGTTCTGTAAAAAGAAATGAAAACAGCAGCAAACTATATTATTCCAAAACCACAACCCCTTTGAGGAACGTATATATAATAAGAACACAGACGCAAATGTTTACAAGACTATTCGATTTAGTTGTTTTAAGATGGCCTTGTGTAGTGTAGCCTAGTTCTCATACTTTTTAACAATTTATTTTCACGCTAGGAACGTTGGGGAAAAACTGGATGTGCAAAGAAGGAAAGAAATGTGTGTGAGTTTATTGGTCAGGAAGAAAAGTAAAGGTGACGTGAAAAATAAGGACAATATGGGGGAGCGAGAGGGACGCGGGAAGAAACGTGTAACAAAAACAATACAATCAATAAAGTTCGTAAGGGAAAATGCGTGAAAAAGAAAGTAGGATAAGTAAGAAAATGAAGATTATACATGGAAGAAGAAAGCGAAAAGGTTAGTAAGAGGACAGTATGGACAACGGATAAATTTTACTGTCTAAGAAGCCTGAAATAATAGCCAGGAGAGAGAGAGAGAGAATGCTCGAGGGAGTGACAGAAATAGAGGCGACATTACGTGAGCTGAAACAAGAGCAGAGGAGTGAGAGAGTGTTTCAAGCTAAGAGAGAGAGTGAGGCTAGTTCTGACTCAGTAATACAGATACCAAACAAAAAAATTCACACACACACACACACACACACACACACACACACACACACACACACACACACACACACACACACACACACACAAGCAATACACCACATGCTCTCTCTCTCTCTCTCTCTCTCTCAAGCCGCAGGAGACTAGCAGTGACACATAGACGTATCAAGAGGAGATCCAAAAGAAATGACCAGCTCAGACGGGAGGCCAGGTACAAAAAAAAAAAGTTGCAAAAACTACACACACACGAACGCACGCACGCGCACGCGCGCCTTTTCTTTCTCTCTCCCACACCATCCCTGCCACCACAGACGGGTGACAGATTGGTGTTTCATGAAGACAAGTGCTTTGTGACTGACTGACTGACTGAGAAGGCGTGGTGGAAACTGAAAAGATAGGGACGGACAAACAGAGAGGTTGTGGTGGTGGAAACAGGTTACAGATAAACAAAGGCTGAAAGGATGTTATAAAGACTGGTGTCAAGTAGAGAGACACGAAGTGGTGGTGACAGAAAGCAGACAGAAAGCATTCTGGAGACAGCAGGACACGGAAACAAGAGAGGGAGAGGCATAGGGAGGGTAACAAACGAGGAATAGATAAGAAAATATAACAGAGAACAATGACAAATAGATAGAAATGCCTGGTGGAGACAGAAGGGAGGCAGGAGGCATTATGGAGACAGCAGGACAGAAAGACTGGCACGAATGGAGGGAGGAGCATGGGGACACGTAACAAACAGACAAGGGACAGAAAGTATAAATGTAAGGTGATAAATAGGCAGGTGGGGTGTGGTGGAGATAGAAGGCATCGTTGATAAGATAACAGGACTGGGAAACAGAAAGAGAGCTAGGGCATAGAGACAAATAGAAAAAGCAAATCCAATTAAATTTTTCCCTGAATTTGACTCAGTTAATTACCTTTATTTCCAATTACGTTGCCTCTTATGTAGGAAATAAGAGTAGTCCAGAAGAAAAGAGTAGACGGTGAGTTAATAATTCAGGAAGATGAGAGTGAATAAGGAGTGAATATTGAATAATAATGTTAATGATAGCTAGGAGGGGGACACAATAAAGGAAAATAACAGTGAATTCCAAGAGAAGACACAATATAAAATTACATTGGGGAAATGCCAATGATGAAAAATGACAATGAACGAGAGGTATGTGAAATAGAACAAGATGATAATGATTGAGACGGAGAAATTATGATGATGGAAGATGGCAATAAAAGAAAAAGAGGTGAATATCGATGATGAAAAAGAAGTATACTAGAATTAATATGATGATCATAGAGGTACCAATGATAATGATGAAGAGAGAAATGACAGACAGAAAATGACAGTAAGGTGAAGTTAATAAAGTGATCAAAATAATAAAGAATGAAGGATGATCAAGATAGAGCACGATAAAATAATGGTGAAAGATGGCAGTAAATGCTCGGACGACAGTAAGATTTGCACCTTCCCTACAGAGAGTAATTTAGCTGATTAGGGTATTCCTCCCAGACCAGACATTGAAGGACCGCCTAATTGTAACTGGTAGCCTGAAAGCTTCCTGTTAATGTTCCTGTCTCACACCCACCTACTGCCCCCCCCCCTCTCTCTCTCTCTCTCATTTGATAGTCCCTTAAAGTTATCATAATCTGGTGAGTGATGTGATAAGCACTAGGTTACTTGAACATTTTTTTTTTCTTACAATCTCCCAGTTAGTTTCTTCAGCTTGGTTACGTTTTTACATTTTTGTCATTTTTTCTTTCACCAGGAGGGTTTATTTGTCCTGCATTAGCCCGTTGAACAAGTCACGTCTTTCTTTGGCTGCATAAAATCGTCTGGTGGTAGAATGAATATAAAAGGTAATATGTTTTGGGGAATATATACCATGAATCCGGTATACCTAATCATTAAAGAGTATTTGGCCTTATGTATCTTGCCTGTTATAAGCCATTTGTCTAAGGGATCCCTCCTAGTTGAATCATATAACAATGGCTAGGTTGGGTCATCACTGCAGAGAAAGGGTTAATTTCCATATACATTATAGTGTATTTTGTCTGCATCTCATTCTTCTATGAACCCTCTCTCTTTGGAACGATCCTCAGGGGCGAAAAAATCGTATAGCGTCAGCCAAAGTGAAATAAATAAATCGTTCTCGAGTTTTAATGGTTAACTCATTTTGCCTTTTCTATCAGTCTTTTTTTTGGGGGAGGGGGGTAACCTGTAGTCTATGAATGGTGAGAAGGATCAAATTATGAGGGGCAGAATGTATTGCGAGCGTCACTTCAAATCTCAGTCGCTCTTACCACGTATTTTGTGGAGAGATACCTTCAGAAATATGGGATTAGTTGTTAGGTTTTCAGTGTGATGCGGTAGAAAGCGGTGGTGTAGTGAATGGTGTAAAGATGTCACAGTATGGTGAGTGGTAGTATGTAGATCGCGCAGTGAGGTAGTATGATGAGATAGTTAGCTTCATCACTTTCTCTAACACAAACTCTTACTTCCCAGACGACGGCAAATCTTTCTCCCACTCGCCTTCCTTACTTTTCTTGATCCCTCACTTGCACTCCTTTTTTCTCCTCACATTATCCCATACAGTATCATCTCTTTCACCAGCACCATCTTCTTCTATCATTCAGGCCGTCATTTCCCTGTCGCAGTATTTCCCTCGCTGCCTCATTTCTTCCTCCATCAATCTTATCGTCTGCCCCTAGAACATCAAGCTTTTCCCAACACAGTTCAAACCCCCTTCATTCAACCATAGATCATTCCCCCTCTGATCCCCCAGACTTCCAAACCTTTCCCCTAACTCCAAGTACCGGATTCCTTTCCCCAGCTCTTTCCACTGGTAAATCCCAGTACATTTTCCCCACTATATCCCTTCATCCTACCATTGCCTACGCCACACCAAGCATCATTCATTTCTCCAACACCAGACTCTTTCCCTGCACATTTGAGTCATTTCCCCACCACCCCATTCTCCTCACTATACTGTTCTTTTCTCATAAATGTATTACTGTTTCCCCTCACTACCTCACCCATTCCCCAACACCTAACAACTCCCCCTGAGCCAATCCTAATTCTTTTCCCCAATAGATCCCTTTAATCTCCACCCCATCACCCGTTTCCTTATTCCCTCCCATAGCTAACCTGTAAAATTCCGCGGCAACCCTTTCTTTTTCAGTCATCCCCTAGTTCATTTTACCACCAACCTCATTTCCTTCAGTTTCATATTACTTCCTCCAAAATTATTATTCTCTGTTCTACACAGCTTCAACGCTTTTTCTGATATTCAGCAACCCCCTCCCCAGTCAATTCCCATTGATTTCTGCACTAGACCCCTGTCAAAACCCCTCCTTCACCTTAAAAGTCCACCATTCTCCTCCACTACCCAATTTCTTTCCCCTAGCTTTAAGTCTTGCCTCATTCAGCAGTCAGTCTTATTACATTTCTGTACTGCACCATTCACCCCTCTTTCCCATCTCTCTCTCTAAAAATTTAATCCTTTTTTCCCCTACTACCCCACACTTTTCTTAGCTCCAAGCAACCCTTCCATTGCCAACCTTGTATTCATTTTCCTCTCGATACCTGTCACTGTCTTCGGTTTCTCTGACCGCATTTCCCCCACCCCACTACGTGTTCTTGCCGTGAATCCAATATAATTGCTTTCCCGCCCAGTTATACAAACGTCCTTCATCTCCCTCCATGTTCCCCATAAGAGGGATGGTGGATGCAGGAGAAGGACTGTTTCAGTTTGCAGCACACTGGATTCGCGTTCAAATTAACCTGAGGCGGCTGCTGCTGTTGCTGCTGCCGCTGTCGCTGCCGCCGCCGCCGCTGCCGCTGGTGCTGCGAGTTTCATCAGCTCCCTCCGTATCAGTTACAGTTATTTTATTCATCTCATTCCCCGTAACTTTCATCCTTTATCTCATCCAGCTAATTCTCCTCCCCCACCACCCCACTCTTTTCTCCAGCCTATTCTTCAGCCACCCCAGTCATTACTCCTTGCTATATCTTCCCCTCCATCTTTTTCCTCAGTATCCCCAACCTTCTCCAAAGTAACCATCTCATTTTCCCAACTTCCTTTCCCACTCCACCCCAATTCACTTTCCTAACTTCCATCCCTTTTCACCAATATCTTATTTTCCTCCCACCCCCCACGTTTCCTCTTCCCTCCCGGATTGTCCCTCCCCAAATTTATTCCCTCATTCTCCCCCTCTGTAATTTTTAACTTTATAATTAACATCCAAAGGGTCACCTACACCGTCAAGTTAGTCAGTAAATAATGCTAATGCAATAAAGATTTGGGCAGCAGTAACGAGGAATAAGGACGAGGAAAGGATGAGGATTAATGTTTTAAGAATATACATGAGGAGGGAAAGGAGGAGATGAAGAGGGGAAAAACTTAGTAACTGGCGTGTGTGTGTGTGTGTGTGTGTGTGTGTGTGTGTGTGTGTGTGTATGTGAGAGAGAGAGAGAGAGAGAGAGAGAGAGTTGGGCCCAGAATTGATGCAATAAGAAACCCAGCTAATAAAGAAAACGGTATTAGTAGTGAGAAGAGGTGTAGGCGACAGCGGGAGAAAGTACGAATGAGAGAGAAATTAAACAAGTAAAAATTATGTGCTTTACCCTAGAGAAAATACAAAGAGAAAACCATAGAAGAAAGGAGGAGTGCCGACAGTGAGAGAAAGTATGAGAGTACGTAAAAGACAGAGAGTTGGAGCCATAGCCATTGCAAAGAAGAAACCCGATGAAGAAAGAGTGGCACAGACTGAGAAAGGAGAAAGAAAGCCCTTTGTGTTGATCATCCAGTCCTTTTTGTTGGGGAAAAACTTTTGACAATAGAGGGGCTGTTAGATAATTGTCAGTAGGATGATGCCTTGTTTCTTTCTATTCTTGCTTTCTTCAGATTATCTTAAACACTTTCTTTCAGAGGACCTAATTTTTGGTATATTTTTGCTGTCACTAGATAATTTAAATCAAAACTTAATACTAGACTATTTTGAGATTAAAATAAGTTGTTGGAATTATTATAGATTGGTTTAGGAGTGGATAAATTGAGCATAACTCTTCTGATTAAAGAAAACCTAGCGTGCTGTGGACTGTGGGTTTGGGTGTTTTGTTAGTGTGTATCAATTTAGGTTAAGCTGTTAGAATTTGTTTATGTTAGGTCTGGACGGCATTAGGTTTAGCTAGGCTGCCAGGGTCGAGTTAGACAAGACTGGATTCCAATGCTAAGATTAACTCAGCTTAGTTTAGCCTAGAGTGACCTAAATCAAGGGCCTTCATCCATGGCATAGATACCTAAGCGTGTTGTGTTGAAGTGGCTTAGATTTAGGATACACGCTTCAGTTTAACACTAGATTAAATTAGGTTAGTTTATGAGCTGTTAAGTTAGATTAGATTAAACTGTGTCAGGTTAAGCGTTTGGGGTTTGCTTAGGCTTGGTTAGAATTAGTTTAAAGTTGGAATGAACATACACCGTCAGCCCGGACAGAGAAAATTTGAGCTCAGTCTGAAATTATTAAACCCGAAGAATAGGAGTCTGGGTATTGTTGTCGGCTGTCAGGTTAGGTTAGGATCTAGGTTGGAATAGGTGAGGTTAGGGTATGTTTGGGTATTTTAGGACAGAGATAGTTAAAGGAAACTCCATTAGCCTTGGCACAGAGAACATGGAGGTCGGTGTTGCGGTGGTTGACAATAGGGCAATATGTGTTCACGTGTTGTCATTAAGTTAAATTTAGTTTGTGTTAGCTGAAGTTAGGCTGGAAGGATCATTAAAGTTTATCTATCTATCTGTCTATTGCCAGACGCATCAATCCCGTAAGGGGTGGCCACAAACAAATCGTCTCCATGTCGCCCTGTTCAGTGCCACTTCCCTATGACCAGATATATTACATTCAACTGTCCGAGAGAGAGAAAACTTAGGGTTTGTCACTGAAATTGTTTACAAGTTGGGTATGTCTGTCCAGGGTGTGCAGGGGAAGGATGAGTCAGGGAAGCAGGGAAGGGAGATAGAGCATTTAAGACGCCCTCGTTGCAGGTCAGCTCTTCCACTAATAAAGCTGTTAATGTCTTGGTTGTATATTCACTGGGACACACGAACTCTCCGACTTCTGAACATAAGTAAGACCATTTAGGAATATAAATTTTGATGACACTTCCGTTCTGAGGACAGGATACATTATTTAACCCCTTGTTACATTCACACGACTTTTTATCTGTTCCAAAAGGTACTCTAGTTGTGAAAGATTTAACAATATCTAACTCCGTTTAGTTGGAAGAGTGTCCCAAGCTGAAAATGTCGTCTGAAAATAACAAGAATATAATAAAAAAAATGTATAATTGCCTTTACTATCCCACGACACTCACCGATAGTCATTTAAACGGTCATGCTAACACACACACACACACACACACACACACACACACACACACACACACACACACACACACACACACACACACACACACACACACACACACACACACACACACACACACACACACACACACACACAAAATCCTCCATCAGCCCGAGTATGTCATTTATACCTTATTCCTACCACAACCAGACGATTTTATTCAGCTTAGGGAACGCATTTTGAACTGGACGAGTTTCATGTAGCCTTCGTTAACTTCTCCACAGGGGCTGTTCTAAGCTTATTAATTTGGTAGCTGAAGAAATTAGTTAAAATAGACGATATGACAGAATTGTTGTTGACCCCTTCACTACCAACTGGATTTTATAATCTATGACTAGAATCCCCTGCGGTAACATGAAGGAAAAACATCTTGCTAAAATGGATATATACCCTCTGTTGGATGAGTAATATTTGCATCCTTTTCTGCTACTTTTAAAGATTTTATTCAGCATAAGAGAGATTTATAGCTATGAGAACAGGAATAGACCAAAGAAAACATGAAAGAGATAGGAGAAAGCCAAAGAAATACGTTCCTTAGGTAAAAATATTTAAACCTCTGCCTACGATGACATATTTTTCCTTTATTTTTGCTACCTTTAGAGACATTTTTTTCTTTTCTTTTTTTAACGCGATGAAGGCTAATGAAACTGCTGGGAACAGATACCACCTTTATTTACTCTTTCAGAATTGCATCTCCTTCCAAATTTGAACATCGTCAGGTATCAACAAGGAAAAACTACACAAAGACCCCAGCACCTTCACGACCAGGTGTATCTAACCTTAATAAAACCATATGGGATAAAGATTAATATGTGAAAAAGAAATACGTCCTCTGGCAAGCACTGATTAAAAGCCATGTCAAAGGCCACCTATCTTAGGAGACTATAATGCACGTAACTTTTTTAAAACCCAGGTGCGAACAGTTTACCTGGCGATGAGAGGAATATACCTGCTTCATTTTTATTTCTTTTTACTTTCAGGCCAAATATATGTGAAATTCCTTTAGCCTGTATTAGCCTGGTTGTTTATCTATAGGAAGGTCTTTGATTATATGCCGTCTGGTTAAAAGTCCAAACAGTTTTTCAAAATAAGGTTCATCCTCTCTCTCTCTCTCTCTCTCTCTCTCTCTCACACACACACACACAAGTTCATCCAGCTCTCCATCCATCTTCTTATCACTTTCCATATCTACCTTTGGATCATTTGGTGCCTGAAGAAGCTATTGGCTACTGACAAACCATTTCTTGCATAAATGTCAGTCAAGAAACTACCATTCCCATCAACTTCAGTGGTTACATCCCACTCCTTAACCACCCCATCTGGTCTTACAATATCCACTTTTTCATTCACATAATTAATGATAGACAATATGGTTTTCGCCACGAAAGATCCACCGTTGACATACTCAGTCTCCTAACTCATACCATCCATCAATCAATTGATCTACACGGAGAAACTCATGCAGTAGCTCTTGATATTTCTAAAGCTTTTGACAGAGTGTGGCACCGTTCCCTGCTGTCCAAACTTCCTTGCTATGGACTAACGTCTTTTGTTCCTTTGATTTCTTCATATCTTAGTGACAGGAAAATAAGAGTAAAAGTAGATGATGTATATTCCAATTTCCACTCAATTAACGCCGGCGTGCCGCAGGGGTCAGTTCTGGCGCCAACCCTATTCCTGGTTCATATTAATGATCTCTTATCTTGTCACCCACAATCCCATCCACTATAACGCAGATGACTCAATACTACATAGTTCATTCACACTCAGACACCCATTTACAAAGTCTAGTATCTCTACCTCTTAACTCAGTACAGCCATCTCCATAAAACAAGACCTTTCTACGATCAGTGAATGGGGACAAAACAATCTTTTCTCTTTTAATACTAGTAAAACTAAATACATTCAGTTAGCTAATAGACAGATATTGCCAGATTCGTACATTACCTTCAGTGCTACTAATATTCCCATCTCCAAAAGTATTGAAATTCTTGGCGTCTCACTTAACAATACCCTCAGCTGGACCTCTCATGTTAGATCACTTGCTAAAACCGCCTCAAAGAAACTTGGATTATTGTACAGAGTCCGTAACTTTCCAGTGAGCAGTTAGCTATAATTTATAAGAGTTATGTGTGCTCTCAGCTTGAATATTGCTCACCCTTGTGTAATGGATGTGGAGAGGTTGCTTTAAAACAACTAGACAAAATTCAGAACAAAGCTGTTAGAATGATTAACAACCCTGCCATTACAAATAAACTACCTCCCCTGCAAGTAATAAGGATTGTTGCCTCCCTTGCATTATTTTACAGATAATTTTTTTTGGCAAATGCTCAGACGAAGTTGTGTCCATACAGTAGTGCCACCTCTCCATGCCTTCCCTCGTGCTACGCGGGCATCTGGTAGCGCTCATGACTGGAATGTCACTCAGCCATATTGCAGAACTTCTGCCTATCAGAATTCTTTCATTCCCCGAACTGCATCTCTCTGGAACTCGCTTCCCCAGAGTTGTTTCCCTCCAAATTTCAACCCACAACTGTTCAAGTCTAACTGTTACAGATATTTTATGAACAGAGGACACCAGTAATCCGGTGTATGGATTTTTTTTTTTTTTATTCATTTGTTTTTCCTTCCTCCGTTCTGTTATTAAAAGAATATATATATATATATATATATATCTCCCTTTCAAACTTTTCTGTGCACGCTTCTTCATTTGCCCAGACCTCGTAGGCGCTCTGTCCTCAGTTAGAGCATTGACAGGAATGATCAACCACGATTATATTCCCACCTTAACTATTACTCATACAAATCCAGATCCAACTGATCCACACTCCCTTATACTCTCCTTCCATCACCTGCATACGACTGTGTATACAATGCACGTCCGTTTAATTATGTGAAGGTTGTTTTCGTTGCATCTGGTGTATGATTCTTGCGTTATATATAATTCCCACCCTGACCCTCAGTTACCCTATTCAATGGTCATCGTCTTCCCCTTCCTCCTGTGCAACTCTGTATTCTAATACTATACTCTGTTAACTTTAACTTGCCCTATAATTGCCATCGCTCCCTCTTGAATGCTTAGTTTTAACATTAGATTAACATAAATTATAATAGCGCTAATCATGAACTGGTGCTCTGGAAAGGTTATGGAGGTTTAGCACTGTTATTTCCTGCCACTATGATACGTGAAAAAAAAAAAAATGCTATTGGCGGAAAGATAAGCCAAGTTAAAAAGAGATTATAAACTAACAGTCCACTCTCTATCTCCTTCCTTCAGTATACTGTCTTTAATTTCCTCTCATAACACACTCCCTCCCCCATTTATAGCCGTTGTATGGAAGCTGCCAGTCCCATGCTATCTCATTCGAAGTATTGGGACCCGAGGCTAGGCTGTCGCAGATCGGTATATTTAGGGTCGATATCCAGCTTATTTCTCGTGATAGCGGAACGTGACGGAAAAATAAAAAACAAAAAACAAAAAAAAAAACACCTCCTGGGGAGCAAATTGACAGTATATAAGGCCGTAACTCCGACTAGGGCATGCTAACAGCTAGACAAACATGGACATGTGATTTTTTTTTTTTTTACCGATGAACAGAGGAAGGAAAAACAAATTTAAGAAAAAAAATCCATCCAGCAGATTACAGGTGTCATCTGTTTATCAAAGGTTGAATGTTGGGGGGGAAACTAATTTGGGGAAGTGAGTTCAAAAGATATGGTGGAGAGTTTATCCATGGCTTACGAGTTTGACCACGATCAAAAGTTCACCTCTATTTCCCTTGTTAGTTGTTGCGACAGAAAGTATTGTATGAAATTTCTGCGTGGTAACTGAGAAGATTATGAGAAGAAAGTGTACTCTCTGGCGGTCGCAGAGGAATGAGTAAAATGGAAGGCGAGACACAAAGCTGACTATGGGTTGTCGGAGAGTACAATACAAACCTCTTCACAAAATTAATTAGAGATGATTTTCTGCTGACTGAGAAACCATCTATACATCATCTAGTCTGTGCCCATCCATAACATAACTGTATTTACTCCCGAGTACGGTCGATTTCTGACTTCCCTTCCCAAGCAGCCTGTCAACTTTCGAGGGAATAATGGGTGAAATTGATGGTCGTAATAAAAAGATTTTGTGGCATTCCGCAACTGAGGGATCGCCGCAGTCCGCCAGTTGATTCCACAGCTTTGTTCGTATACATACTGACAGCTGTGGCATGGGATGGAATGGTTTAGCCTGACACACAAGAAAAAAAAAAAAAATTGTAGTATATCATTTATAAAATTATGAAGCACCGTTTAGGTACCTCACATTTTTCCCAGTAACTTTGACTTTCACCGATCGCACAAATGTGGCATCCCACCAGTGTGGATTCCACAGTTGATTTATGCATGTCCAGTTAAAGTCGAGTATGACTCAGAGTTACTACAGTTTTTGTTTAAATATGCGACAGTAATTCTAACGATATCCTTAATCCCGGAACGGGTGACCGTGAACAAATCGTCATGTCGATTTGTCTTCCGCCATCATGCTGCACTCCACCCAGTTCATCAGTCGCATTCATATACCTCTCCACCTCATCCCTTCATCTCATAATCGGTTTGTCTCCCCCTTTCTACCCTTCCATCTCACACACTTGTATTCTCCTACTATGTCTCTCACCAACCATTCGGTCCACATGGACAGACCATCTTAGAATACTTCTTATAAAACTTTCTAGCACATGCTAACATCCTGGCCGTCTCGCCATCATTTATTCACATCTACCCTCATTCCCTCACTTAGTCTCCGTCTCTTTCCTGTTCCCCACGTCAGTTAGCCAAACCACCTGCCCACCGATGTAAACAGTAAACAAGCAACGAGATCATTCATGCTGCTGGATCATGAGTCCAGTCTATCTTCTCGTATCTCGAATAATGCCATAATGCCGATGGAAATGAGATTTGGAAGTATATTACGTGAGTGCAGTAGTGGGATATTTTGACTCCATCCTTTTTACATAGACTTGAAGACTTGTGTTATCGCGATTAGGTTTAGTTAGCAGATCATCAGCTATTTGTGTCGTTATCGAAATATACGGAGAGTAATATTGTCACTAAGAACATAGGAGCAGTATGCTTGTCAAGGTAAATAATGACACAGTGGAGAGGCGACCGATGGTAGGATATGAGGGAGGTGAGCAAATATTAATCTGCTTCTCTTCCCGAATCCCGTCTGTGTGCAGTGGACGCGGGTGAGCGATCCCAGGAGTGATACTAGGTTATGGCCCTGTGATGTCGGGGCATGTCGATAGATTGGTGCACGGATGTAGCTTCTGCTGGGATTAAACTGTTGTTAAATTACTCTAACCTCTTTCAAACAGATGTCCCCCCCCTCCTTTATATATATATATATATATATATATATATATATATATATATATATATATACAGTATATATATATATATATATATATATATATATATATATATATATATATATATATATAACTTGGATTTACTATTCCCATGGCATTGTTATTCAGCTTTGGAAAGACTTCTTGCGTCGGGAAGGACTAATCAACGATGTATCTAAACCCCGTGGTTCGAAAAGTCTCTCCTAGGATGAATACCCACACCTGAAGACAAAGAAAAAAGTCTCCTCATTTAAGGGACAAAGAGAGAAGTGGTACTGGAGAGGGACGCCTTCCCTTGATGGCAGTGATATAATAGGCGGATTCTCTGCCCGGTTATGCAAATATCCTTCAGTTCCCTCCCTGAAAAGAGATACTGCTACAAAAGGACGACTTCATCCAGAAATCCACTGGTCCTACTTCCAGGTGAGTTTGGGACCACAAGAGGAGCAGCAGAAAGAAATTGTTCTATAAGTGAAGCGTTCATCTTCGGAAAAAAGTGATAGTTGACAGTAAGCTCTACACATTTGACCAACACTTTTATGGCAGAAAAATATACCCATTGTTTATTAGGAAGATGCAACATCCTTGATTCGACTTTACGCCTCCTCAGATTCCAAGGTGGATCGAAATTACATCTTTCCGGTGAGCAGTGGTTGTATACGTGAACATATTTCTTCCAGTTAAACCATTGAACAACTCATGACAGTGTGATATCAAGACTATATGGGTTTCAACAACAGTGAGGATAGAATCTGCGTTTGTAAGACTGTCAGCAATACGGATACATCATCTGAAGTTCTCGTGCCTTTAATTTCATGAACTAGCAGCGTGTGCGACTCGGCGTGCGTGTCCGGCAAATCTGAAACAGGACGAAACACTGAAAAATGAGATGTAATTCCGTCTGTGACACGGTATCGGCTGTCGGCTTTAGCGGGAGAACACGACGATAAGAAGCCACCCGACCTCGCGGAAAATTGGAACGTCAAAATGGTCACAAGGATCATTTTTCTTCACATTCCTTCTGTCACTATTAAACTCTTCATCCGTCGCCCGTAGCCAGCCCGGTACAGTTGGGAACAAACCCCTGCCTGCTCATCCACTCCTTCTGCTTTACATTTAGGGCATCTATGTTACTCTCCTCCCTGACGCATCGTATCAAAGAGCATCATCCGTGGGCAAAAGAATATACCAAGCCTTTCTCAGCTAGGGAAATAGTAGTAAAAAAAAAAAAAATAGACGAAGTGTAAATATTAGTTTTTGACTCTACTATGGCAAGCTATCATTGTTCTGCCTTTCTATCCAGGAACATTTAGAATCAGTTCCAGGAACACCAAACAAACGACCCAGAATACATTAACCTGGCGCTAAATTTTCATCAGAGTAAATGTAAAGAGAACAAGGAGAAACGACCCGACATTTCCCCCGACGGTTACGTTTTTATCCTTGGGTTTATTGACGCTGCTTCTGCACCAACAGTTCCGCCGTCTGTCACTGCCGCCGCTCCATCCTTCTCCTCCCTCCTGTCACAAAAACTGGCAGCCCGCGGAGAACTTCGCAAGAGACGTGTGTGTGTGACAGACAAACAGATATAGGAATGGATAATAGTTGGCTGGCTGGCTGGATGGATAAATAGATTGATAGATAGATAGATAACGCCTGTCACCGATTCCTGTATGGATGACCTTAAGAACAGAACATCCAGTCAAATCTCACTCACTCCCATCCCCACAACACATCACCCTCCCCCACATTCTCTCCCACGTCATCCCTCCACCATGTTTCCGGTCTCTCCCTGCCACTCTTTCCATCCTCCCAACTTTCACACACATTCTTCCAGTCAGCCTTTCATTCTCACTACGCACACTGACAGAAATCCAAGGTCACTGCGCTTATATATATATATATATATATATATATATATATATATATATATATATATTGTTACGGAACAGAGAAAACTGTCCCGCAAAGTTCCAGGTTCAAAACAAAAGAGTTAGATAAAATTACAAGTTAAAGTTTAATGCATAAACTAACAACAAAACATTCAGGACTCATAAGGATGATGTAATGGCAAAAAACAGGTTAAATATATGGTTAACTGCAATAGCCTCTATTAACACGAAATTAGCAAGAGTAAATATATCTAAGTCAGCCCTGATAAAATGAAAATACACTGGGTAATGCTCAGTTAATGCAAGATAAATTATTACAGATACAAAATATTATTAATGATGACTGACATAAAGAACCTTACATGAATCACAAAAACCTCACTAGGCCTAAGAATTAACCTTATGCTACACAGTACAAGAAAAAATGCAACAACAGTTCTACTCAAATTACACACAGCTGCTAGATGGTTGGAGACTTCCTAAGCACTCACAATAATAATAACTGTACAGGGGAGGACAGAGATGTGAGCAAAATGAGGAGTAGATCTAAGTGGCAATAATGCAGATACTGAGCTCATTATATAGGGGCCGGCAGAGCTTGATACAACTTGTAAGGACACGCAAATGAAGCCATAGGGGACAAAGAGCTGACAATCCTGCTCCGAACAACAGAAAGGACGACTTACTCTACTATAACGGTAGAAGGGGGGGACTGAGGCAGAACAAGCTTTTGATCAAACATGCAGCATACTGTGCGTTAAAAATTACACAAAGGATGATGAAATCATAGGCTATGTAACACCTCCGCACAAAGAAAAAGAAATTTACAAAGGAAATATCTTATTACTCTAAAACAATCTGTCTAAAGTCTAGATAAGCAATCTGCAATAACATTTTCTTTCCCCTTGACATGTTGTATGTCTAATGAATACTCCTGAAGAAGTAGACTCCATCTTGTCAATCTCTGATTTTTATCTTTAAACTTACTAAGGAATTTCAGTGGGTTATGATCGGTATAAATGACTATAGGGTCAAAACCAGAACACAAATAAAATGAAAAATGCTGTAAACCCAAAATCAAGGCCAAAAGCTCTTTCTCAATAGTTGAGTAGTTCTTTTGAGGTGGAGTGAACTTCCTACTGTAATAAGATACAGGGTGTTCAATACCCTGATCATCCTCTTGCAGCAAAACAGCCCCAGCTCCTGTATCACTTGCGTCAACAGCCATCTTATAAGGCTTAGCAAAATTTGGAGTAGCAAGCACTGGCTGACTTAATAGGATAGCTTTATGTTTGTTGAAAGAGGATTCACAGTTATCGGTCCAGACAAATTTAACTCCCTTTTTCAGTAGGTCTGTAAGTGGTGATACAAGAATTGAAAAGTTAAGAACAAATCTCCTGTAATAACCTACCATTCCCAAAAATCTTTGTAGCTCTTTCCTACTTTTAGGTCTGGGAAGATCACTTATAACCTGAACCTTAGCTGCTGGTGGTGCAACATGTCCATCACCAATTACGTACCCAAGGTACTGAACTTTAGCTTGACCAAACTCACACTTTGATAAATTAGCTACAAGATTAGCATGAACCAAACGCTCAAGAAATTTACTGACATGGCATAGGTGATCTTTCCAGTTGTCACTGAATATTAATACATCATCAATATAAACAACACACCCTGCCAAACCCTCTGTTACAACATTCATGAGCTTCTGAAATGTGGCTGGTGCATTCTTCATACCATATGGCATTACAGAACATGCAAAAGTCTTTCCTAGTGTTACAAAACATGAGATCTCCCTAGCACGTTCAGTCATAGGTACTTGCCAGTATCCCTTTAACAAATCAAACTTACTTATGTACCTAACCTTTCCGATCTTGTCTATGCAATCTTCCACGTGAGGGAGAGGGTAAGTGTCTGTTTTGGTTATCTGATTAACCCGTCTGTAGTCGATGCAAAGCCGCTGTGACCCACCTGGCTTAGGGACTAAAGTGACAGGAGAACTCCACTCACTCTGACAGGGCTCAATCATCTTGTGGTCCAACAGGTAGCCAAGCTCCTTCTGGATGAGAGGAACTTTCAATGGGTTCACACGGTAAGGAGGCAATTTAATTGGCTTTGCGTCTCCAACATCGACATCATGCATCAACACAGTGGTTCTTCCTGGAGTGGCACGGAACACTTGCGGGTACTCCTGCAGTAATGCCAAAAACTCCTGCCTTTCCTCGGGAGGTAGATGAGAAAGCTTAGTCTGGAAATCATTCATGATATCAGGATTCTTCCCCAAACTATCACTCAGGCTCATACTGCATGGGAGAGCTTCACTTGCAGACTCGGGTGGAACAGCTACGGTGCAGACTGGATTATTTTCGTCCCGCCTGTGATATAACTTTAGCATGTTGATATGACATAGTTGCTTGTTCTTTCTACGATCTGGTGTGGCGATGACATAGTTGACATCACTGAGTTTCTTCTCCATGAAATAAGGACCACTAAACTTGGCTTGAAGAGGTTGCCCATGAACTGGTAGCAGAATCAAAACCTGATCTCCTGGCTGAAAGTGGCGTAACCTGGACTTCTTATCATACCAAGTCTTCATCTTCTCCTGAGCAGCTCCTAAATTCTCTCTCGCCAGCTGTAAAGCAGTGGACAGCCGTTCTTTGAACTTCATCACATACTCCAGCAGGTTGACGTCATCTTCCTCCGACAGCCAGCATTCCTTGAGTAGCTTAAGGGGTCCTCTTACTTCATGGCCAAACAGTAGTTCAAAGGGTGAGAAGCCCAGTGATTCATTTGGAGATTCTCTTGCAGCAAACACAACGAATGGAAGACCTTTATCCCAGTCTTTCTGAGGTTCCAAACAGTATTTCTTGAGCATCGATTTGAGTGTTTGATGATATCTCTCCAACGCTCCTTGAGTCTGGGGATGGTAAGCTGAAGACGTGATCTGGGTGATGCCCAACTCTTTCAGAGACTGCTTGAAAACATTTGACATGAAATTACTTCCTCGGTCTGACTGTACCTCCTTGGGCAGACCAAACTTTGTGAAGAACCCCAGCATTTCCTTAACCACGTTCTTTGCTGAGATATTTCTAAGTGGAATGGCTTCAGGATAACGAGTAGCCATATCAATCAGGGTCAACACATAAGAAAATCCTGAAGAAATCTTAGGAAGAGGGCCCACAATATCCACCAACACACGGGTGAATGGCGCCTCAAAAGGAGGAATGGGAACTAGAGGTGCAACCTCCTCGGTCTGATTACACTTCCCCACAACTTGACAGGTGTGACAGGACTTACAATACCAGGAAACATCCCTGAAGATACCTGGCCCGTAGAAGTGTTTCAAAATGCGTGCCACAGTCTTCCTCACTCCAAGGTGTCCTGCCAAACTGGAATCATGAGCCACTCTAATGATATCCTGCCTACAAACACGAGGGATGACAACTTGATGTACAACCTCCCACTCACAGTCGGCTGATGCTGTTGGGGGTCTCCACTTTCTCATTAATACTCCTGACTTTATATAATAACAAGTAGAAGCACCAGCTGACTCTTCCTCACTGCAAGCAGAGTTAGCAAGACCTTTCAACTCAGGGTCAGCAACCTGCAACTCAATCAACTCTTGACGAGACAAATTATCAACACTATGGGGTACTGCCTCATCTGGTGAGTGGTCCAAATTAGCAAGAAAAGTGTCAGCTAGGATAACATCATCATCATCATTATCCTCTAAATCACCAGTAACTTTAGACTTAGCCCTAGTGACAGCACATGCAGGGAACACATCAGGGACATCACAATCCTGGGACGCAGCCACTGGCTCACTAGACAACTGAGGAGCTGGACACACTTGACTTCCACCAATATCATTTCCAAGTAAGAAAGTTACACCTGACATTGGGAGTGTCTCAACCAACCCAACCATAACGGAACCATTAACAAAACCAGACTCTAAATTCACTTTGCACAGAGGGACAGAGAAGTAATTATTCCCTACACCTTGTAAGATTACAGTTTCATCAGAGGAATTAACATTAGAGCCTAGAACACTGGTCAGCATAAGGGATTGGCAAGCACCTGTATCACGATATATTTTAACTGATTTCCTGTTATTACTGTCCACAGGACTGACAAAACCATCAGACAGGAAATTAGCACATGAACTCTTGAGAGTGTCACCCACGTTACTGCTCAAAAGAGGAGCTCCATCATGAGAATTTAAGTTACCCCTCAAAGCAGGTTCAGTTAACTCAGTTAAAGAATTCTGGGAACTCTCAAGAGTGGACACTAGACCAATTGACTGAATATTTAAAGACTCCTTTTTGTTCACATCACGCTGTCTCCTGAAACATTTCTCCGTAGTATGACCAAGCTTACTACAATAAGTACATTTACTTTTCTGAAATCTAGAGGTGAAGCTGGTATTTACTTCCTGAGAAACATCATCTTTATTCTCTTTCCTGTTACCTGTACTCTGAGTAGAGGCAACGTACTTACTCTCAGCTTTCCCTTTTTCTCTAGAATATCTCTTGTGAGTGAGAACATATTCATCAGCTAAAACTGCAGCATCAGACAAATTATCTATTCTTTTCTCATCAAGATATAGGCTTACATCTTTATAAATACACCTCTTGAAGTCCTCCAGCAAGATCATCTGCTTAAATTTGTCAAAGTCAGAATCCACATTCTTAGAATTTAACCACTGCTCTAACAGATCTTCTTTGATTTTTGCATACTCAGCATGGGATTGCTTATCTTGCTTGTAAGTTGTCCTAAATATTACTCTGTAGGCTTCAGGAACAAGCTCATAGGCCTTAAGAATCAAGCTCTTAACTACATCATAATCATCAGATTGATCCTGAGGCAAAGATGCATAAGTTACTTGAGCTTTACCGGTGAGAACAGTTTGAAGGAGTACTGGCCAATACTTTTTGGGCCAATTAAAACCTGTAGCTACCCTCTCAAACAACTGAAAATACTTTGTTAAATCAGATTCATTAAAAGGAGGGACAAGTTTAACATTTTTAGCCACATCAAAATCATCAGAGCTAGATGATCCAGTTCCACCTTGTTTCATGCGATACTCATGGTCTGCCTGAATCCTAGCTAGTTCAAATTGTGCCTGAGCCTGTATCTGT
Source organism: Coenobita brevimanus (assembly GCF_032717465.1). Classification (NCBI taxonomy): domain Eukaryota; kingdom Metazoa; phylum Arthropoda; class Malacostraca; order Decapoda; family Coenobitidae; genus Coenobita; species Coenobita brevimanus. The sequence continues at coordinate 11,339,312 of NC_136976.1, read as the reverse complement.
GCCTCCTGAATCCGAGCCTGAGATTCAGCCTCCTTAGCATTTGCTTGAAATTCAGCCTCCTGAATACGAGCCTGAGACTCTGCCTGCTTAGCCTGAGACTCCGCCTCCTTAGCCTGAGACTCAGCCTCCTTAGCACGTGCTTGAAATTCAGCCTCCTTAACACGAGCCTCCTGCAGGGCTAGCTGTAACTTAGCTAATTCAATCTGCGTTTGCTCATCTGGAGGAGTTAAATTAAATAAGCTTTCATTAATCATGTCAACAATTTGATCTTTAGAATGATGAGAGCGAACAGCAATTCCCAATTGTTGAGCAACAAGCTTAAGTTCATTCTTTGTTCTGTTTTCTACATCACACACTGTTTGCACATTTGACAAAAAATCTTTGGCTTCATCAAGTGTAGTAATAGTAGACATCATGAATAAATCACAGTCACAAAATATCAAGCAATATCCTTATGATAATATCCTGAATATCCTGATAAGAGGTCGCCAAATTTATGTTACGTTTTCGTTTTCGTTTTCGTTTTTAAAGGCTCCAACATGCTTGCATGTGTCGGCCTTGGTCACCTAATGGCGGCTCTCCATGCTGCACGATCCATTGCAGCCTCCCTGTTCAGTCCCTTAACCCTAAGGTCACACTTAATGACCTCGTCCCATGTCTTTCTCGGTCTACCCCTCATAACCCCACCCCCAATATTAACACTTCTCACCTTCCTCACCCAGCTATCATCCCCCATCCTCTCCACATGTCCAAACCACCTCAATCTACCTCTCCTCATCACAACACCAATACACTCCAGTCCCATCCTACCTCTCAACTCTTCCATTGTAAACCCAGCCCCTCCAGGCCTTGGACGCAGGGACGCACTGCACATCCACCTAATCATTGTCATTTCTGTACGTCTGAGCCGGCGAATGTCTTCCTCCTTCACTGCCCAGGTCTCACTGCCATACAGCATTACACTCCTAACACACGCTGCATACAAAGACCCCTTAGCACGTAGGGAGAGCCCCCTCAATGTCAGGAGAGGCAAGAGCTCCCTGAACTTCTTCCAACCACTTCTCACCCTAGCCACAGAGCTAGCTCCAGCCCCACCTCCAGCACACAACATGTCTCCTAAATAACAAAACTCTTCCACACACTCAAGAGATTCACCAGCAAGTTCAATTCTTTCACGTCTGACGATCTCCACCTGCTCACCCCGGCACGCCGTACACATAAAATCAGCATTATCTCGCAGTCTACCTCTGATACCACTACATCTCTTATGCACCCATTTATCACACACACCGCACAAGATGGAATTACTTCCCACGCCCTTGTGGCAAACTGCACATGGCCACTCTCCCTCGTCTTTGACAGTACCGCCACCAACCCTAGATATCATCACTTTTGTTTTATCTGCATTTACCCTTAAACCCTTTTGCCCCATACCATCTCTCCACTTCCTAAACCTTTCCTCCGCCTCCCTTTCATTCTCTGCAATCAACACCAAATCATCAGCATACAACAACTCCCACGGGAGTCCGTTTCTAAAGTCACGTGAAAGGGCTTCAAGTACCATGATAAACAACATGGGACTCAAGACTGACCCCTGATGCACACCAACATTCACGGAAAACTCATCACTCAAATCTCCATTCACTCTCACCTGGGTGTGAGCACCCACATACATGGCCATAACCACCCTAACCAGCCACTCCTCCAAGCCAAGCTTTCTCATTGCCCACTTCACCACCTCTCTAGGGACTGTGTCAAAGGCCTTTTCCAAATCAACAAAAACAAAATAAAGATCCCTTCTCCTACCAATATATTTTTCCTGAAGCTGTCGAACAATGAATATGGCATCAGTGGTCCCCCTACCTGGCATAAACCCAAACTGCATCTCATCAATATTCACTCTTTCTCTAATCATACCTTCTAAAACTCTCTCCATTACCTTCATTATCTGATCTAAAAGCTTTATACCTCTATAATTCCCTCTTTCCAGGGCATCACCCTTCCCTTTATACACATTTACAATTACACTCTTCAGCCAATCATCTGGGACAACACACTCATAAATAATCCTATTTATCAGGTCAGTGACTAAACTCACCCCTATATCGCCTGAGGCCTTCAACATTTCGGCAGTCAACCCAGACACACCTGCTGCCTTCCCCACCCTCATCCTGCCTATTGCCTCACTCACAGTAGCAGTATCAATCAAAGGCCAAGGGCCAGACACTGGATCTGCTGGCTCCAAACCTTCCCTGTCCCAGTCAAACTCCTCATTCAACAACCGGTTATAATGCTCTCTCCATGCATCTTTAATATCCTCACTGTTCACCACTACCCTTCCTTCATCATTCTTCACACACTGCTCACCTATGATATCCCGATTATCCCTCTTCACCTGACCTGCCACCCTAAATATATTTTTCCTTTCCCCATGATTTAGGTTATCAAGTAATTGTCTCTGTGACTCAGACTTTGCCCTGTATACCTCTCTCCTAGCCCTACGCTTGGCAGCCAAATATTCCTCTTTGCTACCACCCTTCTTCCATTCCCGGAAAAGCCTTCTTTTCTCCTTAATTGCAGCTTCTACACCCTCATCCCACCACCAAGTTACTTTATGTCTTGGTGGTCCTCTTGTCCAGCCGCATGTTACATCAGTAACTCTCAAGAAATTGTTCTTGAGGGCTCTGTACTGTTCATTAACGCCTCTGTCTACAGCTCCCTGTTCAGCCACCACTCTCCTCAACTCGCTATAGAAGGCATCCCTTACTGCTTGGTTTTTCAGCTTCCATATTTTCCTCCTAGGTACATAAGTCCTCTTTTTCATCATTTGTTCTTTAAGCACCATATCACAAATCAATAGTTTGTGCTGCTGCACACACTCCTCACTTCCTATAACTTTAACATCCCTCACTAACCTCCTATCGGCCCTCCTAACCAGAAAATAATCTATCTGACTGCTATTTCCCCCAGACTCATACGTAATTAACCTACTGTCTCTTTTCCTAAAATATGTGTTGCACACAATCATGTCCGTTGCCTCCCAAACTCGGAGTATCCTTTCCCCTTCTGCATTCCTTAGACCATATGCACATCCCCCATGCACTCCTTCATAACCTTGGGCTGCTTCACCTACATGACCATTTAAGTCCCCTCCCAAAATCACTATCTCATCATCCCGCATACCACCCACTACACGTTTTAAATCATCCCAAAATCTATCTTTCTCTGATTCATCCAATCCTGCCTGTGGAGCATATGCCGATATAATCACAGCTATCTTTCTTCCCAACAGAATTTTCACAACCAATATCCTATCGCTTACTCTCAAAACATTCATAACATATTCCACCCATTTCTCCGCAACCATCACACCAACACCTCCATATCCGTCTGTCCTCCCCTGCCAAAACAACTTATAGCAACAGTCCTTCCCAACAATCTTTCTGGCTGATCCACCCCTGTACCGGACTTCCTGCAAACACGCCACGTCCACCCACCCTCCTACTGAATGCCTCAACGACTTCCCCTGCTCTTCCCCTCAAACTTCCCACATTCCATGAACCCACCCTCATCCCCATGGGTGATTTACTGTCCTCAGGCTTGCTTTGAAACCTTTTTTGTTTTGTCATCTTCAGTATTAATAAATGGGGACAGACACAGCACAGGTCCCACTCACCGCACAATCCCAGGTCCAGGCAATGGATCTGGGACCCCTAGCCCACCAGCTTACCAGTGGCTGTGGTAGTGGCCTCGGGGCACCCTGCCAGGACAGCTGCAGGGACACCCTCCAAGCGCGTCTTGGCACTGCAACTATCCCGCCATTATACACCCACTGATAGGGCAGCCTCCTGGGACGCTACTCCCAGGTTCGGGCCCCTCTCTATTGGGCGGAAGCGGCAGCCTGGGAACCGCAATGCCCTGTACCCTCTAGCACAGGCCCGAGCCCCATCTCGCCCTGGACCCATGATCTATGCCGGCGGAACCCCCGCCACGCCTCCCCCCAGAAGTCCGCCACTAGGTAGCGGGGGCAAAGTTTTCTGGCCGCATGCCCTTGCTGGCGCCAACCCCTGTAACGTAGTGGGATACGTTGTGTGAAATGTAAAGTGCATGTGGTGTAGTGCATAGATAGTTAGAGGAAATGTTTGGGAGAGTATGCTGGTCTACTCTCCATGTTACTGTCACACTGAAAAGGTCAGCAAAGGGGGATGGTTAGATAGCTAGTGAAACAGGAGCTCCAGCTCTCCCTATCACCACCATTCCCATTCCCCTCGGGAGTACTACCCTGTTCGGCCCGTGCTACGGCCTCCTCCTAACGGAACAGAGAAAACTGTCCCGCAAAGTTCCAGGTTCAAAACAAAAGAGTTAGATAAAATTACAAGTTAAAGTTTAATGCACAAACTAACAACAAAACATTCAGGACTCATAAGGATGATGTAATGGCAAAAATCAGGTTAAATATATGGTTAACTGCAATAGCCTCTATTAACACGAAATTAGCAAGAGTAAATATATCTAAGTCAGCCCTGATAAAATGAAAATACACTGGGTAATGCTCAGTTAATGCAAGATAAATTATTACAGATACAAAATATTATTAATGATGACTGACATAAAGAACCTTACATGAATCACAAAAACCTCACTAGGCCTAAGAATTAATCTTATGCTACACAGTACAAGAAAAAATGCAACAACAGTTCTACTCAAATTACACACAGCTGCTAGATGGTTGGAGACTTCCTAAGCACTCACAATAATAATAACTGTACAGGGGAGGACAGAGATGTGAGCAAAATGAGGAGTAGATCTAAGTGGCAATAATGCAGATACTGAGCTCATTATATAGGGGCCGGCAGAGCTTGATACAACTTGTAAGAAGGACGCGCAAATGAAGCCATAGGGGACAAAGAGCTGACAATCCTGCTCCGAACAACAGAAAGGACGACTTACTCTACTATAACGGTAGAAGGGGGGGACTGAGGCAGAACACGCTCGTGATCAAACATGCAGCATACTGTGTGTTAAAAATTACACAAAGGATGATGAAATCATAGGCTATGTAACAGTATATATATATATATATATATATATATATATATATATATATATTCGATACGGGATAGAGAGGCTCGGAGGCTGTTATCTCCTTGACCCAGCTGGATCTATAATGAAAGGACTCGAGTTTATGGCCTGTTTTTCGTCAGCTTAGATTTTCTAGCGCCTTTTTCTTAGCAGTTTATTATGCCTATTACATATCAGTATTAGGTGCGGGAACGTCTCAAGGAGCCGCCAAGCTAGTCAGTCTTACCCCAAGGATTTTTCAAAAAGAAGTGCTTCACTAGCAAAGTTCTGTATGGTGATTATTTTGGCTCCCTAATAACCTTCACACACAGGGTGCTTTATTTTACTCAACAACAAAAGTCCTGCGCAGCTCACAACCGTAATTAAACCCTGTAGCTAGCATCTAAGGTTCGAGCACTGCTACTGCTATCGTCTGCTTCATCCTCGAACCTCAGATGCCTCAGGGTTTAACTACGATTGTCAGCTGCGCAGGACTTTGGTTGCTGAGTGTACGCCACGCTAAGAATTTTCACCCGCAAATTACTTCATTCACTTTACCAAAGCCCCATATGGTCTTGCATTTTCCAAGTACTTCTGTATGTGTTAATTAGTTTACTACCTTGAATCCAGCGGAATAGTCTTGATTTTATTCTTGTTATATACAGAATGTTTTTTTTTTTTCTTTTTCTTTTTTTTTTTTTAGGATATTTTGCACTAATATTTCCAGTTTAAGGTTACGCCTGGTTGGAACTTGACCACCTCCTTAGTCATATTCACATTCCTACTCCAAATTCGTGTTCAGTAGTTTCACAAGGGTTGCAAAATAGAGTCTAGATATAATCTACTAACGCATGTTCCCTAGGTCCAGTAATACACTTACGACACAAGAACAATGGACTGGTCCTCGGCAGTCCTCACATGTAATCTGCAAAAAAAATTATTGACTGTTTTCCGACTTAAACAGAAGTTTTGCATGGCCATTGACAAGGTGAAAGTAATTAACCGGTACCACAGAAACTACGCATGGGGGGTTAGGTTTAGGAGAGGGAGCACAGACACCAATCCCTAGTCCCGGCCTGGCAAGGAAATATCCACAGTTTTTTAGACACAGGAATGGAAATTTGAATGATATACTGTACTTACGAATTCATTTAGACTGCAGGCACCATAGGCACCATAAGAACTGTACTGGGGGTGAAGGGTGGGGGGGATGATTGGGGAGGAGGTGCAGTCTTCGTCCTCGACCACCTCAGTTAACACCCACAGTTTTCAAGATAAAGGGGCAGTGTTTTGTGTGTTTAAAGACAGAGGTCCAAGTATGTCATGGGCACAATAGGAACTAAGCATGGATGGTGTGGGAGATGGTACAGCCCCTAACTCTAGCCCACAAGAATATATCCATCATTTTCCAAGATAATTGTTTGTTAGTGTTGTGCATTAGTGGATGTATTCACTGGGCGCTGACCCAATGTAATGAACAGATTGGGATGGAGACGTCATTGCTGGTGTATTGTCCACCCATATTTTTGTCTAACTTTAGAATTTACGAATCTTTAGACGTTAAATAAAAATAAACGAATGTGTGATTACCGAACATGAAAATTTTATATTTAGTAAATTGACTTAGCCCGAATAAGGTCGCGTACCACTAACTAAATTTAACTTCAGATATAATCCAGGCCAGAAGGAAGTATAGGGTGAGAGAGGGTCATCGTTCACTGCGTTAGCCCTATTATAGGCGTTGGCGGAGTGAATCTGACACGTTTACATAAAATTTCATGAATTTCAATGAGGTAGGGGACGGACGCCGCATACTGATTTTAATTTGGGTGGAGGCAGTGACTGGAGCTAGGCATGCTGATATTTGTAATTATGGGTGGCGTTGTGATGGAACTGGTGGTGAGAGCAATAGTAGTAGTGGTGATGGTGGTGGTGACGATGTAAAAGGGTGAAGAAGATACAGTAGTTTGTGGTGGTGGAACAAAATAGAAGGGTTGTGTTTGTGGTTAATGGTGAAAATTGTTGTGAGAGGGAAGGGGAAATGTGTGATGGTATTGAAGGTAATGCTTTTGATGGTGGTGATGGTGATATTGATTGTGGTGTTAATGGTATCGTTGTTGGTGTTAGTGATAATGGTAAGTGGCTACTACTGTTGGTACTGTTGATGGCAGTGGTGAGGGAGGTGTTGGGGAGCAAAGGGTAGCTGCTCAATGGTAATGGTGATGGTGAGTGTGTTGGTAGTGCTGAGGAAATTGTATAGAAAGGTGAAGGAAATTAGGGGACTGGGGAAATGATGTTGTGGTTGGGAGGGGGATTTTGTGTGTGTGGGGGGGGGGAGTGCAGGGGGAGATGCTGGACTAGTTAATGGATTGCGGGAGTGATTGTTGTTGTAGTAGACTCTGTGGTTAATCGTTGGTCTTGGTATGTGGGGGATCTATATAAATGGTGGTTATGTTTGTAGTAACAGTGGCAGCATTGTTACTGTCTCTGATATTCCAGTGCTTTAACTCGAGCACCATAACCCTCTCATAGTCGAAACAGCTTTAGTATTATATTTCAACTAAAGCCTGGTTATTTCATGCAGCTTAAAGTGAATAAAGGAGTCTGAGAGCTTTTATACTGACATCAATAACTCTTTCATGGTCAGAAGAACTCTAACTCCAGACGTTTTTATTCAGCTCCTAGGAGTTAATATGGTGGAAATTTGAGTCTTTTTGGAGCTTACTTGACGTAGCTTACTGGCAGAATAAGACAGACTTTTGTTCTACGTTCTTTACGTAGCATTTAACGGGACTAACATAATATTGTAAATTTTTCGCTACAACTAAGCATTCAAGATGGAGAGATGGTATTAACAGTCCAAGTTAAAGGAGACACACTGTACGATTGCAGTTGTAGCAGGAGCAAAAGATGGCTGTGTATTAACAAAAAATATTTGTGCATTTATTTTTATTTTGAAGGTGGGAAGAATGGTTCATATGATGGTGATGATGAGGAGGAGGATAATGATGATGATGGTGATGATGATGAGGATAATGATGATGATGATGATGAGGAGGAGGAGGAGGAGGAGGGGAATAATGATGATGATGATAATGATGATGATAATGACGATGAAGACGGGAAGGCGGGGGATGGTCGCAGAATTAGTGCAAATTTTGCTGGAATAGTGCATAGCAGCAACAACGGAAGCAGTGGCAATTACTGTCAAACTTTTTTTTTTTTTTTTTACTGGAGGTGGGGGTGGTCATAAAATTACTGGAAATTTCAGCTGTGACAGGCGAACCAGGTAAAATGTACAATAGGAACGTATATGAATTTGTCCCCTTTTTCCCAACCTTCTCCCTTCTCCCTTCCTTCCTCCGCCACCCTATTTGCGTGGGTTACAGAAGGAATCCTTGTTGCGAACCTGATGATGTGGGATGAATGGAAATAGTCCCGGGCACTGTATTTTGTTTTGGTAAGTGGTTTAAAGCGTTACCAGCTAATTAACAAACTGCTGTGTGTTTACTTAGGCTAACTTCAGACAATTTTACAAAGCTCAAGGGAAGCCTGTGTCACCCAGTATTTTAAAAGTATAATTATAAAGGTTTCGGCGGATACACAATCGCTGTAGTCAGAGAATTAATACTCCCAGGGTCTCATTGTACACTCTCCACGGAATAAAATAGTCACCCATTAAGCGGTATAGAACACGAGGGTTAATCCGAAATGGTAGGCCTACCAGTTTTAACACTGAAGTTCTTGTCACTCGCTTTTCACTGAATGATCTCGTCTAGCGTTGACTGGATTGGACCATTTGAGCTTTCTTGACCACGAGAGAATTAATGGTACCTGTATTGACACGTAGGCTCCTCTCTCTCTCTCTCTCTCTCTCTCTCTCTCTCAACAAAATAAATGAGAGTTTTCATCCGATCTGAACCAGACTTGTTGGGAGATATAATATACTAGTCTTCCAAGGAGTTTCCCGATTGTTACTGAGAACAGTAGAATGATGGTGAAGGTCACATGGCAGAGTATCCGATTTAGACAAATCTTTGTGGAAGGATTGAGAGTTACTGTTGTTGTAGCCTAACCCCTGTCCTTCTGATCGAATAGGCCCGTTGACCGCAAAGAAGTAACTGCTCCTATGGGGTTGTCCCATTGGTTCCCTGCATCGTTTATGATCGTTTATGTTGCTTTTGCGTCTTAGTGTGACGTGCTGTGCAATGTGGGCCAATTCCATAAGCTGGGCACTCGTCATCTGTGATTTCATCCAACCCAAATATAAGCTGATAGCCGAGAAGGACTGATTGATGTCCCGCTCTAAGCCAGGCTGGATGAACTGGATCATATCTGTTTGAAAACAACTCCGATGAGTGAATGTCAGGAGGGGGGTTTCAGTATAGTGTTCTGATCGAGGTTATGTATTAGCATGCTCGTGAACTGAGTATGTAGGTGTTTCAATAATTTTTGTGTTGGAATGTTTGGAGGTGGTATATGGTTGTAAAGAATTTGATCATGTTTGGGTGGTGATTGTTTTATGCATCATGGTGTGTTGTGTCCCTCTGTCATGCAATGGCAAGGGTATTGTGTATTGGCACAGGCTGCTGCATAGAATTGTGTACATCTCATTATCAAGGTCGTCTCTGAGAGAGAGCACTTTTATTTCAGAGTGTAGGTGAGCTGTGGGAGTAGCTTTGGTGCAGCCATTGCTGATATATATATATATATATATATATATATATATATATATATATATATATATATATATATATATATATATACATATATATATATATATATATATATATATATATATATATATATATATATATATATATACATATATGCCATTCAGGGATGAGTGAGTCTGGTCACTCTTATCTTAAATGTCAGGACCAACTTGCCTATTCCCAGGTCTCTACACTCCTCATGGGGCAACACAGGATTAGATGATGATGAATATATATATATATAGATAGATAGATAGATAGATAGATATATATATATATATATATATATATATATATATATATATTTATATAATATATTTATCTATCTATCTATCTATCTACAGTATCTATCTATCTATCTATCTATCTATCTATCTATCTATCTATATATATATATATATATATATATATATATATATATATATTCATGTATAGTGACGCGAATTGTTTCCATTTTGAGTACGTTCGTTAAGAATGATGTTTCTGAATGAATCTACGTCGCAAATGCAGTAGATATGGGTCTTTTTATGTAATTTACGTCTTAGAGCAAAACAAATCGTTCAGCATGGCTCTTTATTTTCGAACAGTTCATCATTACTTGCGTCAAGAATGCTCAGGAATGCACACCAAGTAACACATGTTATTGTGTGCCATGACCTACAGTATATGCTACATAAAAATAAACAGTCCATGAGTATACATTTCGTACTCTTTTGCAAGATATATCCGACAATATCGGAAATTAAATGTCCTCTGCTTTTTCCGAAAATGTATTGACGGTGCAGCGTAAATGAAGGTGGACACCGTGAAAGGTAACTCAATTTAACTCCTTGCCGATGTGAAGGAAGTGTTCTTTTCCACTTACTAAACTTGGGGGTAACTTTGATGTAGTTGTTCACACAGTTTTTTGTTCTGGAGTGGTGACGCTGACAAGGTGACGGGGAAGTGACGTCCATGCACTTGGCCCGCCTCGCCTTGCAGGTCTTTTTCCCCACTGATTTTTACTCGATATATAATGATGAAAAGATTGGCTACCGAGGCGGGGTGTTTAGGAAGACGAAAAATTGAGGGGGAGGGGAAATACTGCCAAATGGAGATTATGGTGATTTTTTTAAAAAGGAGAGAGAGAGAGAGAGAGAGAGGATAATGCTTATCATAAAACTACGAGGGATCTCAGGAAATTAGGTAAATCGTTGGGTGGAAGCCAGAATAAAGTAAGTAAAAAGTATATTATTACCCTAATGAAGTAAAACGTGACTTTCTAAGTACTCCACTCCTAAGCATCGCTGGTAGCTGAACTGAACCCTGTGGCAGCAACAAAGCAACACTAAAATTGGTGCCGTTTTTCTTTAGATACGTATATAATGAAGGTGGGGGCTTACGAAAAAGAATACTATCATGCAGCTCAAGACTGCCTACGAGATGAGAACACGCATTCATTTGGGCATATCGAGCTAACAGTTTTTCTTATTAAATTCGTTTTGCCCCACACTAGCCACTTCAGTCTGATGACACAGTAGTTTAGGTTACTCATCCAAACGATTCTGCTAACTTGGAAGGCATCTCATATTGAAGGGATTGATGAAGACTAACCCTGCCCAGTTTTAAACGTTTCCCTGAGCTGAAGGTGTGAAGTCAGCAAGAATACCATACGAATTAAAAACTGCCACATTTAAAAGGGAATAGTGGATGGTATTAAAAGTGTCCCTCCCCAAAGTCGATGAACTCTACGGGTTCCTGATGCCACATTTCACTAAGTGTGACTGTGTAGTTATCTTTGACCCTGTCAAACTCTTTACAGGGCTTACCTTATATATATATATATATATATATATATATATATATATATATATATATATATATATATATATATATATATATATATATAATATGGGGCGGTATCTGCCCAAGGATTAGCTGTACCAAATCTGAAGTGATGTTATGAAAAAAAAAAAAAAATGACAAATCTAGAGTGACTGAAAGAAATGAATATGGAAGTAAATATATGAATTCATTAATAATAATAATAATAATAATAATAATAAACAAGAAGAAGAAGAGAAAGAGAAACGAAGCGGGGCAAATATATTTATATCCAGACCATAGTGTCGAGACGGTAATTACTTCGTCGTAGAGTTGGGAATAATTTTTTTTTTTTTCTAAAGCTTCGATATTTTTTAAAACCTGCTCAGGCCAAGAATAGCTCTTTAACTTATTCTTGGTTTCTCCAGATGACCTTATATAGCATAGGGGAGACTTGCTGGACTAGAATGCCTAGGTATGGACTTCATTAACCTCGTCATTACTACCACTCCTTGCAGAACTTCATAAAATTGTTTGATGATAATCCGTTCAAATGGGAAGACGTCTCTGTAGTGAAATTATTAATATCGAAAGTGTCGGCACAGATATCATAAAAGTGAAAATTAATAATACTAACGTGGTACCTACAGAAGCGAAGTAGTAAGGAAGATGTTTTGTTTGTTTGTTTGTTTTTTAGCTCCCTTAGCTTTTAGCCATGACAAAGAGTTTCCAGTATTGCTTTAGTTCCCGCCAGAAAACCATTCACAACTAGGGAGAGAGACTTCAGAATCGCATCGTATCTTTTATAAAGGTTCCAACGTGTTTCCATGCGCCGGCTTTGGCCACCGAACTTTGGCTGGCCAAGCTGCTCGATCTCTGGCAGCCTCCCTATTCAGTCCCATATCCCTTAGGTCACACTCTGTGACCTTGTTCCAATTCTTTTTTTGGTCTGCCTCTCGCAGCCCTCTGCCAGATTTCTTCCTCGTTTTCTTTCTTGCTTCGTTCTTATCACCCACTCCCTCTCTCCTTCCTTCCTTCCGTCATCCATTCACATTCTCTCTCTCTCTCTCTCTCTCTCTCTCTCTCTCTCTCTCTCTCACCATTAATGACTTGCCAGCATTTTCTTTCCCTTCATCTCTCTGACACTTCCGTTCCCTTTCCCTCACCCCTCTTTCTCTCTGTCCTTTCCCATTACCGTGTCTTTGTCTCTCCCTCCCTCCAATTACCTCTCCTTTGCTTTACTGTCTTCCGCCTCCCTCTGTCTTTTTCTCTCTGTCTCTGCTACTTATTCTTTTTTCTTCTCGTTTCTCTCCTACGCATATCCCGCCAACGTTCCTCCACCTCTTACTTTTTCCCTTCTTTCTTTCTTCAGTATAATTTTTATCCTTTCACAATGTTTTTTTTTCCTCTTACGGTTTTAGATTCCCTTAGTCTTCTTCCCTCCACCTTCTCCTTCCTTCCTGTTCATCTCCCCTCCTTTGTCCCGCACCCATCACCTCTTTAACTGCTAATAGTTCTCTCGGCCCAACCAAATCACCTAGAATTTACCTGCTGTAATATTTAAGTCTGTGTATAGCAACAAAAGGGTTTATCGAGTAGTAGTTCGTAGACGCTTGCTTGCTCGGATTTTCCACAGCCACACACTTGTCTGGTGTTTGCCTGAATAACATACCCAAGTGTACCAACAGCAGGTAAAAAGGTAATCAGTAGGTCTGGATACCTATATAAGTGTGTCCTCTTACCTTCATCCCTTCAGTACAAATTCTTGTCATATTCATCTTAACTTCATACGATTTTCTTCTGAACAGGGTAGACTTGTTGTGGTGATATAGTTAATGAAGGATTTATTAGATACATCATATTCGGGGAGGTTTCTTGTAACTGGAATAAAATCGTCCTAACCTAGTAAAATATATATATTTTTTTTTGAATCCCCGTTCCCTCCTTTCATCCACTTCCCTCCCTCCTGTCACCCACTCCCCTCCCCCCATTACTTTTTCTTTTCTCATCCTCCCATTTCAATTTCCATAATTATATACCAAGCTTGCCTCTCTCCGGTATCTCCTTCCTCCACTCTCTCTCTCTCTCTCTCTCTCTCCTTTCCCTTGCACATTTTTACCTCTTTCAGCCTCCATCCATCCTCCCACCTCTTTCCTCTTCCCCAACCCTCTTGCCCACTTGAGTTCTCCACCACTCACTTTGTCTCCCAATTCTATCCTCCTTCCTCCCCGTTCACTCACTCACTTCCCCATTCTTCCTTGCACATTATCGTGTTTCCTCCGCCCCTCTCTCCCTCCCGTAATTAGGCATAAACGTCTTCTAAGAGTTTTCTCCATCTTTTTTCCTCCCTCCATCCTCCCCCTCTGTTCCTCACTCCCTCTCTCCCACCAATCGGCCATCTCTCCCCGTTTTCCCATTCCTACACCGGCCATCCTCTCTCGGATTCTTTCTCACCGCTTCTTTCTCTCCCTCCCCCCTCCGTCCATGCATTCAGTCTTTCTTCCTCCATCATTCTCTCCCCTGCATTAGTGGACGTAATGATCTTTTGAAGTGTTTTTACCTCCCCTAAGTTCCCAGGGACACTTCACTCACTTTCTTCATTCGTCCTTCCTGCATTCTGTCTCTTTCATTTTCTCCGCGTTTGTACCCTGTTCTCCCCCCCTCCAATCGCATCCCCACTCTTTCTCCCTGTCACTCCCTCTCTCTGTCATTTACCTTTGCAGTTCTCTTTGCCTCCCCATTCCTCCAGTCTCCCCCTCTGTTCGTTTCTGTGCCCCTTCATCTTTCCATTCTCTCCTTTTGTCTATCCCTGTGCCTCTACCTCTTTCAATTCTTTCCCCTCCGTCCTCTAGCACTCTTCCTCTTCCCATTTTCTTCCTCTGCCCTTCTATCTACCTCCTCCTCCCTCTGTCCTTTGTTCCTCTCCCTTTCTCCTTTGTCCTTCTTCCCCTTTCTATTATCTCCTCCTTCCCTTCTGTCTGCCTCTTCCTCTTTCATTTTTCTTCCTCAGTGCTTGTTTCTGCCTCTCCCTCACTCGGTTTTTTTTAGTGTTGTCCCCACCGTTAAGTCTCCATGCCAGTCACCTCTCTCCTTTCTTTCGTTTTTTCCTACTTTCTTTCTGCCTTTCTCTCCTTCCCCCCCATTAAAGGACCTGGTGTTTTGGGGGTACCTTCATCTCCCTTCAGTTTCCCTGCCACTCAGTTTATTTCATTTTTCTTCCTTTCTTTTCCTTTTTTTTCTCCGCTCGTTCCTCTCTCCCTCCTTGCAATGGAGTTGAGCGTCTTTTTTTGGTGTTCTACTTCCTGAAGTTTTCTAAGGCTTGTGAAAAATTGTAACAGTAGTTGCAACAGAAGTTATGAAATAGGAGTAGGTAAAAACATCAGGTTTAGAAACTCCGTATACAATGCCGTCTTGCATTATTCAACTACTGTAGGAGCTACAGGCGTGAGGGTCGTATGGAGGTCTGTCTGCTACTGTTGTTGTCTAGGCCCGGGGCATCAGCGTGGGGTGTTCGCAAGCCCTTAACACTTCGCTAAATTGAACTTACAAATACTCTAATCTAGCCACAACTGACTGCACAACATCTACGCCATGCATTCCTACAGCTACTCATACACCAAGTTAGACATTGAGGCATATACATCATCATACAACCAGCTAGGCATTGCGGCATTTACCCGTACATCAATATACAAGTAGCTATACATTGGCATCTACACTACAAAATGTGCGAGGCCAACTACACTGGCCAGTAACATCGAGGTTGGAGTTACGCTATTACGCTGTTGATGGATATCTGGTTCCACATGGGGGCAAGGTGGTTTATTTTGAAGTATATTTATTTCAATTCTCTTCTTCCGGTGAGAGCAAGGATTGATACTGAGTAAATGTTGTTATGAAGGAGGAAACTGTGTGTGTGTGTGTGTGTGTGTGTGTGTGTGTGTGTGCGTGTGCGTGTGAAATGCTTCTCGACCTCAACATATTAATTTTCTTTCCTTTGGAA
The DNA here is from genome assembly GCF_032717465.1 of Coenobita brevimanus. Lineage (NCBI taxonomy): Eukaryota > Metazoa > Arthropoda > Malacostraca > Decapoda > Coenobitidae > Coenobita > Coenobita brevimanus. Next base: position 11,323,730 of record NC_136976.1, on the reverse strand, counting down.
GTCTGAAAACATAACAGCGTCTTGATTAACAGCCTTACTTTCTTTCCTTTTTTCGCGTACATTAGTTGCGAAATGAGAAGAGATAAAAGAAGACAAGGGTGCAGAGTACACAGATTCATTCATGACATATTCTAGTGTCACACGATCGCTTTTCTCCATGTAAGTGTGAAAGATCCATCATCATCATCATGAGGTGCGGTAGGATCCAAAGGCAAGGAAAGAGAAAGAACGACCGTTAGTGAACTGGCAAAAGCATGTCTGGTGAAATGGGCCACAGATGCATTGCCCCATCATTCAGTTCCCCGGAATCCTGGCTCCATCTAACAAGCATAAGCATCTTCAATCGTAGGAATATTTATCCTTTGATGCTCTTCACATACACGTGCAAGACTGTCATTCTGCTTCAGTCAGTAAAATTTTCATCCAAACTTCATCAAATTTTTACGCGTCTCAGATGCACTACATTCTCTCTCTCTCTCTCTCTCTCTCTCTCTCTCTCTCTCTCTCTCTCTCTCTCTTTTGGGACGGAGGGGAAGGGGGGTATATGGGGCGGAACTTCTGCTTATTTCTTTAGCTATTTTTTTTCCCCCACCCCCTGGGAAGTATAGTTTCTCGATATGTTGCAAGACTTGGGGTGAAAAATTTCACTCTTTTTTCATGTATTTTTCCCCGTCCCCTTTCCCCATGCAGTATTTTCTTAGATATAGGAGTATCTCTTAGAGCGACCCTGTCCCTCAGTTTCTCACTAAGGATTTTCGGAAATTTATAAGTCACTCCAGTACATTTTAGCGGAGCCTCCTCTTAGGACCCTTTGCGTCAATATCTACGTGTGCCTTTGTACTTACTTCCCGGTGGCAGTGTCCGTGTACTTTCCTATCCATGGGGCAGTGGAGAGATGATCTGGTGAGTCGCAGTAGACAGTTGGGACATTTTCTTGGCTCATTTCTCCTCCCCTAACACTGCACTGTCATTTCTTTTGAGGTGGTGGATTGGATGGGAGGGGGAGGAGGGGAAAGGGAAGGAGAGAAGATTCATATTTTTTGTCATCACTCCACCTCTCCACTGTATTTTTTCTCCTTGGGGCTGCAGAGAAATTGGCAGAGGGAGAGGTGGAGTTTGATATGTTAGAAGCCTTTTTTTTTCGGGAAGTGTGTGTGTGTTTTTTTTTTGGTGGGGGGGGAGCAATGACTAGGAGTAAAGAGCGGTGGAAGAGACAAAGCAGGAAGGGGGTATTTTCTTTGCTTTCCCTCCCTCCCCTGTGGCGTGGCAGTGAAGAGGGGAGGGAAGGAAGGGGTGGTGTGGGGAGAGAGCTGAGGTAGATAAGAAAAACAAAATCCTTTCTTGCATTTAGGACGTGTTTATTTATTTTTTTTTTCGGATAGACTGGGTGACAAACGTAGGATACAATAGATTCTCTCTCTCTCTCTCGTAACGGGGCAGTTTTTTTTTAAGCGGTATGAAGGGGGGGAGTAAGTGCAGGGATGGACAGAGAAATAAACATTTTTTTTCCTCCTTGAGTTCCCCCCTCCTTTTTTTTTTCGTTGGGAAGGCAGAGGGGAGACGGTAGACCTGGAGTGTGGAAGACAAGAAATTTTTTTACTTCCTTTCCCCCCACATCCCCATGGTAGTATTCCTTTCAGGTGGTTGGGTGTACTTGAGTGGAGGGGTGTGGGGATAGTTGAGGGATGGGTGGGTGTTGTGTAGTGGAGGGATGGGTGGGTGTTGTGTAGGGGAGTGGTGAGTGTTGTACAGTTTGTGGGTGGGTGCGTGAGTGTTATGTAGGGGAGAAAGGGTCGGTGTTGTGTAGTGGAGGGGTGGGTGAGTGTTGTGTAGGAGAGGGGTAGGTGGGTGTTGTGTAGGGGAGGGGTGGGTGAGTGTAGTGTAGTGTAGGGGTGGGTATTGTACAGTGGGTGGGTGCGTGGATGTTTTGTAGGGGAGGGACAGTGTGGGTGTTGTGTAGGGGAGGGACAGTGTGGGCCTTGTGTAGGGGAGGGGGCATTGTGGGTGTTTTGTAGGGGAGGGACACTGTGGGTGTTGTGTAGGGGAGGGACAGTGTGGGTGTTGTGTAGGGGAGGGACAGTGTGGGTGTTGTGTAGGGGAGGGACACTGTGGGTGTTGTGTAGGGGAGGGACAGTGTGGGTGTTTTGTAGGAGGGACACTGTGGGTGTTGTGTAGGGGAGGGACAGTATGAGTGTTGTGTAGGGGAGGGGCAGTGTGGGTGTTGTGTAGGGGAGGGACAGTGTGGGTGTTGTCTATGGGAGGGGCAGAGTGGGTGTTGTGTAGGGGAGGGACAGTGTGGGTGTTGTGTAGGGGAGGGGCAGTGTGGGTGTTGTGTAGGGGAGGGACAGTATGGGTGTTGTGTAGGGAGGGGCAGTGTGGGTGTTGTGTAGGGAGGGACATTGTGGGTGTTGTGTAGGGAGGGGCAGTGTGGGTGTTGTGTAGGGGGGACGGTGTGGGTGTTGTTTAGAGCCCGGTGCTGGAGATCTCATGACACGTCTGTCGGCAAGGAAGTGGGTCAGCCTCGCATGTTTAAACATTTGCAAGTATAATTTTGTCTGAGAGGCAAGTTGGTCGTGCTTCTGCTGTAATGGGTGTGAAGGCAATGAAAAATGTTCCTTATATCTCCCGTATTTTTATTCTCGCCGACGCATATGCTGCTGGGAGGGAAATTGGTTGGAGTTATTGTGATTGTTCCACCGCGGTTCCTTTAATCGTTTCAAAAAGATGACTTTTAATTTCTTGTTATTTCCTTTTTCTTTAGGTTACTGGTGATCTCCGGTACAGCGCTTAAGAAAGGCTGTATCTCGTAGCAGAAGGAAAGTACAATCGTCTGGAGATAGAATGAGACAACAGAACGTACTCGGGCTAAAATGGGTTAATCATCTTATTATGGCGACACCATTTTTTTTTTTATATCAAGCTTCCGTCGGACGATTTGATTAACATCGAGAGAATATTCTTGTCCAGAAAATGCTGGTGAAGAGTATATCAAACTCCTCCAGTTCAGAAAGCCTCTCATTAACGGCGTTAGCAAGGGTAAAAAAAGATAAATGTCATCTTACTTATTGTGCTTGCTCAACTCCGGTCTGTCTGCCTGAGCACATCCATCGACCACAGGGAAGCAACTACTTCCCTGGGACCGCCCTACGGGTACAGTTCAGTACAGTAAATACACCTTGTAGGAATCCGGCTTCCCCTTGCGGTAGTTAACGCCTAACCAGGGATGGACCAGAGTCCTTCCCATGGCAAGTTGCAGGGGAAAATGAGATTTGGGTCCAGGGTGGCAGCCGCAGCTACTCCACCCAGGGTGCACAGCGACACCTCGTGTAGGCTCCTCGTCATCGCAACGTCATCATGGTAAAGCGGTATGTTTTTTTTTTTTTTTTTGAGAAATTGTTTTCAAAATGCCAGTCGAGGTAAGGTTCATGTGCTGTTTGCAGCGATCAGAATCCCTAAGAACCAGTTAGATATATTTCGATCATTCAGTCATATACTATCACTAGGAACGTGGGTCATTTACCTACCTTCAATGATTTGGACTGTGGTAACCTGACCTTGGTCCCATGGACCTTGTTCACTGCATAAGCACTATGTACAATATATAAACTATTTTTTTTTTAGTCCGGACTTGTGGCACGACACGTAACTTTAGCAGACAGAGGACGTCCCTTTCATTTTGTTTTAGATAACTTCAGACTCTTCTACTGGAGCTAAGCAAACGCATTCCGCGGTGCAAGGGTTAATGAAGGCTATATCTGATGCCTCTTATTTTAGTGGATCTCTTAAGCGGAACAAAATCGTCTCAAGAAATCTTACATAAAATAAAAATAAAAACGAAAGACGTTCCCGTAGTGAAGACGAATGTAACCTGCGAAATGGAAAGTCTCTCCTAAGCTGAATCAGGTTGTCTGGAGGCAGCAGTAACCATGTACGAAAATGATGTTCTGGGAGTGAAGTTGTTAGTGAAAGCTTTATGTAACTCTGTATTGGGAAAGAACTGTCACAGAGAAAATAAAAAATAAACCGTCCTTGTAGTTAAGAAAATAAACTAAAAAAAGAAGAGAGAGAGAGAGAGAGAGATCGTTTTCCCTGGCGACCAATGACCCTCACTCCCAGTAAGGTAAACAAATATTGCAAGATATATGTTTAGCCATGAAAAAAGGAACACAGAGCAGACTGGAACGTTATTTCTTGCAGGCTTTTGAGGTTGCACCATCTGCCAAGTGTTCGCTCGGGATATTGGGTGATATATTGTAAACAGACCTTGGGCCATTCCTATAAACTCTCCTAAATGTAAATATGCATACGGCTCTTTGTATACGTGTTAGTTTTCACTCATATTACTGCCGACGACTTCAACTGTTACCTCAACTTTTACCTCTCTCATTACTCACATTGCTACCGACGACATCAACTTTTACCTCAACTTTAACCTCACTCACTACTCATATTGCTACCGATGAAATCAGCTTTTACGTCAGCTTTTACCTCTCTCATTACTCATACTGCTACCGACGACATCAGTGTTTACTTTTCTTATTAACCTTTGACTGCCAGTATTCCTATCGACAGAACTAACTGGCCCCCAGCTCGCCTGTAAAGTTCCAGGTGCACCAGCAGCATAGGAAGGTTTATGCGATAGGGTTTTCCAAGTCCTTGACCGTCTGGACTTGTCTGAGTTAAACAAAATCGTCTGATGTTAGCATGAATAAATTGCCTTAGCGATTCAGCCATATCAAAATGGTCAAACAGACATGCTGAAATGAGACACCCTCCGACTTCAGTTAGCATTATCCAGACTTAAGCAGCCGACCAAAACTTCTTTACTCCCTCATGTGTCAAGTATATATTCTCATTTTCATAACTCCACCTCATCATCCTACCGTATGTCCCCACGCCATCTATTACTCCACTCCGCTATTTCCCCCTCACATCTGACATTACATCTTTCCTCATTCGTTTCCCGTCATCTCCTCTTCTCCTTATTACCCAGTTATTTCCCTACCTCTTCCCTCTCATCCTTCACCAGTCTCTCCTCGTATCCCTCTCATACCCACCCCTACCACATTCTCTCTCTCTCTCTCTCTCTCTCTCTCTCTCTCTCTCTCTCCTTTACCTCTACTCCCATCCCAGTTCTCTCTCCTTCTCACCCCCAACCCTCCATATTCCTCCTCTCATTCACCCCACCCTATCTCTTTCCGTTTTTCACCCTACCTTGTCCTTCTCCCTCCTTACCTCCACCCCGTCCTTCCACTCCTGTCTTCCCACACCCTCCCCATCTCCCACCATTATCCCAGCCCCATTCCAGCCCCATCTGTCTCACTTCCTCACCTCATTTCTTCCTCTCTGCAGGGAAGAGTTATTCCGAACGTATCTAAATTTTACTTTTTTTCTGTATTCTTTTCTAAAGGTAAAAGTTTTTCAAATGCGTATCATGTTAGGTGTTTCCAGCAAAGGAACGCATATGATGGACTGTTGCGCAGTTACAGTTTATGTCCGTGTGATTTGTCGCCATCATACATATACAGTATAGTGATTCTCTTACATTGTCATTTTTGTAACATAGAATTACATTATTCGTTATATGACAATATTTCTTCATGAGTACGATTAGTTTTGCGTTGAGGAGGCAAGAAACTCCCTCTCGCAGTCAGCTTACCGCCGCCCCAGATCTGACTTAAATATGAACGGTTTGGTAAGTTAATTTTTACTTCAGCCATGCCTCAACTATTTAATTTTAATTGTTAATAAAATTCGCGTGGCAGTTTTTGAACTCTTTCTTGGTCGTTGGAAATTAATGTACTTAAAAGTGTTGTATATCTTGAAAGACGAATCTTTTGCTGGAAAATTCCTTAGTCTGTCACACACAAATATCTGCTGGCTAGTCACGTTTCATGATAATTTGTGTTCAAATAACTACGATTTTTTAAGCTGATTATCGCAGACTAAAGAGGTTCATTCCTCGTTTTTTTCTACAAATCAGTATAACTATATTTTGGGAGGAAATATTAGCTGTAAGTGGCATTTTGATAACAAAACACTTAAAAGCAAATTTATTTTTATGCAGTTTTTATATATGCAATATTAAATGTATAAATTATTCATACAGTACAGTACCATAGATTTTGTGTAGTGATTTTTATTACCCTGATATTTAAAAGTATAGATAGAGTACCACTTTCTACGAAGGGCTAAGAAATGGAAATGTTACCATGTTATAAAACCATCAGCTTAACACCAAATCTGAATGAAATTAGATCATTGGTGATTGAGATCATAGCCAGTATTCCATCCACTCCATGAATTTGTAACTAGCATTGAACTAGTTTTATCTAAGGATATTTCAGAAGTACTAGTTTGAATTTGTTTTGTAAACTAAATGCATATCATATAGCTTGCAAAATTAAATTAACAAAGTTCTTAAATAAAAACAAAATATCCTAATCCCTGCCAACGTTCTCCCTCCTTCAGCCTTCACTTCCCTGCCTCATTATTACCTATTACAACCTCCACTCGCCTGATATCCCGAAGTTCATTGACACTGAGGTGAGGGACGTGAGGCTGTCTGCACCTCCAGTAATTAATCGGAACCCCTGGATCCCTCATTACTCTAGAGCGTGGCAAATGTTTAATGATGTGAAGGTCTGAACAAAAGTCGTGTTTATCGTGGACAGCGGTATATTAAATTTTGATCCCAAAAGTCAGAGTAAATGTCATGGTGATTTGAAATTCGTCAGGAGCACTGCGCCGGAATGTTCGTTTTGAGAGAGAGAGAGAGAGAGAGACGGACAGAACGACAGACAGACAGGGACAGACAGGCAAGCAAACAAAAGTAAACAGATGGACAGATTTATCTACAGTCCCAGTCTCTAGTGCTTCCTAGATTTGTTTGGCCTGTATAGATATCAAGCCTTGTTTACGTGGAAGTCTGAAAGTCCATACAGATTTTTACTACAAAAAATTTAAGTCCGGCACCTTTCCTAATTAACATCAACCAGTTTCGCAAATACGAATATCTTACTTTTTAAAATGAAAGTACTTATTTGGAAAGTAGCATCAGCGGTTTGATCTGTAAGCACGTCATACTTTCATTCAGTCTGACCTATTAATGTTTTGAGGTCACAGTTTACCACTAAGTTTACGACAGATGTGAAAGAGCAAAAGGGAGGGCTAAAATATATTTGTTTCAGTCAAAGGCGAATTATTGTAGGTTACCGAAAATAGAAAGTAAATGGTAAAGAAAGCATAGACAAAAATAATTATGACTATGGGATAAATTATACACACCATGCTGGAAAAATTAGAAAATAATGTTGGTGAAGAACAATGCAAAATGAAATCGAAAGATCAAAATGGACTCAGATTAAAAGAAATTTGGGTCAGGAAAGATGGGTAAAATTTTGAAGCAGGGAGGGAGGATGATTAAAAGGTAATTTGAGCGGTAAGGGAAGATCTGTGAGAAGAGGAGGCAGAGGAGCTATATAGGCACTGACAGTGGAAGAGAAAAATGAAAAACTTATAACACTGGATATGCGAGAAGAAGACCATAGACTGAATATGTACACAGGTTCTCTCTCTCTCTCTCTCTCTCTCTCTCTCTCTCTGTGCGTGTGCACGTGTGCAAAATACTCTGATTTTTTATGTGTGTGGAGAGGCTGGCGAGACAGGTGCAGGTGAGTGTTGCTCTGGTGATTATTGACCACTTGTTGGCTGGCTGGCTCTGACGTACTCATGACGTCACCGGGAAATTCCCCTTTGATTGACCTAGATTTTTTTTTTTTTTTTTTTTTTTTTTTTTAAAGGGAGGGGGCTGTCCTTTGTGAGTCGACCATTGGCAGAATGAGAGGATAAAGTTTGGACTTCAGTTGATAAAATAGGTCCATGAATGCAGCCTATGCACTGCGAATGAACAGAATTGACGGACGGAAAACACTGTGTTGTCCCAAGGCACTGGATTTCAGCTTCGGGAACACATAATTATTTTTGCACTATCATCACAGAGCGGCTCATATCACGATGCCTTATTCACATTCCGTAATATGAAGGTGTTTTAGGAGCAGGATATTATTTTGAGGGGTTTACTGCCTCTTCATAAACAATTTATCTTGAAAATAATGCTTTAACAGTCTCTGAATATTATGCTTATCATTACAATACAGACAAACCTTGCATCAAGAACAGACAAGTGGCGACTGAGTTAAAATATACGACGGGAATAAATCGCTGAGGGTGATGTGTTAAAACTTTCTAATGTAACTTGGAATGCGACTTCCTGGTGTGCAACATACCAACTCCCTCTTATTACGGTACTCATATTTGAAGAAGGAACGTGATCTATAGGATGTTTCTGCACTTTTATTTCCTTGTTCCCCCTTCAGACATAAAACTTAGCTCATGATAATAATCCTGTTTTAACAAACATTTTTTTTTTTTTAAATAATTCCTGAAACGAAAAGAGATACAGGAAGATTCTTCACTCTTTTCGTACAACATACAAAAAGAAATCGTAAATATAACTAGGAATCAGTGCTAAGCGTGTTGGTGAATCTCGCACCCAGTCCACATACTTGACCTGTTGCTAGGTATTGATTGTACATACCATATTTCATCTTACACTTTCTATACACACATGGGCTTTCACTCCCCCCCCCCCTCACACACACACACACACACACAGACCCGTAAGCACTCGTGCATTCAGTTGTGCAGACAAAGCCAAAAATACACACAAATACAAAACACTCAGAGTCAACAGAATAAACACATAAAGTAAACCTACACACATCAGGCCACACTAATACACTATTACACCCACACATCGTGACTTAGGCCAACGCAGCACTCCAGGAAAAAAAAAAAAATCCCTGCCACGAACACGCTCAGACAAACTCACCTGCAGTCCTCCCCCCTGATTTACCTGATTTCCGGAAGGGATGGACGTGGACGGACCCTAAAGAAACCTATCAGAATCCCGAGACGTCGACCAGAGGTGGAGTGGGGGGTTATTTGTGGGATTCTGCACTTTATTCTTAGGCCCGAAATCTAAGTGACAGGACTTCGTAGCACCCTTTATTCATTGATTTATTTTCCTTATTGCACCTTGACATTCTCTTTTATGTATTTTACTTCATTGAAATATGTCAACTCTGAATCAGAAAACCTGTAAGAGGATACTGATGTGTAATACAGTACGGTATGCGGAATCAGAAATATATCTTACGAAATCTCAAAGGCCACGTACTGTGAGACCCGAAGTTACACAGGTGACTTAGTAGTGCTTATTTCTTAGTGATTAAGTCTGTGTACTGGGCCATTATATTGTCCTGTTTGTTATTTGTTTATAGTAGGGTCAGTGTTTGCCTTGTCTCAGTAACGTACAAGAGGATAAAAAGGAGTAATATCCAAAGTAGTATCCAAAGGTGCAATATCCCAGGGTGTAATATCCAAAGGTTCAATATCCAAAAGTGTGCTATCCAAAGGTGTAATATCCAAAGGTGTGCTATCCAAAGGTGTAATACCAGACAAAATCGCTATGAAAATGGTAATAAGAAAACTACATTGCCATATAGCATAGGATCCTTTGACCTAACCTGCAGTTTATCGCGCCAACTGCTTGAATTTTTACCCCACTGACTAATGAACGCATCTTTTCTTACTAAAATACCTTACAGGATAATCGACTTAATGAGGTACCGGTAATTAGGAATGTGGGGGAGACGGCGCGTTTGATTAATGTGTGAATGTTTATTGTTAGGGCGAAAGATGGATGTTGATAGATGGTGTCAGAGGTGGATGTTGATAGATGGTGTCAGAGGTGGATGTTGATAGATGGTGTCAGAGGTGGATGTTGATAGATGGTGTCAAAGGTGGATGTTGATAGATGGTATCAGAGGTGGATGATGATAGATGGTGTCAGAGGTGGTTGTTAATAGATGGTGTCAGAGGTGGATGTTGATAGTTGGTGTTAGAGGTGGATGTTGATAGATGGTGTCAGAGGTGGATGTTGATAGATGATGTCAGACGTGGATGTAAATACGTGAGGCCAAAGGTGTAAGGGGTGTGTTGTGCGGGGGAAGGGTGAATTGTAGGGGGGAAGGGATGTCTTGTGCGGGGGAAGGGTGAATTGCAGGGGGGAAGGGGTGTGTTGTGCGGGGGAAGAGGTGTGTTGTGCGGGGGAACGGGTGTGTTGTATGGGGGAATGGGTGTGTTGTCAGAGGGGAATGGGTGTGTTGTCAGAGGGGAAGGGGTGTGTTGTGCGGGTGAAGGGGTGTGTTGTGCGGGTGAAGGGGTGTGTTGTGCGGGTGAAGGGGTGTGTTGTGCGGGTGAAGGGGTGTGTTGTACGGATGAAGGGGTGTGTTGTACGGGTGAAGGGGTGTGTTATCCGGGTGAAGGGGTGTGTTGTACGGGTGAAGGGGTGTGTTGTACAGGGGAAGGGGTGTGTTGTGCGGGTGAAGGGGTGTGTTGTACGGGTGAAGGGGTGTGTTGTACGGGTGAAGGGGTGTGTTGTACGGGTGAAGGGGTGTGTTGTACGGGTGAAGGGGTGTGTTGTACGGGGGAAGGGGTGTGTTGTGCTGGGGAAGGGGTGTGTTGTTCGGGTGAAGGGGTGTGTTTTACGGGGGAAGGGGTGTTTTGTACGGGTGAAGGGGTGTGTTGTGCGGGGGAAGGGGTGTGTTGTACGGGGGAAGGGCTGTGTTACTAGAAGGGAAGGGGAGGAAAGGGGCAAGGAAGGGGAAATCCTGCCAGTAGTAGAACGGATTCTTCCCCCAAATACCACACATCCTCTCATATATCTCCCCACTCTATCCCTCCATCTCATTTTTTATCTCCCCCTCCCCTTTTCTCCACATTACTCACATGCATGACTGATCTGGTAAGCACGTTTCGTACCCTCGGAGTGTATGGGCACCCCAGATTAAGAACCACTGAGCTAGATGCACGTTCATTGCAGCAAAATATCCACACCAGTGCTACCGACATATTCCCAACAATGTCTTAAATGTTGTGCGAACACTAATATGATGCCAGTGTATTTGCAGAGCTAGAATAGGTATCAACTGCTGGAATCTGTTGATTTTATTTTATAGTTTATTCATGCTTCATTGTAGTAGGTGGGGGCGCTCACCATCCACTCACTCGATATAGTGTAGCACTCAGGTGCCTGTCCTTTCCACTCCTCCAGCCTTCTTTCCTTCCATCATCTTCTGTCTTTCTTTTCTTCATTTTTTCCTCGTCCTTCTGCCTACGGGTGACTTTACACTCCCTCTTCTGTCGTTTCCTTCATTCTTTCCTCATCCTTCTGCCTGTAGGTGACTCTACACTGAGTGACAAGCTAAATGGTTTCCTGGTGTACAGGAAACCATTTACTACGCAGGATGGTAACCATAAAACCAAATTTTGGCGCCTGGTGGTTTAGTGGGTAATTACGGCGCTCCAATTGGATTGAGCTGGTGAAAGCTTATATCCAAGGGTTGGTTGGGGGTTTATTGCTCACGTAATGCCACTCAGCGATGAGTGAGGCTGGTCACTCTCATAATGTCAGGACCAACTTGCCTAGCCCCGGGCTTCTACGCTCCTTATGGGGCAACTGATGATTGGATGATGAATGAAATGCTTCGTTCAAATGACTTTATTTAACTTTCGGGAAGCATCTCGTTGTGAATAGGCTGAAGGCGATCTCCTTAAATGTCCTCCATTGTGAAGGTCCTAGGAAAAATAAAGCCGTGTATGAGTAGCAACAGTAAAGGTTAGAATTACGTCAATAGTCTGAAGGAACTGTAGAGGGAAAATTAAGTGAGAATGATAAATCCAGCATCTGTGCTCCGCTGGAAATGATGCTTAGACATGGTATTAATATGAAGTTAAATTTACTACTAATGTATATTCATTTTGACTTTGGGATATATTTTATATTTACTTTTATGAGGTCACTTATGGAGGCAGTGAAGTCTGGTGTAGGTACTTTTTCAGACGACGTTGTATTCAGTTACGATTAATGGCCATTCCAACAATAATACATGTATACAAAAGGAGCTGTGTTACTATGGACCTGGAGCTTTAAGCCATTTACTCCAACACGCGGCAGTTAAAGTGAAAAAAATCGCCCTGAGTGTTCATATTTTCAAGACCTTGGAGTTATGTCTATAGAGATAACCATTACACTCCGATGACTTCCTTTTTTAGAGCATCATTATTTTTTTCTAGTCAATCTGATTCAGCACTCGTAAATTCTCGAAATTAAATTAGCCATCTATATTCATACTGTCATAACTCCTGATTTTGTGTCTAAATTCGATGATATACTTAACATCCTTGCAATAATTAGGACTGCTGACAATTGTATTTTCTGCTTGAACAAAAGTTTTCGAACTGAAGACGTTAGATATACGCTCTGTTATTCCGTTTTCTAATGCGACACACTCCCAAGCTGATTAAAACCGTCTGGTAGTAGCAGCAATAAAGTAAAATACGATGTACTGGGGTGAAAAAGTTAAAATGTATCAGTTCTCTCTCTCTCTCTCTCTCTCTCTCTCTCTCTCTCTCAGGCTTCTTTGACTTACTCTCAGGTAAATATAATCTTCTGGCGTTACCTGGAATAGACTGCTACCATTGCCTCGACCATAGTAGAATTAATAGTGACAGTGTTAACTCTCTCAGGTTTCAGTAAGCACTTCGCTGAATTATATTGTCTGTCGGTGCCTGGAGTAGAATAACACCGCTCTCCTGGTATCCGTGCAATACACCAGAAAAAGCAGAATATTAATTTGCACTGAAAGTTAGCTTCATCACCATCAGTATTTTAACAGAGATATCTAGACCATTAACAAAAGAAACGGTTTAGCAAATGTGAATATTATCTTCTGCATTAGGTCCAAATCCAGTTTCACCCAATCTAATCAAACTTGGCCAGAAATGTGAGTCAGGGAATCTCTGGTGAAAGTATGCTGACGTAAATGATTATAAGCCAAGTCGTGCAGCTCCGGATATTAAAGTTTTATGGCCATATTCTTAAAAGTTAAATCGTGAAAGCGAAGGCACGCACATAATTCCTGACGGACATTTAAAGATCGCCTGTGATTATAATATGTGATTAACCTGCATCCCATCATCCCATATGTCGGATGCAAACCAGGACGGGCACATGGTTGAGAGACATGTTCAACGTTCGTCATAGTCTTCAGAAATTGCCTTAAAACGAAAACAGTGGCTTGTCTTCTTCCTTGCGGTCGGTTATATGAGGTTAGATGGCGACATAGTGAAGGCTTTGCAGTAGATTCGATTCTGAAAGGTGAAATGGAGTTTTGAATCAGGTAATTTCACCTAGAGAAGTAGGTTGGTCATCTAACCTTAAATATCCCCAAACTACGGTAGCCCAACCTTGGTCAATGTGAGCCTCGTAGGAATGAACATGGGACTGGTTGGTACTTTATTATTTTAACACCCCCCCCCCTCGCGATATAAATTCTCAGCACATGACCGTTACTCCTCCCTTCACTTGCTGACTGGAGAGTTATTAATTATATATACCTGCCGATGCGGAAAATATCGGTGGAAAAAATCAGGAATCATCAGTACGGGTAATAAGGGCTAAGGAGACAATATGAATAATAGCAGTGAAGTAATTATTAGCAGAGATACTAACGTTGCAGAAATTATCAGCAGAGGTATTACTGTCGAGAAATTTAAGGAAGATGCAAAAAAAAGTGAAGATATCAGGAACATGGATAATTACCAAAATAGCTATTAGGGGTGAAGGAAAAGAGGGTGAAGAAATTATCAAGATACCGAAAAATATAGAGGAAAACTTACAATAAGTTCGATTACGAAATTATTAGGAAAAGGGGTAAAAACGATGAGATATTATCGTCATCTTTAAAAAGGCTCAGGGACGTTCCTCTCGTAAAATCTTACCAGGAACTTACAAGACCACTTTTCACTTTATCTTGGCCTAAAATTGCGATCTCTTCATCCTGAATTTTGGCATTATAGCAATGAAGTAACAGTAGAATATGATATTAGTCACGAAGAAGTGTCGCAGAATGTATGTAGAGCCGTAGTATTGCCTTATTCCCTCGTTAAGCTACGTGAAGTAAGTTGCAGACGTACGATAAACCTAAAACGACTGCCATAACCAAGGATGTTTAAGTCGTTCTCATGGGCTCGTTTTATCGAAGGTTTATTACCACCTAGTACGAGGATTTTATCAAGTGGGCGTGAGTCAAGGAATTTATACTGGTACCATTAATCCCTTCGTGATGGCGCCAACTATACAATAAATCCCGCTAGCACCAGACGACTTTAAGCACTTCAGCGCGGGTTATAGGAGTCCAAGAGAAGATACTTGCATCAATCCTCTGATGATCAGGAAGAGTTGTAGTATTACGTGTCTGCTAACAAAGACAGTTTTATTTTGTAGCTGAGAGTGGATCACAGGAGTCTGTGGGTAATAAACAGTGACTCCATGCGGGAAAAGGATATAAGATACCAGGGGAATCATCAGCAAGGTAATGGACTGACTCCTTCACCGTACAAGCCTCTCCAAACATAACATAAGCCTCTTGAGGAAGCATGAACAAAATGCATCATCTGAGCGAGGTGGCTAACCCTTTCAGACCAGTTACATACTTTTTTTTTTTCCCTAGATGCCTCCCGACGAATATAGTAAGATTCGGAAAGATTTTGGATTTGAGAGATTGTACGTAACACTAAAAAAGCCCGCCACTACCACGGGGCTGTACCAAGAGAAAAAAAAAAAAAATCTCTTGGTGCTAGTAAAAGTGGAATTAGAGGTGACTGGTAGGGAGTGGGGGGGGGGGAGTTATAAGCCGAGTTTGTGGCGGGCCGAGAGAGTCATCAACAGGGAGGTAATGGCGGTGTGGGCGGGTGTGCCTAGCCTCCCGGGGCATTACAAACTTTGGCACGACCTCTTAAACTACCGGGTTATTGCACGTCGCCTAATCCACGCACTTTTATCGAGTCCATCCCCACCCTTACCAGAAAAAAATACTTGTTAATTAATATGGAGGGATTTTCTTTATTTGGAGAGAGAGAGAGAGAGAGAGAGTTCAGATCATAAGAAAATACTTACAGATAAATATGATGGAGTGATTTTCTTTATTTGAAGAGAGAAAGAGAGAGAGAGAAAAAAAAATGTTTAGATCACAAGATAAGATGTAAAAAGACGTATATAATCTTTTACCCTGCTCTTCCGTCTCACATTTACGATATCTACGCTGTCTTCATTTGCTTTTCAGATTTTTGTTTCAATATTGTCCTAACTGTCTAACACACACACACACACACACACACACACACACACACACACACACACACACACACACACACACACACACACACACACACACACACACACACACACACACACACACACACACACACCGGAACCTCTTTACCTCTTCCACTTGCCTCTTTCCTTTAATCTTAGACTTTAGCTTTTATCATCCACTGATTTTTTTTTTTTTTGTCCATTTCTAGTTTTGTTGTTTCCCACTGAGCATTGTTCTTACATTTCTTATGGATTACAACAGAAAAAGTTAATATTGTACTTAACAAAAGAAAACGCAATAAAGTGTGTGTTTGGTTTGTACAGTTGTGGACATCATTACTTATAACAAGCCAGTGAGGAATGACTTAAAACCCAGTATTTCGGGACCTTTAGAGCCCAGCAAACTTGTCGGAATATTCTGAAAAAATATCGTAACTGGTTGACTAACAAGTGGTGTGATATTTTTGTATGCAATTGTGCCTCACTTTGTTTTGTTGTTTCCAGATTCTTTCAGTACGATTATGTCTTTTATTACATTCTTGCTCCCTCCAGGCGATTTAATAAATCTTAGCTTTTGAGGGAATTTTCAAGTTGGAATGAATAGATATAGTCGTCATTACCTTCTGTATTGCGAGGAACTCTCCTAAGCTGCGTAAAATCGTATGGTGGTAGCAAGAATATAATATAATAGACGTCACCATACGTAAGGCATTAGACACATGTAGCAATTTATTTCATACAGTACCTTCACTCTGATACTCATGCGTCCTTCTAGTTGCCCGGTGGTTTTGTGGATCAAGTCACTTTATCTGAATTTACCACATTAAGAGTTTAAATGCAAGTGGAGATAGGGATATACTGTTTACATTTTTTTTTATGCAAGGAAAAAGGAACCATAGGCTATTAGGCCGCACGATTGTTCCTTTAAGATAAAAAAAAATCAAGATCTGTTCATTTCGAGAAGCCTGGACACATTGCGTTTGAAAGACTGGAGGGCATAGGCAGTTGGAATTACAGTCAGTGGAAGACGGTTCCAGAGTTGACCTGTTGCATATATGAAGGACTAGGAGTATCGGTTAGCTGTTGCATTATGGCACTTAGGTAATGCCACCCGGGTAATAGCGACTGGTCATTCGTGCTTAAAATGTCTGGAGTGAAAAACCTAACTCGGACCCCAACGTTTGCAGATGGTGCAATGAAGGTGTAACATTAACAGCAGCCGCATCTCATTTCCTGTGCTCTTGCAACATCAATTGAAGCCTTTACGTCACAGTTCACTCCCTTTACCTTTTTTCTCCCGAGCATTCCTTTCCCATTTCCCATCCTTCATACACAAAATAAATATATTCATGTTATATTTCATTAACAATGTCACATTCATGTCTCTGATCCCTGCATCATTTTCACGCCCAAAATAAAGTTAATGTTCGCAGTTTGCACTTTGTGTGTCAGGTGGATATTAATATTCCATGTTTTTGCTTAATCTTTCAGGACATGGTGCCTTCGCATGCAGTCATTTATTTCTCTCGTAGCGTGTGCAGTTGCTATATTTCTGCCCAGATTTGAGCGAGTTGTGTGCCAAGTTTTAAAAAATCTCGAAAGAAAATTAAGATTCTAAATCCAGAACACTTCCACTTTTCCCCTGCCCAGGACACGACCATCACTGTCAGCTTTGGTCCAACATTACATTGGAGAAATCCGTGAGAGTTGAAATTCGCATCAGCGTCCCTAGGAACGAACTGGCAGTAACTCGGTGGGAATGTATAAGCTCTACGAGGTGGTTAAATAAGTAAGTGCAGTTTGGAACAAGTTTTCTATTTCAGTGCTTTACATCAGCGAGAATGCTTTGGCCTTGCCTCTTTTAATATAGTCCCTAATTTACTTTTAGTAGGGCAGTTCCTCCTCCCCCTTCTTTTGTTTTAAGTAATCATGATGTTCTGGTATTGGTATTTGCTTCTACCTCTCATTACACCGCATATACTTGAAACGTATCATCTCCTCAAAAGGATAGGTGTGTGTGTGTGTGTGTGTGTGTGTGAACAAAATAACTGAAACTATTTCTCCCCTCAGATTTCATTCAAACTAAATGGGATGAGCGTACAACCAACAAGTTTGTACCTACTGTCCTTATGAGAATACATATGTCAGAGCGTAAAGTGGCAGGGGGCTTGGTCAGATTTTTGATTTAGTAAAAATAATCTTAGTTTTTTATCTACTTTTGACCAGATTTGGCTGGAAGCGTTGAGAAATTTTAAAGGCAAGAACGAGAGTGGTTCATGGTTTTAAGAACTGTCAGTCGAATAAACAAGGTCATATGGACAAGTTCAGTGTTCGACTCGTATGCCTGTGTGTGAACAAAAGAAATTTGACAGTTTTCGATTTTATTTGGATCAACTCTTGGTGGATGGATTGAGGATCACCCAAGAGCTAACTCTCCTCACCTTTCTCTTTTTAGAACAATAGGCCACATGGCAAATCAAACATAAATAAAAGTGATCATCTTTTAAGAAGAGTTATGGCTAAAGCATGTATAGCAGGACCTTCGATTTTGAGAATATTTCATGGTCAAAAGCTCAAGGAAGCAGCAGGAAAAGGTCTTGGCAGATTAATGTCATTGGGCAACGTGCATTCGGCAATGTTTTGATTGACTGAAACTGTTACTTGGTGGGAAGGGTCAAGTGTTGGACAAGGATGAAGTAAGTCAATTTTGAGAGTGATCAGGTGTTTCTGAATTGTCAGAGTACAAAGTGCCAAATATTCGGAAATTTGAAATCTGCTGGTGGGCGCGGGTGTTGGTACAGTCTGTGAATGTTCCATTTTATTTGATTACCATTTTCGGAGGGCTGTGGACACACTGATGTCTGTCGATAAGTTCTTGCTTATTGCAGTGAAGTAACGAGTATTGTCCTGCATCAGTGGCCAGTAGATAGGTATACAAGATTAATTTTTATTTATTGATAAGTTAGTGGCTGATATGAACAGTATGTAAATGTTTCTACATTTTTAAAACACATTTTTCGACAAATGTCTATTACTGTAATGGAGAACGAACTTATTGGTGTAATCAGCACTATTTAATTTTTAAAAAATGTGTTTTACTATTGCAGAGTGGGTTTAATATCACAGAGATGAAAAGGCAGTAACGATTATTTTCACCTCTATTACGTATCTTAAATTATTTTATTGCTTTCTCAAGACGACTGTATTTGGATATAAGAACTTTCCTAATCGGTGAAGAGATTAATGACAACTATCTGGGGGTAGGTAGTGGTGACTCCACAAAGATGAAACCTTCTCCTCAAAGCTTGACTCCTAAGATAGTAAGAACGAAATCAAAAATAGGTCATCGGACTGGAGTACGCAGAACGTGATCTGAGTTAGCGTTATCAGATCATTCGTTAATGAATGTGTGGGAACCTCGAAAAGGCGATTAGGGTAGCTGTGAGGCAAAAGTGATATTGGAGTACTTTTGTTGTTATTGTCGAAGTCGTTGTTGCTGGCGTTGTTGCTGGCGTGGTGGTGGTTGTGGCGCAGTGGTGATGGTGGTGGTGCCTGTGTCTGTTTCTCTTTCGTATCAGATGTTCGGTGGTCTTGTGGTTTTAGTTCTACAGTCTGAGGCCGGTCTTGCTTAGGGCTTAATCATTAAGGCACTGAAGGTTTTGCGATCA
>NC_136976.1:11164359-11304679 GCF_032717465.1 Coenobita brevimanus | reverse complement strand
TTATCAACTCAGAACTTGAAGAATAGCAAATGATCACTACCCTGAATTTACAAGAATAACACCACAGCACAGTCCTCAAGGACTAACACCAGATCACAGCCCTGAACTTTGAAGATAAATACCAGCAATTTGTTATGGATTTAAATAATACCTGATCGCTATTTTGGTCTTTGAATAAACACGCAAGACAGCAACTCCAAACTTTGAAGAAGAACGGCAGGAAGCAGTTCTGAACTTTAAATAGCAAGCAGACTGGATAACAACAAGCTGGGAATACCGAGGTGCCATAACACTCTGGTGGTGGCAGTAATATGACGTTATAAGCTGTTCCTCTGGCCATGACGGAAAGCAACATGCAGGTGTGGGCTATTTCTGGGGCAAGACCTGGCTTAATAATACCTTACCGTAATTAGCCCAAGGATGTGTATCAGATAAAGAGATAATAAATGAAGAAATCCGCATATGCTCCTAAAAGCCACATTCAAGAACATTCGATTGGAGTGGAGCAGATGAAATTGTGGCTAATTACAACACACCTCCAATTTATAGCCTGATATATAACGTTAATGTTTTCCGCAGGACGGTAACATGAAAGGCGTACAATTAAATGAAGATACAGCAATGGCGCCAACCCTCACCACCACCTCGTAATTTCAGAGGTAATGAGCGAGGTTGAATGGGGTTGTTTAGGTGGTTGGTGGTTGGCTGGGTAAGAGGGTGGGTGGGCGGGTCGGTTGTTTGGATGGTTGATTGGTTGGGTGGTCGGTTACTTAGTTGCCTGTAACTGGCTGATTATTGGTTGATTGGCTGGTTGGATGGGTAAATAGCTGATTGGGTGGGTTAGCAGTAGGCTGATTTTTTCGGTTGGTTGGTTGGTTGACTGTCTGCTGATTAGCTGAGTTAATAATTAAGTGGCTGATTGACCGGTTGCTGCTTTAGGACATTAGATGATTGTTTCTTTAGGATATTAAAACATGACACTTTACTGTCCTTGAAAAGCCTTCGTTATTCATGTTTAACGCTTCCATCCCGAGGTCGTAATGTTGTGTTCATCCCTGCTGCTACCTCATGACTTCATCCAGAATAAGTAATGCTTCCAGATATGAAAGGATTGACGAATACAGTATATATATATTTATAAATACCAGCTACGGAAGAATTGGTGTATATCTATCTAACTATCTGTCTATCTATCTATCTATACATACATACATATATAATAGATATAGATATATAGATAGATATAGATATAGATAGATAGATAGATAGATATAGATATAGATAGATAGATAGATAGATACGTATATATATATATATATAAATATATATATATATATATATATATATAGATATAGATATATATATATATTCAAGAGACAGACAGACAAATACATACATATATACATACCTGTACATACATACTGTACATATATACGTACATACATACATACATACATACATACATATATACATACCTACATATATACACACACATCTTTTTCCTCGATTTCAAAAGTATCCAGATCTGCTGAATAAAATCGTTAATTGGTAACAGAAAAATAGAAAAAACGACGTCCTTGGAGAATTAGAAAGATTGACAGAGATAAGGAATACGAAATAGTCCACGCCATGCTTTTTACAACCACACTCGCGAGGCCAGATCGGATGTTATGTTGTGCTCGACGTGTGTGTGTGTGTGTGTGTGTGTGTGTGTGTGTGTGTGTGTGTGTGAGAGAGAGAGAGAGAGAGAGAGAGAGAGAGAGAGAGAGTCCAAAATGAATGCAACAAGATCTCAGGGGTTTACAGCCATTAGCGTGGTTGACAGGTGACACGGGGGACAGGAAGATATAGAGAGAAAGAGGAAAACTAAAAACGAAAATTCGAAGCCTTGCAATCAGAGGACGTGACTGAGGACGTGATTTTATTGTTTATTTATTTATTATTATTATTATTTTTTTTTTTGCTACCAGACTACATTATTGAGCTTACGAGAGGCGATAGTTAAATGGTTAATGAAGGCTTTATCCAACCCATTGCATCTGACAAGGCTCTGTTAAGCTCATTTTGTCATGTAGTGTAGTAACTTTAAGGGTAAATGAAAAAGAAGCCATAGGAAAAAAGTTGTAAAATGCAGGACAAAGGATGGAAAACGGACGAAGGATGGAAAACACACGAAGAAATTAAAGCTCGCCAACATTATCAAAGGAGTGAAAGATGGTCACAATACAGCTTCAGTGCACTGGCAATTTTCTGAGCACCATTGATGAGAATATACAAAAACACAGGAACCCAGATGTGTGTTTACCCAGTTTGGCTTTTAACCCCACAAATCCCTTTAAAAACCCCCCTCAGAAAAAATGGAAAGAGGGTGTCTCAGGGTATTAACTTTAAGGAATATAAGTGCCAAGTATGAAGAGAATTGGAGAAATAAAGGAATGGGGGCCAAGTTGAAGAGGTAGTTTGGAGAGGAAGAGGAGGAAGTAGAAGAAGAAGAAGAAAAAAAACTGAGAGAAAACATCCAGGTCTCAAAAACAGTGGCGTAGAAACCCAAAAAAGATAAAGTCGGGAGGCACCAAAGAAGGATGTATGAGGAAGTGAAGCATAAAACGCACTTACTAAGGCGGGAGAAACAGTGAAAGGGAAGCGAAAGAAAATGATAATCACTAGCAACGCCAAACGAGAAAGCAAACGAATTTCATAGAGAGAGAGAGAAGGGGGGGGGCTATATAATCAAGTTGCTCGACAAATCTTTCTTTGGTTATTTGAAGTGTTATCTCCCTGGCCCCAGCAGGGAATGCCCCACCCCACACCCCCGGGGGGCAACTCTAGTATGCACAGCCATTGTATTTTGCCCGCACCGGGGATTAGCCAGAGTGTAACCACACCCAGCCAACCATGTAATCACTTCTTGTCCCTCAGAATACTACAAGGGTGGGTGGGCTATCAAATCTGTCCTTAGTCTTGATTTTTTCTCCTTTTCTGTTTATAGTTATTTGTAGCGGATACGGAAGAATAAAACAAAGTCAATAGAAATAAGAAACTGAAGGCTGATAGTAAAAAAAATAACAATGTAACGAAAGAAAAGAATAATATGAAAATAACAAAATCAAGAGAGACTAAAAGGAAAACATAGGGGGAAAACCGGTAAGGAAAGGGCAAAACCAAAAGCAAGAAAAGAATGAAGACTGGAAAAAGGAGGCAAGCAATGACAAAGTAAAGAAAGAGCATCAACAGAAACGATACAAGGAAGAACAGGATTAAAACGAACGGGAAAAGATAAGGAAAGAAAGTTATACAGAACTGAAGAAAACTGACAGGAAAAGAAGCACCAAAAATTGAAAATGAACTGAAAACACAAGAAAAAGATAAAATAATAACAATCATCATCATCATCATCATCATCATCATCAATAAATGGATGAAAATTTCTAAAAGAAAAATGGAAAAATGAGCAAGAAAGAAAAGGTAAAATTTTAAGAAAGAAGAGTAAAAGAAAAAAGCGAAGAAAAAGACGAGTGAGGGGAAAAGAAATGAAGGAAGTTTCAGCGACTTTGACTTTACAGAGCTCGGCGAGAAAGGAACAGCATCAGACACCCCCTCCCCTTCTCTCCGCCTCCTCCCTCTCCACTCCCACTCTCTGCCCTACCGTAGAAACTAGCCTAAACTCCCGGCCCTCTTCTCCTCCTCCTCTTTTCAATCCCACTCCAGAAGCTTCAATCCACCTCCCCTCTATTACACTGTTCCTTACCCTTTTCCCTCCCCTTCCCTCCCCGTTTCATTTCACTTCCTTCCTCTGTTTCTTTCCCTCCCCTTCCTTTTTGCCCACCCACTGGAGCTTCACCCCCTCCATGATCTACCCTTTCCTCCCTTCCCTCATCCTCTTCTCCACATTCACAGAATTCTCACCGCCTCCTCTCTCCTCCATCCCTCTTCTCTCCCCTCTTTCCTTCCTCAATGTCTCCTCTTCCCTTCTTCTCTCCCCCGCCAACAGGACATCAGAACCCTTTTTAACTCCCCCCTCCCTTCTCTCAATAACCTCTTCTCTCTACCCCAACTTCTCCCCAGCACCCAACCCATCCAGGAAGTTGGACAAGTGGTCGAGAGTTTAAAGGAATTGGAGTGACTCGGAGCATTATCGGAGACTTCTACCGCTAGGACCCACCACTTATACCTATAGATCAAGACGCCAGACTAGGAAAGTAGGCGAAATGATCTCCTTTCCCTCCACCCTCCGCCCCCCACCCTCTGAAAAAGAGAGGTTATAGGGATCACAAGGAAAAAGATCGCTAAGTAGAATATACGGCCCATGCTAGGAGAACACTTGTAGATCGTGCCGGCATCCTCCTACCCTTAAAATTGAGAGAAGATGGGCATGTATGCGAAGTGAAATATCCCACAGCATATGCCAGGAGAATACTTTACTTATGTCTATGGATCGCGACGCCAAAATAAGAAAGTAGAGACAGGTATTCCCCTATTCTCCTAACTCCGCATCCCCCATCCCTTAAGCAATAGAGATTATGATTTACCAATGAATGATCGTCATGTAAAATATATAAAAATTTGTACTAAGAGAACGTATTCTCAGATCGCAGCTGACTCCCCTCACCCCATAAGTATATATTACTTGGTAAAAGATAACAAAGCTTTACATCCAGCGATTTATGCCAGGATCCCGATTGCCTTTCCCCGACCCCTGAACATGAGAGAATAAAGCTACTCATATATGCATTAACAGATACATTAAACGAGACAAGGTTGTTTTGTCCCCATTCACTGATCGTAGATAGGTCTTGATTTATGGAGATGGTTGTGCTGAGTTGAAAGTTAGAGATATCAGACTTTGTAAATGGGTGTCTGAATGTGAATGAACTATGAAGTGTTGAGTCATCTGCATATGAATGGATGGGATTGTGAGAGACAGATAAGAGATCATTAATATGAACCAGGAACAGGGTTGGCACCAGAACTAATCCCTGCGGCACGCCGGCGTTAATTGAGTGGAAATTGGAATATACTTCATCTACTTTTACTCTTATTTTTCTGTTGCTGGGATATGAGGAAATCAAAGGAACAAAAGACTTTATTCCATAGCAGGGGAGTTTGGACAACAGGGAACGGTGCCATACTCTGTCGATAGCTTTAGAAATATCAAGTGCTGCTGCATGAGTTTCTCCATGTAGGTCGATTGATTGATGGATGGTATGGGTCAGGAGATTGAGAATGTCAGTGGTGGATCTTTCGTGGCGAAAACCATACTGTTTATCACTAATTAAGTTCTTGGATTCAAGATGTTAACTATGTGCTTGTTAACTAAGGTTTCAAATACCTTACCAAGAGAAAATGTGACAGCTATTGCTCTGTAATCAGAGGGGTCAGAGGAACTTCCTTTCTTTGGAAACGGGTGGATATTGGCTTCTTTCCATGAATTAGGGAATGAAGAAGTACGTATGCATAGTCTGAACAATTTAGCAAGAACAGAGGCAAGTTCTGGGGAACACTTTTTCAAAACAACTGGCGGAATTCCATCTGGGCCTGGAGCTTTGTTGGTAGATAAATTGTCTATGATCGATTTTACGTACCGGGTATCTTGTCTGTATTTTACGTGGAACAGTTTCGGGAAAGTCAAGTTCTAGTTCTGGGACGTTCTGGCTGGCTTCCCCTGTGGTAGAATTTCTGGCAAATGTACTGGCAAAAATATCTGATTTCCCACGCGGGTCATTTGTAATATTGCTATCTGAAGATTTTAGTAGGGGAATGGATGATGACTTGTTAAAGTTATTATTGAAAGAGTTGAGAGTTGACCAGAATATTCTATTGTCATTAGGGTTGTTAAGTAGTTCTGATGCTTGATTTTGAAGAAAGTTCGAATTAGCGAGATTTATTAAAGTTTTTGCATGGTTTCTAGCAATTTTAAATTGAGAGACTGATGCAGATGTGTTTATTTTAAGTAAGACTTTTGGGCTGTTACTCTGGCACAGTTGCTATCAAACCATTTTGGAGAGTTCGATGTTTTAGTGAACTGTTGACTTGGTATGAATAAATCCATACCAGGTAGTATTAGGTAGCAAATGTGGGACTGAGTAGCATTGGCATCATTAGAGAAGAAAGACTGCTATGGAATGTCAGCAAGATAATTTCTATATCCATCCCAGTCTGCCCTGTCAAATTGCCATTGGGATTGACAAACAATAAAAATTTACTATTATCTTCCTGCACTGTGCCGAAGATTGAACCCTGGACTATTGAATGATGGTCGGCCAGTAATATATTGCCATCTGACAGCCCGGAGCTCGATTTCTGATACGGACCAGGTGCATAAAAGTTAGCTGATTTATTCCGGTGGCAAAGCAGATTTCTTAGAGCAAACGATGCATTTAGCAATAAGGTATTACTTAACCCCTTTACTGCATTTTAAGTCTTATTCAACTCTTACTATCACCAGAGGATTTTTTCACCTTAGGGATATGCAGAACGAATAAGATTAGATATACCCTTCATTATCCGCTTCACAGCCAGAGGTTCTTCACATAAATTATAATACAGTACACAACATCTCGCTAGAGGGTTTAACAGAGAACCAACTACGAATGTCTGTGACTCATGACGGGAGAAGAGGAAACATTAAAACAGTATCTGAAAGATATGGGGGTAGACAGATGTTACACAGGGCTCTCCGTGTATTTCTGTTGCTTTCCCCCTCTCCCCCTCCCCCTCGTTTGCGAGTGGCAGGTATATTTCAGTTTGCTCGTACGAGGAGCGCAGACATTTTGACTGATTGGAAAATAAGCAATGACGCATATAATCAGTGGAGACTGAAGAAATCACTATGGAGCATAAAAGCATAAAAATGGTTATGGGGAGTTAAAAAATATATATATATGCAGGAAGGCATTAATAACGCTGACTAAGTTGTCCCCGAACACACACATTCTCTATTTACTAACACGTAAACAATATATGGACCACCCTATACTACAAGAATAAGTGAATAAACATGTAAGATAGGGAAAGACTGGGGAACTGTAACACACCTTTGTTGAGAAGACTCTCAAAGCTCATGTATACATTGCAAAGGAAGAATATAAGAGAGGAAGTGAATGTGAAACAATATTCACGAAATTTCCATAACTATAGAGAGTTGAGGGAGAAGATAATTAAAAAAAAAAAAAACGAAGAGAATATGCAAAGTTAAAGAACTTGTGTCCTTTGTTTTCAAGAGTGTCCAGTGAGCACATTTGCTGACTCCAACTTACCCACTGGCTCTTGGCCAGAGCCTACTGAAGAAGGTGCAACGGAAAGGGTTGTCTCAGTAGTATTCCTAGAGAAGGTGACACATTGCCCAGGAAGCCAGCAACTCCAATGGACAAAAGCCCCCCTGTCTCACGACGTGAAAATCGTAGGTATGTCCTTGGTGGCACTCTGATACGCTTACTTCCTGACGGTAAAAGTAACCACCTCGACCACAACCTGCCACCCACAGCAGCAGGCCTCTTCATGCGGCAGATTAACACCAAACCAGCAAAAGCACCTCAGATCCGCTGTCCAAACTCCAGGTAGGTCTCCAGCGTCCTGTCTTAGTCAAAAGAACTGATTGTTGAAGAATTATCGTCCTGGTTACAGGGGTAGACACGAAGAATAATGACGGGTTCAAATGGAAATATGGAAGTCAGCAAGGAAATATTACAGTAAACTAAAGGCACGGGGCACATGGTATCTGCAGTACTAATCATCCTATATCGAAAGCAACATGACAACAGACCAGACACACCCTTCGGTTGAGAAGGGCCAGAGACGCTCTTAGATAACTCCACTACAGAGGGAGCCACAGTGTGATTCCGTCTCGCCTGGAAATGGACTGGGAACACCGGCAGTCATCCCTACTGCGGCAAAAGCTGCAGTTATTGCATCGTCCCGGAAAACAGAACTAGGCTGGAGATGCTCCATACTTACCCCGGTGCTTCAGCAGCCACACCTTAATAAAGTCTCACTATTAAAAAGTTACGAGTGGCGGTCAGATGGTTACATGTGTGATTGACTGTTCGAACGGATACAGAGTGATCTGTTGCCAGGGCAGGAACGAGTTTCATGATTATAATTTCGATAAAACAAACCTTAATGACATTCCACAACTTACCGGCATGTCATAAAAACAGCCAAGCTAATACGATCACATCAGTTCTGAATGAGGTAACCCTAGCGTGCATTCAATATAGGA
This sequence comes from Coenobita brevimanus, assembly GCF_032717465.1. Lineage (NCBI taxonomy): Eukaryota > Metazoa > Arthropoda > Malacostraca > Decapoda > Coenobitidae > Coenobita > Coenobita brevimanus. The sequence continues at coordinate 11,296,461 of NC_136976.1, read as the reverse complement.
GCTGGGTGCCAAAGCGGTGATGTGTAAAGGTGTATAACACTTTGGAGGACTGCTGCACCGCAAAGAAAGGACTTAAGTAATGTCCAAGGTAGGATACATGAAAATAAAGTGCCACCCTCCTGCACTGAAAACAGTTCAATGAGTCACTGCAGAATCCATCACTCGAGCCACGCAAGGATGCATAAACTAACTTGCAGCCACCACGCTGATATTATTGCCATCTAGGAAGAAGGGTAGGTCTGCAGGGTCTTCCAGGAGCTGTTTCTCGTCAGCAAAGGAGGTTTTCTAACACGTCTACCCTATAATAATGTATCTTAGTGTGCTGCAAAGGAGGTAATAATAGCATAGAAGAGAATAATGACTAAAAAAAAAAGGGAACTTGATTAGGGAGAGATGCACTAATGCACTAAAGATATCTAAGATGAAGAAAATACCAGTCCATGAGAAATCTTTCGCTACATTATATATTTGTTTTCATTATACTCCATTACAGTTATATATTTGTCAGCAAATTATACAAAATCTTACATGTATATCTAGCTCACCAGTTGCTGCATGAGGCTCCAAGTAATATCACAAAATCATATAAGTAAAAACAGGCCTGACACGCTGAGTTATGTTGGACTGGAAATCTGAACCAGTGAAGAATAAAGTCAACGAGAATGTGAACAGTAAAAATTTAATGAAGAGAGACGTCTGGAGTGAATAATTAAGGACACACTGAAAGACTGGGTGTACGAGAGAGACAGACAGACAGACAGACGGACAGACAGATGGCTTAAGCAGTTCAGCCTTAATTATAACACACATCTTTTGGTGACGAAGTTAGAAATAATTTAGGCTTCCCAATACAGCTCGTTTTCTGCATATTCCTGACAGACAGACAGACAGACATATGGCTTAAGTAGGTCAGCCTTACTTATAACACACATCTTTTGGTGACGAAGTTAAAAATAATTTAGGCTTCCCAACACACCTCGTTTTCTGCGTATTCCTTATCCATAATGATATTGTAGCCACATACTCTTGTACTAGCAAGTAAAAATAGGAATCGGATCTCTCTCTCTCTCTCTCTCTCTCTCTCTCTCTCTCTCTCTCTCTCTCTCTCTCTCTCTCACACACACACACACACACACACACACACACACACACACACACACACACAAGCCAAGGTGCAAAGATGCCTCAAAAATGAGAGAGACAGACAGACAGACAGACAGAGACAGAGACAGAGACAGACAGACAAAGATAGAGACACAGACAGACAGACAGACAGACAGACAGACAGAGAGGGGGGAGAACAGACACGCAAGAGAACATGTATTATAATGGCAGACCAGACACTGGGTCGAAGTGTAAAAAAAGAACAGATTGAGATAGTAAGAAATATACAAATAAAAGGGGGAAAAGGACAAACCTACAGGACAGGAAGGGTAGGTGGTGAAAGTGCTTATGTTACTGCAGTGGAGAGGACCTGCGGCATCCAGGTCATTTTCAAGTGCAGGAGAGGACAGGAATCAGAGAAATTAAGTAAATATATGCATAACTGAGTGCATTAGCAACGAAAAGAAAGAAACACGAAACGACGAAGTGGGAAGAATATTATCAGACTGTGAGTGAATAATATTATATAAATAAGAAACGAGTGATTTTATTATTATTATTATTATTATTATTATTATTATGGTAGGTGGGGGCGCTCATCATCCACTCACTCGATGAAGTGCTGCTGTCGGGTGTCTGCCCTTTCCTCTCCTCCATCCTTCTTTCCTTCCATCCTGTTCTGTCTTTCTTTCCTTCATTCTTTCCTTGTTCTTCTGCCTACAGGTGACTTTACACTCCCTGTTCTGTCTTTCTTTCCTTCATTTTTTCCTCCTCCTTCTGCCTATGGGTGACTCAACACTGAGTGACAAGCCAAATGGTTTCCTGTACACCAGGAAACCATTTACTACGCTGGGTGGTAACCATATAACCAAATTTTGGCGCCTGGTGGTTTAGTGGGTAATCATTGCGCTCCAATCGGATTGAGCCGGGGAAGGTTTTTATCCAAGGGATGGTTGGGGTTTATTGCTCATGTAATGCCACTCAGGGACGAATGAAGCTGGTCACTCTCATCTTAAATGTCGGGACGGGACCGACTGCCTACCCCCGGGCTCTTACGCTCCTCATGGGACAATGTAGGATTCGATGATGGATGAAATTATTATTATTATTATTATTATTATTATTATTATTATTATTATTATTATTGTGTGTAAGGCTTTGATAGTCCGTTTCCAGAATCCCATTAGTCTTGCTATGTCATACACATTTCCACTTGTCAACTTCATTGCTAATTCCTACGGCCCATTAATACCCACGGCCCTTACTGAACGTATGGCAAGGCTGTTTCATTCACGACTGATGTGTTGGTAATAGAATGGGTTTTTGTATGAGTGTTTTTATCGGAACTCAAATCATTAGACTGTTCTCAACCCCAACCTGGGATCAAGGACAAAACATTTCAAAGAGATATCGCTTCGCAAAATAAATGGTGTAAAGCAAGAGAGCGGGAGGAAATGGTCGATTTAAAGGAAGAACCCAAACTGTGAATGAAGAAAGGGAAGGGAAGGAAAAAAGTAATTAATTCTTGAAGGGAGGATACTATACTCGAGGGAACAAATGAATAACGTGAAGAGCTCAGAAAATGAAAATCCGATGAAGCAAGGGGATGAAATTAAGGTATAAACGGAAGCGAAGCCAGTAGGGAAGAACGAATGTCTGGATTTTGGCAACACTAAGGAAGGAGAAAAGTAGGAGAGCGAGGAAAAAAGGAAAAATTAGCAGGGTAATAAGAAATATGACACTGAATGAAAGCAAAGTCTGAAAAAAGGAATGGATGGCTGCAGGCAGGCAAAAATGCAAGAACAAATGGACGGCCAAATGGGCGATGAACAAGAGGAACTAAGAAAGTAAGGAAGAAGAAAAACAAAACTAGAGTACGATGTATTTATGTAGTAATGGAGAAATAAGTAACTGGCAGCAGGGAAGTGCAAGAAATATAAAACTAATGGCGAGTCCTAAAAAGAGCAAGAGGAGATATGGAAGTAGGAGTAGGAAGAAATTAAGCTGTAAATTTAATCTGAGACGAAAAAGAGACAAGAGTAATTGGTGAAGGTAGAAGGCACTGGAAGGAAGGAAGAGGTGATTGATGGAGGGAAGAACAAGAGGTGAAAGGATGCAAGTCGGGGAGAGAGAGTGGGCTATAAAGCGGTGGGGAGATACACGCAAACAAAGCCTCAACCTAAATGCAGAAGTGGGCGTGTGAAACGAGACAGCGAGAGGGCGATACTGCAGGTAAATAATTTCACAGGGAAGAAACCTTTGTGTAACTCTTCCTTAACCAACACTCGGGTAACAAGTTGCCGAGTTTGATTGATCGGCTGATTGTCTAAAATGTTCAAGTAACTGCGGTGGAGGGCGAAGCATAGGTGGAAGAACTCTGGTTATATTGTTCAGACTTCTCGCCAATGCAGGACATTTAGGATCACATCCTCGTCAGCTTAGGAGGAATTCTTGCACCTCTTCTTTACTTAAGTAATACAGTATGTATCAATATACAATGGTTTAAGTAAGACTGAGCCAAATGAAAAGTATGTGCAGTTTTATCCTGTGCATTTAGGAAAAAAAAAAAGTGCATACTCATTCCTGCAGATTTCTTTGAAATCCATGTGCTCACTATCCCCTATTTCTGATAATTTTTATTTTTAGGAGGGGGATGACCCCTAAAGTGAGTCCATTGTACAACACATACTGAGATATCGAAGCCATATCCGACCTCCTTTCGCTAAATGTGATAGTGTTAAATTCGGTGAGAGAGACTGGCCTCCCTAAAAAATCATGGTTAGAAGTCTGTATATAGTGTCAGCCATTTCGATTAACCAGACGAGCCAACCTGGAAATTTTATTTTTTCAAATCTTTCCTATTTCTGATAGTTTTTATTTTGGAAGGGAGCTAACCCCCCAAGAATCATTCGGGGGGGAGGGGATCAAGGTCCTCAAGTATCGCATTACCAAAGCCATACCTGCCATTCTTCACTCCCTTTAGGATTTTTAAGTTGGTGAGGGAGCTGACCTCACAAAAAAAAAAAAAAATGAAAAACTTTGTATAGTGGAAGACATTATCATGGAACCAGACGAACTGACGTGAGAAGTTTCGTTGAAATCCATGTGCTCACTTCCCCTGTTTCTGCTTGTTTTTATTTATAAGAGGGGGTTGACCCCCGAAGAATCATTAGGAGGGGTTCACTCTCCCCAAATATCGCAATATGGATGAGAGTCTATTGTACAACATGTACTAAGATGTCAGAGCCATATCAGGCCTCCTTCCACTATTTGTGAATATTTTTGATCTTGTGAGGGGGGGCAACTGACTTCCGAAAAATCGTGGTTACAAAATTGCATATACTGGAAAACCATTCCAGAAACCTGCCAGACTCACATGGGAAGGTTCTTTCAGGTTCATCAAATAGCCTAGGAAGAGTTAAAGCACACACACACACACACACACACACACACACACACACACACACACACACACACACACACACACACACACCTTCCCCTGCCTACCCACTCTTTGTATCTCCCCCCCCCCACACACACACACGAGGGGAGGGAGAACAGCTGCTTTTGTGGTACAGGTAAATTGTTCAGAAAGAGGTGCTACAAAGCCAAACCCCTAAACTGACCCGAATACGGCCCTCAAGATCGTATTCTGGTGAGTCTAAGCTTTCTTGAACCTCGTCATTAGCGAATTATTCTCCTATATTCATTATTTTCCACTTTTATGTCAACATGGGTTGAAAAAAGCTCAAGCATATATTACCGCGCCAGGTGCAGAAATAAACTGGTAAGGAAGACCTTCTATCGTTCCTCCTTAGCCTATAAGAATGTGGGCCAAGAAAGATAAGGTACTAAAGGAAGAACTCGAGTATTTTTGTGCAACCTTTCAACGATGCAAGTCATTCAGGGGCGTATTTTCATGCTGTCTTACTGGTTTGGGAGGCTTTCTTAGAATGTACATAATCGTATTTCATCTTAACCTTTTCTGTTTGATGATGTATTAATTTGCTTATTCTTCCTGTGTCTAGTCGGTGCTATATATACAGTGGGAAAGATCTTTCTTATTTAATGAAAATTCTGGAGGTTATCTCTAATTCATATGGTTCAAAATCTCAGAAGACAATGAAAATATACGAAGAAATTGGAAAGTGTGTTGCCGATCGTCCAATTGGCATGATGTGAGCAATAAACCCTAAACACGATTTGTATCTTTATCCTTAGGGGACGCATCCAGCTGGAGCGCACTACCCCCACTTGATCACCATGAATACTGTACATCGAGTGAATGGATGCTAGGCTCCCACAGCTAACCACAGCCTTAATATGCTACAGCCATGAGGAGCAATAGGTGGATATGCTTTGTCCTAGTCGAAAAATTGCCCAGTGAAGCTTTTGCTTTTATGCGGAGAGTTATTTACTGGCTCATATTCTACCCACCACAGCTAATCTATAATTCCTCATTCCATGTCTCCATATGTCCATCCATCCACTCTTCTATCTGTCGATTTGTCTGTCACACTCTATCTCCCTTTCTCTGTCTATGCACCCGTCTCGATCGATTTATCTTTCACAGTATCTCCCTCTCCCTGTTCGTCGATTTGTCTACCTGTCTGTCTCCCACTGTCACATACCATATCTCCCTCAACCTCTATCCACTCGTACACGTATCTGTTTTTTTATCTTAGCAAACCCTGCCTCCATTTGTCTGTAGTCCGCTCTTCTACCTGTCTCATTATCACACCTTATCTCCGTTTGTGTATCCGCCCACTTTTCTCTCAACAGCATCTATCACTTGCGTTTACCATAACTTCCTCTGTCTTTCCATTCAGTCGTCTCTTTACAGCATATTATGTCTATTACCTATGCATTACGTCTCTCCCGTAGTCCATCCATCCACTCGTCAGTCTATCTGCCTCACTTAAACTCTGTCTCCAAGTGCCTGTCCATCAACTCGTCTATCCATCTGTCTGTCTACCACTGTCACAAACCCTATCTCCCTTTGTCCATTCATCCACTTGTCCCCTTATCTGCTTATCTTACATCCCGTCGCCTGTCGATTCTTCAACTTATCTAATTATCTCTCTGTCTGTCATTTCCACATTCCCTGTCTTCCTCTGTCTACCCATCTCCTCGCCCATCTGTGTGTCTGTCTATCAACGCTTTCTCTCTGTGTTTATCTAACCACTGGTCAGTCTATCTTTCTTGGCCCTCCTAATTTGCATAGCGGCGTCCCTTGGCCATCACTCTTGTCCTCTTTAATCCTCCTATCTTCTCACTCTCATACATCCCAGCTTCATATTTGCCAATCGGACATTTCCTCCCTCCTTTATCTTCCCCCTCCTCTTCGTCCTCATCCTCCTCTCTATGCTCTCCACATCTTCCTTTTTTATTCCTCCAGTTGGCTCTCTCCTCTTCCTCATCATCATCATCATCATCATCATCATCATTATCATCATCATCATCATCATTATCATCATCACATCATCATCACATCATCATCACATCATCATCATCATCATCATCATCATCATCATCATCATCATACTCCTACATTACTATTCCTCCTCCTCCTCCTCCTCCTCCTACTACTACTACTATTACTACTACTACTACTACTACTACTGCTGCTGCTGCTGCTGCAGCTACTACTACTACTATTACTACTACTACTACTGCTGCTGCTGCTGCTGCAGCTACTACTACTACTACTACTACTACTACTACTACTACTACTACTACTGCTGCTGCTGCTGCTGCTGCAGCTACTACTACTACTATTACTACTACTACTACTACTACTACTACTACTACTACCACTACCACCACTACTTCCATTTTCTCCGTTTCCCTCTTATCTCTATCTCGTCCTTTCCTTTCTTCACTAACTCTGCACATCAGACATTCCCCTAGCAAGGCCACAAACGCATATTTGTAAAAGGAAGAGGGGAGAGGGAGAGGGAGGAAAGAGATAAGCAGCGAGACAGACAGGGAGATAGACACAAAAATAGAGAGAACAGGGAAGGCATTTAAGGTAAAAAATGGAGAAAAAGAACAGAGCGAGGATGAACGGCATCGATTTAAAAAGAACTTGAGATTAAAAGTAGATCCAAGATGAGAGTATAATAAGAACTAGTGTGAATAAAAGTTAGTTTGAGATCATGATGATGGGTGTAATTAACTCTCATCGTCGAAACAATTATAGGATTACTGTATCTTGAATCTCAGCTAAAACTATATGATTTTATTCGCTTTGGGTGAGTCGCAGGAACTTGAGTAGCATTGTCACCAATAACCCTTTAATGCCAGATCTATTCTCAAATTCTATTCCAGCACATGCCAGACGGATTTATTCGGCTGAGAATGAACCGTAAGATAATGAAAGACTTAATAAAACCACCAATAACCATTTCATGAACGATGCAATTTTAGCACTACTGTATATTCTGGAGGCTGAAGGACGCCTTTTTATGTTGCTTGCCATCTCCTGGAAAGTTCACCCATACGTTAGAGTACCTCTAACAGTAAAGGAAATTATGAAGATGAGATCTGATATCGTCAATCTGAGAAGTTTCCCATAATGATAAATAAAATAATCTAGAGGTAAAACTGTAAAAAAAAAAAAAAAAGAAAAAGAAAGAAAAAGAAAAAAAGAAAAAATATTAATCATGACATTGAAGAAGTTTAGAGGCGTACCATGAAGGATATAAGGCCGACTATATCTGATCTCTTCCTACCCAGACCCAAATCATCTAGGGGTACAAGAATATAAAGGACATGGTCGTAATGAAGGACTATGGATAATAAGTAGACAAGAGAAAAGTGAGAGGCCACAAATGGAAATGGGGTAAGAATGCGAATTAACAAAAAAAAAAGTTAGTCCTGAATAGGTAAAGAAGGCAATGGTATAATAGTGGTAGTGGTAGGAATAGTAGTAGTAGTAGTAGTAGTAATAGTAATAGCAGTAGTAGTAGTAGCAGTAGTAATAGCAGTAGCAGTAGTAGTAATAGTAGTAGTAGTAGTAGTAATAACAGTAGTAGTAGTAATAGTAATAGCAGTAGTAGTAGTAGCAGTAGCAGTAGCAGTAGTGGTAGTGGTAGTAAAGTAACTCCGGTCTGTTTGGCCGTGCTGACCCATCAAGTGCATGCGAACAATCGCCCTTTGAGGGCCATTCTTCGGGGTGATCCGATTATTCTTGTGTTGGAAAGCACCTCGCCAAAGAGAGGCGCTGGGTCGACTGTGGAGGTTTGGTTCATGGATGGATGCCACATATGCTTCTCTTCACCCGATCAGCAGGTGTACCATAGAAAACTCTACATCACCGTGTTATTGGTTATATGGTTACTAACCAGTATTGTAAATGGCTCCCTGGGCTACAGAAGGCCATTATCCTTGTCGATCAGTGTAGAGTCATTTGAAGAAGGAGTAGGCAGCAGGGCATCATGTGAATGGATGATGGTCGCCACCATCTTACAGAAGACAATGAGCTCAGAGAGAGAGACAGAGACAGAGACAGACAGACAGACAGACACAGACACAGACAGACCGACAGACAGACGGAGACAGATAAGAGAAAGAAATGTGAGAAAAAAAAGAAGGCAAGAGAAAATGTAAAGATGAAGACAAAATAATTGACGATGGAACCTGAAACCAGAGAATTAAAGACAAATAAAGGACACAGAACGTTAAATTGAGAAGCTGTTAAATAAAAATGACTTGTAAATATGCAAAAGGACAAGGAGATAATATAAGAGTGAAACAGTGAAAACAGCAGAGAATGACTGGCATTAATATACGAAAGAGAGGGAAGAGGAAAAGAAAGAAGGAAAAATATGAAAAGAGAGGAGAGGACGAGGGCGGAAACCCTCAATTAAAGGCCAAGAAGACGTGAACGAACTGCAGGAATAAACTGAGAGAGAGAGAGAGAGAGAGGAGGGGGAGGGGTATGAGAGCAGATATGTTAGGGTCTGCGAGAAAGACATAATAGGTACGAGACTCTGGTGATAAAAGAGGAGCCCTGAGGGAATCGATATAAAGATACTGTGGTGATAATAACTGGACTGGCCAGAGTGAGAGAGGATGGGGAAGAGGGGATTCAAAGAGTGAGAAGGGACGACTAGGGAACGGGGAAGGGAAAGGGAGGAGGGAGAGAGGAGCGCGAGAGGGAAGAATAAGGGAGGAAAAGGGGAATGAAAGGTATGATGGCACTGACTACATTCCCAACTATCACGTTGTATATTGTAAAACTTTCTTAAGATTAACTCTCTTAGGCTCTTATGACGCACTTCCTGCTGAATAAAATCATCTGACTTTAAACAGAAGAAATTCCATTGGTTATCCTAACTATACGAATGCTACATTGTGAATCAGACTGGTTTGTTATGCTTTGTTTTCGCTCATGCAACCCATATGCCTTTCACAAACAAACCTGAATGAGTAATGAACTGAGAATATAAAAAGAAGAAATCGATTTCTGAAAACTGCAAACTGAAAAGGAGATTGATTGAAACCCTTCATGATCTGGACAACTCAAGTATTTTGTTTCATTTGACACTATATGATTTTTATTCAACTAAAGCTGACTCACAGAAGCCAGGGTGAGGTAATACTGCTATTATTAACCTTCTCATGATCAGAAGCATTCTAGCATCCCATTCCTGATGACGTTAGACGATTTTCTTCAGCTAAGAGTGACATATAGAAATGAAGCTTTAAACAGTTAAATCTCTCTACATTAACCCCCTCATGATGAGATAATTCTGATATTCTACTTCAGCTGACGTTAGACGACATTTACAAGATGAGACTGAATCATAGGAATCAGAGAGCTTTAACCAGGAGAATATTAAGAGACTCATAATTACAGACCATGGCTTTTAGAGAATCACAAAACCAACATGGTGGTGTAAAATATTCCAGCGTGATTGCAGAGGTAGCAATTGTCGGTTTTGCTGTAGTGTTTTTATTGTTACTCTTCCAGCTAGTCAAAAGTTTGTCATAAAAGCAAAAACAACATAAGGTGAGATAACTTTATTTTTTAATGTGCTCGAACCTGGGCATAGGATCCACAGCCTGGTCCCAAGGCCCAGTAGTCTTCCTACGCATCATACACCTCTACATGTCACCACTTCGGCGCTAACACGCACCGTCAGTATTGAATACATGCTAGGGCTGTCTCATACAGGACTGGTGTATTGGTATTAGTGATAAACAGGAGGACTACTGGGCCTTGAGAGCAGGCTGTGAAGCCTATGCTCAGAGTCGGACACATAAAAAAAAAAAAAAAAAAAAAAAAAAAAGCTTACGATGAGACAGCGGGTGTTATGTTTTGGTTGGTCCTCCCTCTCTCTCTCTCTCTCTCTCTCTCTCTCTCTCTCTCTCTCTCTCTCCTCCTGTGTGTGTGTGTGTGTGTGTGTGTGTGTGTGTGTGTGTGTGTGTGTGTGTGTGTTCAGGGTAGATTATTATTTACTGTGTGGTGGAAAGTGTGCAGTGGTCAAAATATCTAAAAACACATCAGCCTCGTACTTATTATCATATGTTTGTGAGAATAATAATGGTGTGGTAATCTGTATTCACAACAAAATTTCCCCTGCAAACATTACGAAATTAGATGTCATACATATACATTTTCCTGTGTTTTGTTGGGAGCTCCGTTAACTTTTTTCTTTCTTTGTCTTGTTACCCCATTAGATTGAGGTGGATATTTGTAGTTTATTTTATAATGCTAACAGGCGATTTTATTCAAGTTAGGAGACCATCGTGCATGTGGAGAAGTGGTTAATACGCAAGGCCTTTAAGTTAAAAAATAAAAATCGAAGTAGCAAAAATGTACCACCAAAATACGTCATGGAGTTCAGTGAGTTAAACTAGAAACAGTAATTAGTCAGTGTGAGAATCCATATACTCAGCGTGACCTGGATCTTAGTGTGGTGGGAGTGAAGGGCGGAGAAAAAATTGAGAATATGATTAAGGGGATAGTTGAGTTATGAGGGAGTAAGAAAACAGAAAACAAAGGAAACGAAAACAGTATGAGACAAACATAAGACATGAGGTGGAGCATACGTGCTTGGAAAAGGAAATGGAAGAAAAAGAGTGAGTGTGGACGAGTGAGAAGCTGGGGATACTGGCACTGAGGGAGGAGACACGGAGACAATGGAGGGTTTGCGACAGGAATGTAAATGTGTAAGGCCAGCCAGAGAGGATGAAGGTCTCCTCCCTTCCTTCAGTCTGTACGTTCCCGGTGATTTGCAACGAAGGGAAAAATTTTGTTCCATGCAGTCAGTGTAGATATAAGGGGACGATATTTATTCACTGTAGAATTCACCTGTTGCCTTGTTAAATATCCCTTGAATCAACTAACCCGTCTGATAATAGCCTAAATAAATTTCCTAGGTGTACCAAAAGCAAAGAAAGGCTTACTTGTAGTATTTTCTGAAGGCTTTCACTGATTTGATCTATTTCCTCTCAGTTGAACAATATTTTCCTTCATTAATTTCAATCTAATAACCAAGTACACCAACCATGTAGACGACCTAAATGGAAAGGAGCAATATTACAGCCTAAAAGAATCAGAGGAGTTCAGATTAATTATACAGATCGTTCAAAACTCAGGTAATGTAATTTGTTTTTCTCTGTCTCATTCTGGGCAATTATGAAACGAAATGAGAAACGAGGTAATTGTCTCTCTCTCTCTCTCTCTCTCTCTCTCTCTCTCTCTCTCTCTCTCTCTCTCGGTAAAGGCAGTAGCAGGAAAGATGGGCGTTCATTAGCGCTATTTCACCGCCAAATGTCCCTGTGATGCCGCCGCCTGTACTGGCGGAGGAGACAGGACGGGGGAGTGAAAGGGAAGGAGGGAACAAGAAATGCAGGGTGAGGTAGGAAGGCTGAGGAGAAGGGTACGAGAAGTAGTTAAAAAAAGAGTAAATGAAAAGATAAGAGAATGATGGAGCCTAAGAGTGAAGGAATGAGAAGGAAGGAGGGGAGAGGAGACAGAGATGAAGAGGACTGAAAAGACGAGAGGAGAAAGGAAGAAGGAGGCAAAAGATAAAGGGTGTGGAAGGGGGGAAAGAATGCAGGGCGAGGAGGAGAAGTGATGAAGGAATACAAAACAAATAAGGTCTGGAGAATGTGGAGAGAAGGGGAAGGAGGGGGAGAAAAAAAGGATAAAGTAGATCGTATGATAGAAACAGTACTGAGACAGACAGACAAACAGAAAGGCAGGGAGAATAGATTATTAACCTTTCAGTGCGGTGAAGTACTGCAATGGTAAAGTTCAAGGGCTTTAGTTTTATGGAGATTATTCAGGAGAGAAACTACTCAGCTTAGGCAAGACCTCCTGTAGCGAAGGAGGTACTGGAGCTTGTTTTTTATACCTTTACTCTCAGATGTTTGAACGAAACATAACCGCCTGGAAGTAGGTATGCATGTGAGTATGTACATAATGATTACTATACAAATTCATTCGCTAAGGAATAAGTGCTCCTGCTTCTGCTGTGGCAACGAGAAAACAACGCTTAGACATATTATACTCTATGGAACTCCCTTTTCTCGTTTCACTGTTTCCTAACACTGTATAGATTAGTGTTGCCTAAAAACAGACTCACTGAGGGAGCTATTTTTGCACTCAAAATGTGTTAGAAAACTGTTAAGAGCATAACGTTTAGAAAAATCTTCGAAAATAAAACATAGTTGCTAAAATTTAGTAATAAAAATTGTCACAGAAGCTGCTGCTGAATAGTGAAGATATTTATATTTCTAGACTTATCTATAGTCACTAGAGTGTTGGCTTTTTAGCCTACCAACCACTGTATAGACAAGTTCCGTATTAGACAGAATATACACTACAGAACTGACTGTTTGCCATTTGACCATTTTGGACCTGTGGATGCGTTTGCCTCTTGGTTTCATATGGAGGAGTAGGTGGTGCATTGGTTACCATGTCAATTGGCTAGCAACTGATAGAACCCGAGATCGATTTTCGGGTCGGTCAGACTGGTAGACTCAGTTTTATACCCTAGTTCCTGTTCCCAAGTACTATAATTAGGAACCTGGATGTAATTTCGTCTGTTCGGGTTTGTATTATAGCGGGACTGGAAACTTCGCAATGCCTTCTGACTTACTGACCCTGTGCAGTCGGTAGGCATAAATCTAACCCTTCTGTTTTTAGATGACTGGTGAGGTGCAAACTGTGGATATGAAGAAAAGTAAAACTAATGGCATAATATAGGTACTTTGATGAATATGGTCAATGAAAACAATCCGATCAGCATAGTTAATAAACATTCCACTACTGCGAGATGAAAAGCTGCAGGTCGTGTTGGAATAATTAGAAAAGTTATATTTTTTAGAGGACTTGATAAGAGTTCACTGCTTGATTAAGAACACTTTTTTTTTTTTTTCTGAAACGGACCCGCCTGATCGTTTACAAAACTCAAGGATGACATCAAAACATCCACACTAATACCTTTACACCGGTGACGAATGAAGGGCCTAGCAAATATTCGCTTCAGATGGGTATTATCACCAGCGTGTGGACGTGTGGAGGCGTCTTAGGAAATAGACTGTCAAATCTATGCCCTGAGAAAAACACAAAAATAAATGACTTAAGTCACTAGTATCAGAACGTGTGTGTGTGTGTGGGTGGGTGGGTGGGTGGGTGTGGGTGTGAGTGAGTATAATTAACACCCTCAAGCATTAATCAATCCCCCTTGATGGTCAATAGCATGACGAAATCGAGAGTAAACATCACCGGAAAATACCTTATGCAACTATATCATTTAATAATTCCATTGGTGAATTTCATATAATGTATATGGTCGACACACAAAAACAACTCAATCATTTGAATACAAGGACATGGTCTTCGTTAAAATCAGGTCGTTACCAGATGATCGTATTCGGTTTAGGTGGATCTACAATACTGAAGGGGTTAATCATGGGTATACTGTGTCTAACATTTCCAGTTCGAAAATTTTCTCTTGCGCGGAATCAAATATTTTGGGGAGAGCAAGAGCCGAAGCAGTAGCACATCCTCGGGTTGAACGATTTAAGTCACTCAGGTGTATTATTTGCTTCCTCTTATCTTCATTGTGTTCATTTATCAACTGCCCCTATATAAGCCCGTACCGAATCTTGTAACGGTGATCCTCATCTGTCTTAATTCTTCTGTATGATTAGGCTTTCCAGTAAATGCATGATAACGGGAAATATAATATCTGCTAATGTATACAAAGTGGAAAGCAACAGTGAGCACTGAACATTGCAGCTGAGGGATATTTCATATATTCCTAACTAATCTTACCTCTTACGGTTTTTTGCGTCATCCACATGGTCAGCCAAATATCGTCATTGTTACTAATTATGTCATTTACTCACTCACATATTGTGTTGTTGTACTTTCTTGAAGAATGGGGTCCAGCTTTTATGGTGGGGCGGGAGGAGGAGGAAAATGAAACTGGACAGTAATGGACCTCCACCCCGACTAGATTTCAGACAGGGTTGGACCTGAGAGGACTGATACCGCAAGGGGGAGGGCTCCCTGGGGTCCAGACTAAAACTGTCATGCACAGCCATAGCTTTTAACTTAGTAACAGGAAATTTTGTTCGTTAGTAGACTTTCACCCGGACCCTGTTTTAGGCAGGATAGGACTCCCCAGCCACCACGGGACGGCGGCCACCGGGGAACCACGTCATTTTTTCCCCTTGGTAGAGGAAATTTTGCACACTGTAGACTTCTAACCAGACCAGAGCTTAGCTGGGGTCAGACCCATGGGTTCGCCCCTCCTTCACTTAATAAGCATTTCTTTCCCCTTACGTTGTTGCAGGGATCGGTGCAGCTATCACAATATCTATCTATCTATCCATCTACCTATCTATTTATAGCCCGACGCCCTAATCCCACAAAGGATGGCCGCAGAGAAAACGCCTCCAAGCCGTTCTGTCACTTATATTTCAAATGATTGCTTCCGTTTTAAGTATTATCATTTCACCATTACCAGTTCTGCAAGAGACAGCCTTAGCATGTATTAATTATGAATAGTAGGAATTGGTGTTAAAACGGTGATATGTGAAACTGTCTGTGGCAGCAAATAGGACTGCCGGACCCTAAATTTATGTCCAAAATCGGTTGAATAAATGGGCAGTAAGCACGGCTCTTCCAATAAACAATAGAAATAGGCCTAATTTTTTTTACATAACGAAATACCTACCGCCAAATAGAACTCAACGAGGGCGACACTCTTACCGTTTCATTTTCAGTCAGGACGCAGCCACATTCCTACTCCCTATAAACCTTCCAATCTGTGATACCTCTGCTGTGAAAACCCAAGCTTAACTACTCCATTCCCCCCACCCCTCCGCCTCTCCTACCGCTCCTCCTTCAACTCTGGACCCCTCCCTCCTCCCCTCTCCCTCTTCCCTTCACTATACTGTATACCCAACTCTCCCTCGGCCCTCCTTGCATACCCAGCCATCCTCCTGACAGGTCCTGTATACCCAACCTGTCTCTGTATACTAATCTTTGTCCCTGCCTGTCCCTATATACCTAACCTTCACGTTCCTGTACACCAGTGAGGTCGAGTATGCCTTTCATCAACCCATTCATCACGAAGCGCCTCTACTAAACTAAATATACGAGATGTAGTCAGAAACAATATATATCTTGGTCTGGAATAAAGCTTTTGACATTTTGGCGACCCTGTGATTAAAGACCATGTCGAAAATACATCATTCGAGAAATTCCCAAGCACCCCCTGAGTCATTAACTTTATTAACTTGAGAGCAGTGTTGTGTGGGGGCGAAAATTCGGGACAAACAGAAAATAAGACTCTGGTATGACTCGGAATATAAATGAAGCAGCAGAAGTCTTGGGTGTGTGGAGTGGTGGAGGGAGAAATGGTCGGTCATATAACTCAGTGGATGATTGATGGGTGGTATTAGCAGGGTGGGGGAGTGAGGAAAGGTGAGAGCAGTGGAAAAAGGAGGGAAAAGTGTAGATGTAAGGACAGGAAAAGTGGGAAAGGCGGGTAATGGTGAGAGGACAAAAGGGATAGGATATGAGAGAGAGAGACAGACAGACAGACAGACAGACAGACAGACAGAGACAGACAGACAGACAGACAGAAAGGGGGACCTTGAGCTGCATATTATTACGCTTTGTAGAGATTTACGAGATTGGGGCAACGCGTTCTGTTTCTCATCTAGTGGCCATAAAGCTGTACCTCCCACTGCCTCTTCATTCTCAAGGCGGACTGAGGTGGGAGGGGGAGCTATAGAGGGAAACTGAGGCGGATACCATAGCTTTCCCGGACCAACAAGTAGAAGATTTATTTCTGTTTATGCCAACTCCTTACAGTGGTCAAACACGCAAGAAACTATAGTACAGAAAAGCTATCTCAGACACTATAGCTTTTCATGGCGAAGAAAACTTTAAACACTTCATTTCTAATTTTCTTACGGGATTCAGAAAAGAAAGGGAGTCATGGTAGACGGAGAAATTAATGGAGACACCATTGTTTTGCACGACGAGGAACATAACAGATATATACCTGCCCTCTAATATTTGCTTGCAAGGTATACTCACGCAAAGGGACAATAACACAGAAACTAAGGTGGATTCATAGCTTTCTTGGACGAAGAAAATGAAAGGCATAATTCTGCTTTCTAATATATCCTTACAAGGGTTGGGCATGCAAGGGCGCCATGTTTCCGTCCATCAGCTCAACACATAGTTGTTGTAAGCACCACAGCCTTGTATAAGAGAAGAAGAGAATGGAATGTTACTGCAATGGAAAAAAAAATACCACCAGTGGTAATGACGAATCGTTACCCAATAGACTGTATTATAATAGTGTTGGCGATAATAATTTAATATGAAAATAATACTTTGAACTGCAGTAATGAAGTATTGCTGCCTCATGACAACACAAGAGCACTATAAAATATGAATATTAATACTCGTATGTTGACGTAGGAATTGTACCACGCAGATACAGAAAGCGAAAAGGAAAGGACAGCCATCCTTTCTGATGACTACTACAACCTCTACTGCTATCAACCTCTGCTGAGCGAAAAGTAAGTTATTCTTCATTACTAAAAGCTGATATGATCCAAGGCGCTCATCTCCTATAAGCAGGTGGGAGCAAGAAACCTCTCCAAAATTCCCAATGGAAACGCGTCAGATGAAGAAGAAGCAGTGGCCTTAAGCTCATCACGCTGAGAACTTTTTCTCTCGCCTGCGTCGTAGGATGCAAGGTAGATAAGAGCAACAACGTGAGTTTTCTTCATATTGTTGTTGGAGGAAGCATTGAAACAATCCTTCTCTGCACACAAACTATTAATCCTACAGCATCTATCTTCACAGTCTATACTCTCATGGCCCCTCCCCACCCACCATCACAACATCAGCGAATTCCATCCATTTCTATGTTTCCCACGTCCATTTCTTAACTCTGCTGACACTTTCATTACTGAAGGAACAGCCCCACCGCCCATCCTTCCCACTCATTCCTTTGCTCATCACGAGCATTTCTTTAAAACCCCTTTGACTGTTTCGTGGAGGTCGACGAACCCACTTTTTCTCTGTTCACATTCTTTAAGCTAGTATCAGAAGACTTAATTGGGCTTAAGATACCATGCTGTAGTTGGATGGTGATGCTGACTGGGAAATGACGGGTACAGAAAGTCCACGTTTTATATTGCCTTATTTTCAAGTCTCAGAGTGATTTATAGAAAAATCACCAATGAAGTTTTATTGGTACTATAAAGCTGATTAAGAAGTTTCGCTCTATTTACCGTACGAGTTAAGGAGAAAACGTGATATACTGGGATGCACATTTCACATAACACGAATGAGATTAGACACAATTACAAGACAACTTAGATCTCTTCACTTGAGTTCTCCTTTTGTGTACTTTTTGTTAGATTACCTTGAATGGATACATTCTCTGGTCTTTATGATCGTATGTGTGTGTGTGTGTGTTTGTGGAGAGAGAGAGAGAGAGAGAGAGAGAGAGAGAGAGCAAAATAACTAAAACTGTTTTTTATCAGATTTTAGCCTGACATGAAGTAGGTGAGGGTTAGCCAATAAATATACATAAAGTTTCTTAGAACAACAGGTCGATGGTCAAAGTTACAGGGTAAGGTTGACTTAAGTAGTGATTAACGATTTAGGTAAAATTTTTATGGATGCGATGAGGGTGCGGCAAAAAATAAGTATTCAGTTTTCCGAACAAGTAGTCAGAGGTCTAGGTTACAGGACAAGGTCACTTCAGTTTTCATCTAATTCCAACCAAACTCGATGGATGAGTTAGGTGCAGAGGAAGGAAGAATGGATCATTTTTGCTAACAATCAAAGGTCAGTGAAGATCTGATTTAGATCAAACTTTCGTGGATGAG
Source organism: Coenobita brevimanus (assembly GCF_032717465.1). Taxonomy (NCBI): domain Eukaryota; kingdom Metazoa; phylum Arthropoda; class Malacostraca; order Decapoda; family Coenobitidae; genus Coenobita; species Coenobita brevimanus. Next base: position 11,277,966 of record NC_136976.1, on the reverse strand, counting down.
TTCAACATCGCCCAGGATATCTGACCGGTTGTTTTTTAGAGCAATAGGTCGAAGATCAAGACTGTATGTCAAGGTCAGCTTAAGCAGATTTTGTCCGATGTAAAAAAAAAATGTTGAAAAGTTCAGGTTAAAACAAGACTAAAGATAATCGATTTTTAGAACAGTCAGTCAAAACGTGGCCAGAGTCACAGGGAGAGGTTAAAGGTCAAGGTCACAGGACAAAAAGAACTTAAACACTTTTGATATAAATTGAACCAAAGCTGATGAAAAGGTTAAGGGTTTGACAAGGATGAAGTCGATTTGGGGAGTAATTTTTCAAAGTTCATGGTCATTGGGCAAAGTCAAATATTCGGCTTTTAGACCAGTTTGTGAGCACAGCTGTTGTTCTCTTTTAGTTCTCTTTCTTGTTATTTCTTCGTTGCTTTCACCTTCTGATTCTTGAGGTCTCTTTAATCGTCCTACCTTTAGCTTTGTTTGGTCTTTTCTCATTTCCATTCCTCCTCCTCCTCCTCTTATGCTCCATTTTCTTTTCCCTTTGTTCTCTCTGTTTCTTAATTTTCTTCGCCCTCTTCCCCGTTAACGTCCTCCCCTTCTCCTCCTCTGTCTCGTCCTCTTCCCTTTTAACGTCCTCCCCTTCTCCTCCTCTGCTTCGTCCTCCTCCTTCACTTCGAGCCTCTGATTTCGCGTCTGCTACTTCACACAGCCGCCTTCCTGAATATTAAATGACCACAATCTTTTGGTAGGTGTCCCTTATCTTGGATATGCAAACGATTTCCTTTGTGTGTGTGTGTGTGTGTGTGTGTATGTGTGTTTATGTGTATGTGCGTGTGTGTGTGTGTGTGTGTGTGTGTGTGTGTGTGTGTGTGTGTGTGTGTGTGTGTGTGTGTGTGTGTGTGTGTGTGTGTGTGTGTGTGTGTGTGTGTGTGTGTGTGTGTGTGTGTGTGTGTGTGTGTGTGTGTGTGTGTGTGTGTGTGTGTGTGTGTGTGTGTGTGTGTGTGTGTGTGTGTGTGTGTGTGTGTGTGTGTGTGTGTGTGTGTGTGTGTGTGTGTGTGTGTGTGTGTGTGTGTGTGTGTGTGTGTGTGTGTGTGTGTGTGTGCGTGTGTGTGTGTTGCCCCTCTCCCACCATATATATTTCTTTTGATGTCCTCATGTACAAGCTGATAAAGTTCAGGAGTGCTGGTGTTTTGTTCAGGCAGGATTTCGTTTACCTGGATTCTACATCTGATATGGCTGAGGCTGTGATACAAGAGTATTTGTGATACAACAAGCTTCCTCCTGCCAAGGGAACTCGAGCTTAGCTCTCGATTTTAACTCTTAAATAGTTATCATGTATTTTCGCACGATAAGGTAATGAAGGTAAGGCGGGATGAACAAAAATATTTCATTCAGGAATACAACAGAGATCCTTGATAATACACAGTATTATAGTGAGCAGTAACTACTCTTGAATGCAAACGGCGAAAAGCATCTAACAATCCTTCGGTCGTCAGCCAAAGAGCTCGTTCATGACCGCATGATGTCATAGGCACATGGAGAAGCTCCGGAAGCGACTAGGTCGTAGACCGTCAAGGAAGGAACATCTGGTTGCGCAAAGAACAACAACCGACAACTTTGTTCATTTATTCCTCTTGGTACGGAAATTTCAGTTAACGTGCACGTCGTGCTCGAAGACTAACGCTAAAAATTGGCATGAGTTAAACAATACTACCTGCCATGCTTCCTCCGAGACACGCATTGACACCAAAGTAGACATGGACCTGCGGTGACATACCGGGCATGCCAGTGCAATTTCAGCTCATTCCACGCAGCAAAATGAAAACTCATTCCACTAAGCAATGCGACCTGCAGAGGGTTCCCATTGTTTGGCGAAAAATCAGGCACAATAGTACGCTTGGCTTGCGCGCACAGACAAGTATAATTTACACCATCCTTGTTAGCTCGTCGTTCCGCGTCTTTTGATGTATAGCACGTCAAAATCCCAGGGAGTCATATGTGGACACACTCAAACATACAGACAACGTTTATTCGCATAGCATTAGTGATACTTGAAGAGATCACCATCATCATCATCATCATCATCACTATCATTATCTAAGATTCCTCCTGAGGATGGGGTAAGTTAGAATGCAGAAAAGAAGGTGACATTAATGATGAAAGATAAAATATTAGATGTGTGTCATTAAAGTAAAATATGACCATATTCAATATGATGTTGATTATCAGTTTTACTTGCTACATTGATATTATTATTATCATCATTACTTTATTATTATTATTATTATTATTATTATTATTATTATTATTGCCTGTTTTTATCAGCACAGTTATCTCTCCCTTCTTAATTCTGTTATGATAATTGCTAATAGTTTTTTTTTAAGATACAGCCAATCGCTCCGCACAACAGTCCGGCTAAGCAAATTTTAGCAATACATCGCTGGCGCCACAACAAAATTCTATCCATCAGGAGGAATAAGCATGCCCCAACACCGACGTCAAAAGCATAAACATATCAAAGGCCTTCAATATACAGCTGTGTGGTTGAGGAGGGGGCGCGTGGCAGTGAGGGGTAGAGATGGGGGGAGGCAGAGCAGGGATTCTGTGGGATGAGACGCTGAGAGTTGAGGAAGAGGGGTAGGGAAGGAAAAGGTAGGACTGAGAAGACGTTGGGATGAGAAGACAGGTAGGAAAGAAATAAGAAAGGAGGGTTAGGAAGAGGACGAGGGAAGGAGAGATAGGTAAGGGAAGAGGGAGAGAGGAAAAGATAGAGGGTGGGGTGGATAGGAGAGATGAAGAAAAGGAGCAGAGGGGTGGGTAAGAGGGGTAGAGGCGATAGGAAAGGAGAGATAGACATAGAGAGAGGCGGGAAGAAGGGGAGGAAAAGTGGTAGGGAGATGACAAGAAAGGAGTTGGGAAAAGAAGAGGGAAGGAGGGATAGGGAACGAGAAGGAGGGGGAGGGATGAGGAGCGGTAGGTTCTTGCGATTTTAGAGAGGGGGTGGGGAAAGGGTGCTGCGGGAGCAAGAGGTGGGAAGGAGGACGAGGGGTGGGATGTGGGAGGGGATATGAGATTTTGACGAAAGCAAGAGATGGGAGTGGGAGAGAGGTGTAGAGAGGGATGAGAAAGATTTTAACAGAGAAGAAATATGTGGAGCGGGTTGGGAGGTGTCGAGGGGGACGAGGTTTGTGTAGGAGAAGGGAGGGTTGGGAGGGAGGCAAGAGATGCAAGGTGTAGAAGTGGGAGGGAGGCGAAAGGTGTAGAGAGATACAAAGGACTGGGGGGTAGGTCGAGGGGTGTGAACGGGGCTGACGGGGAGAGATGTGGTGGGTGCGGGGTGGTCGCGGTTCCCTGTCAGCATCATGTCACAAGCAGCTCTCTCCCAATCGGCAGTTTTTATGCATGCCGGGTCCTAGTGGGAGGGTAATTGGGGATCGAGGGCGTCTTCTCTGGCTGGGTCCTCTGTGTGGCCCCTGAGTGCCTTTGACGTATTGTATATTCGCTGGGTTATCTCGTCCTTCTGAGATTATTTTATGGAACCCGTTCGTTGGGTGTTTTTTTTTTTTAATAAGTTGGATTATTATTTTTAGAACTGTACAATTTTCTAACTGATTTTGCATGGGTTATCTCTTCCCTTTGTGAATATTTTATAGGATCTGTTCTTTTAGGGATTATTATTTTCAATGAGTTATCTTGTCTTCGCGATGGTGTTGTGGAACTTGTTATCTGCATTTCTTTTTTTCCCAATTTTTTATACGGCCTTTGTGAAGATTTTGTATCATCAATTCAGTGACGTATTATATATGAAAGTGACGTATTATATATGAGAGACAGACTAAGAGGGTGTATGAGGAGTAGACTGTAGCACCAGGCGAGCAGGGCAGTACTCCCAAGGTGGATGGAAAGCTGATGACAGGGAGAGCTGGAACTCCCGTTTCATCGGCCCTCGGGACTAGATTCTGACCATCCCCTTTTGCTGAACTTTTTCAGTGTTTCATTAACACAAAGAGTGGGCCAGCATACTCTCCAATACAAATTTCTCTAACTGTCAACACCAGTCTACATGCACAGTACACATTACACTTCCTTTTAAAAATAAAAATAAAAAAATGGTACAAAATAACGAGGCCCCGGAGTCCTCAGGGGGGAGGGACCATAAATGCCCACATCCGCCCCTCTCCCGGTGACGACTCAACGAGATGCCTGGAACCACTGTCTGACACACTTCTTCTTCATTTCTGCAACATTCACGGCCTTTCCTCAAACTTTTTCTCTGTAAAGCACCACCTCTTCTCCTCTAAACCTCACCTTCTCTTCCTGACAGACTCAGCTGTCTGAGGCAACTGACAGCAAACCCATTTCTGTTTCCTCCTACTTTCTCTATACTCATTTCAAAGCCAAAGGTGGCTGTCGTGTATATGTACGCAACGACTTATCTTGCTCTCGTGTTCCTGAACTTGATTCTTCTGAATTCACTACTCTCTGGCTTCGGCTCTCCTGTCATTCTCTGGCTAAATATATCTGTGATGTTTACTTATCCCCTAATTCTACTGTCCATGAAAAAAATCTTTGACTACCTTACTTCTGCGATGGAACACATTCTATCCATTTCTTCTTTCTCTGAAATCTCCATTCTAGGAGATTTCAATGTTCACCACAACCTTTGACCTGGAGCAGCTCGTACAGCACCCTACCCGTATCCCCGACTGCCTTGGAGAGAGCTCCAAAATACTTGACCTCTTCCTTACAGCTAATCTTTCTGCTTATACTGTAAATCTTTCCTCTCCGTTGGGCTCTTCCAATCACAACCTTATTACCTTGACCTGTCCTATCGTTCCAGTACAGCCTGTGGGCGCTCTAATGAAACGTCGACTGTGGCACTTTGGAGCAGCGGACTGGGAGGCCCTCAGGCAGTACTTCTTTGATTTTCCAGGGAGTGATTATTGCTTCAATGGCCGAGAGCCATCTGAGTGTTCTTTGCGCATTACAGAGGTTATTCTCTCGGACATGGAAGCATACATTCCCTTCTCATATCCTTTGACTAATGCAAGAAAGCCTTGGTTTAATCACTCATGTTCTAATGCTCTCCGCAACAAGGAGAGGGCCTATAAAAGGTACTGGAGCCAACCCACCCCTGAATCACATCTTGTTTGTTTCTGCCCGGAATCGCTCTGCTAAAAATAATTTCATCCGTACTAAATGCTCTCAACTCTCCAACTCGAATTCTTCCTGCTTCTTCTGGCATCTTGCCAAATACCTTTTTTCTAACAGTTTTTCCTCATCATCCTTCCCTCCTCTTTTCTACTCTGATGGCTCTCTAGCTATTTCTTCTACTAATAAAGCAAATCTCTTCGCTCAGACTTTCTCCTCCAGTTCCACCTTAGACGATTCCAGTGCTGTTCCCTCATCATTTCCCCCATCTGACTTCCTCATGGCTGATATTAAAATTTCTTCAGCTGATGTATTTTCTGCCATCACTGGCCTCAATAATAACAAGGCATATGGGCCTGATGGAGTCCCTCCTGTTGTTCTCAAGAACTGTGCTTCTGTGCTTACACCCTGCCTAGGCAAACTCTCTTTGAGAGAGAGAGAGAGAGAGAGAGAGAGAGAGAGAGAGTCTTGGGAATGGCAAACCAAGCAATATACAAGATTACTCTCTTGGAGACGTAGATAAAGCCATCCCAGCCGGAGGGGATAAGAAGTCTGGTTGAAAATTTAAAAATGTGGCACAAAGACTTCCACAATTTCCTAAATGTAATAGTCATGGAGGAAAGTGAGCGTGGAGAATGAGGCAGTGAGCAAGGTATAAGATTACTGGTGGAGTGGAGAGTCATGTCCGATGTCGTGCGGGGTGATGGAGGTGTTTCCAGGAGTGTGGGTGAACCCCTTCCCCTCCTGAGTGCCACCACCTTGAACACCCACCCACACTCTTTCCCGCAACACATTCTCCAGCTACTTGCGCGCACGCACACACACACACACACACACACACACACACACACACACACACACACACACACACACACATCGTGTAAAACAGTGTCCTCTCTCTCATCGTTTGTGTGATTACAAAAATCGTAGAGTCAGTACGGTAAACATCGTCAACAAGATCATTACATTAAGCAATACATGGAATGAATTATTTATAGAAGGCGAATGTAACAAAGATATTGCAGTTTGAGTTATTGTTTTTGTTCTTTAGTACTTTATCATCTCACCCATAGCTTTCAGTACAGGTATTATACGATGTCACATGCTGTAAGACAATTTTTGAAGATATAAATGAAAAATGTACACTGACTACCTTCTTCACTTGTTTAAAGGCCATTTGTAAACTTCGAATTTTTCTTGCAATATCACAATTGATGAATATCTCACAAAGGAAGGTAACCGCAGATTTTTTTTTCCCTCCAAAGCTTTGTAGGTTCCATCTTGATAACAGAAGGAACATAAAAGCTGCGGGAAAAAAAAATCATCGATCATAACACATAATAAATGTTCTCGAGTGCTGTACCAGCTCTTCTCTGTTTTTTACTACTAGTTATGGATAATTCTCGCAAGAGTCTTCATTCATGGGACAATGTTTCGGATTCAAAATGATGGGTACAGCTCGTTAGTTATAGATGGAAGTTACATAATCCAGCGCTGTGGCATTTTTTTCCCTGCCTGTCCTTTTATTTATTTATTTTTTTTTGCCAGTTTTATCGCTCCCCCTTTAATCAAATGGGGCCTTCGAATCTCCGGGAGAAGGAAGAGTATTATGGTGGCCTTGATTTGCGAAGACCTCAACAAATTTGAAACTGTAATAAAAATTAGATCACAAACTGCTTATAGGCGAGTGAAGACAATAGCCAATGTATATTTCTACATATTTTGAACAGCCTGACAGCCAAAACGTACAATAGCTGCACTAAAATCCATGGGTGCGACGAGTAAGCACTAACGGACAAATGTAATAAGTCAAATTACATTACTGTTGTTTCAGTCTTCCATAAATATTATCCTTTATACATTGCTTGGTACGGTCAACAGCCAGATGATGTTTACCGAACCGAGTCGATTTGTTTTTTGTAGTGTGTGCATAAAAAAGTAATCTCATACCATACATAATGCTAAGTAAGCTATGAATATGGTACCACGTCCTCGCCCACGCGCCCCTCCCACCGCCCTCTCTGCCCCTGCCTATGCTTCCTCTCACTCCCCCTCTCCCCCCATGTCCTCGCCCACTTCCTGGTTTTGCCTGTTTTCGTCCACCCACTTCCCGTTACCTTCTCCCGTGTACACAATCTTCGCTTGCTCATTCTCTCAGTCCCCTTCCCCCCGTTCTTTTCATTCCCTTGTATCCTCTCTCCCTTCTTCCCCTCCTCTCACTCATGTTTTTTTTTCCTGGTCTCCTTCCTCCCCTATCCATCCCCCTCCCTCTTTCCGTTTCCGATTTCCCTGTCTTCCTCTTTCTCTCTTGCCACCTCCGCCTCCCCTCCTTTCCTTGTCATTCTCTCACCCCCTCCCTCTATCTCTTTTCCTTTCCCTCTTACCTGCCATTCCGCCATACGCCCTCCTACCCCTTCTCTCTCTCTCTCTCTCTCTCTCTCTCTCTCTCTCTCTCTCTCTCTCTCTCTCTCTATCTCTATCTCTATCTATCTATCTATCTATCTATCTCTCCCGCCTCGCTTTTTCATTTCCTTTTACCCTTCCTTCCCCTACCCTTGCTATTTCATTTCCACTCATTCCACATCTTTCCATAGCCTCACCTCCCTCCCTCTCCCATACCTTCCCCTCGCACCCGTTCTCTTCCTCATTCCCCCACATTCCATTCCTTCCCACTCTTCTCTATACCATTCACTCATTTCTTCCCTCTAGCTCTTCCCATGTCCTTCTTCCTCTCCATTTTCCTTTTGCCACTTCCTTCACATTGCATCCTGTCTCCCAAGTCACCCTGTTCTGTCCTTCGCTCCCTCATATCTCCACGCTCTTTACCTCCTAGTCCTATTCCACTCTTTGCCAGCCCTTCTTTATTTCCACTGAACTCTTGCCATTTCCCTCCACCTCTGTCTTCTCCTCCTAGTTCCTTTCGCTCCCTCCTCCCTCTTTCTTCCCATTCCTTCCGTCCCTTCCACCATCTTCTGTATCATTCATCTGTCCACTTCCTCTTACTTCTATACCCCTGTCTTTGTCATCTCCTCATCTCTCCTTCCTTCTCTTGGTATTTCCTTCCCCCTCCACTTCCCCTTACTCATCCTTATGTCCCCATCCTCCCACTCTCTTCTTCCCCTCCCACGCCGCCACAATCCCCCTCCCCCCTCCTCTCATCTCTTCATTACCCCATCCTCCTCTGCTTCTTTCCACCCTACTCCTGTCTTTGTCATTCTGTCGTACTGTCTAGCCTCTTCTTACATTTCCTTTTCTCTCTCCTACCCTACCCCTGTTATGCCAATCCCTTCTTCCTACTTTCATCTCGTCATGACCCCACCCTCTTTATCTCTCTCCACCCTGTTCCTGTCATCGCCATTCTCTTGTATCGTCATTCCTCCACTTGCCTTTCATTTTCTCTCTCCCTTTCCTCTTCCCTTCCCATGTCGCCCTATCTGCCCTCACGCTGCATCTCTCTTTGCCATCCCCTCTTTCTTCCCTTTCTAGCTATAACCTCCCCCTTCCCTTCAGTCTTCCTCATTTCAACAGTTTCCTTATTCTCTCTCCTTACTTTGCCCTCCCACACACTATTCCTCGTCGCTTCCCACCTCCTCTGGCATTTCTTCGTCCCCTATCCCTATCCCCTCATACTATTACTTCCCCCTTCCATCTCCTCTTCTCACTCCCACGGTCTACTCCTTCCCCTCTCCTCTCCCTCTCTTCTTCCTTTCACCTCTTTATAACCCCCCACCCCAGCCCAACCCCTCCTCTGCGGTGATGAGCCCCACCCGAGTAACAACACGGCAAGGGGTCACGCACACACTCCGCTGTACCTTGAAATTTCCGGTATTATGAAGGGCAACCGGAGCGACGGGTTACGACAATTGAATTTGGTCCTAATCGCTCTCACACGGATTGTTTTAGGCCGGCCCGTTGCACCACACGCTAGTATGTCTTCTAATGTTTTTCTCCGTGTTGCCGTGAATGAAAAGCGTGCGTTCTTCCGATTTTTGCGGTACAACGAAAGCGTGGCATGTAAGGGCCGTATCGCATATGAACTCGAAATTAAATGTTATTCACCACCATCATTAGCTTGATGTGTCTCTTCACCTAAAAATGTGAAGTAAGATCCAGAGACGGGAAAAATATAGATGATGGTATAAAACTAGCAACTGCATGCCTCGGGAATCCTGGCTTCACCTCACAGTCTTATCTAGCAGAACTTGATATAACTATCCCCAGCGAAGTTGGACGGAAGTTATGAATTCACCAGTGTTTGTTTGTAGGCAAGATACCTCAGAAAGTTGTTATTGTATTTCAGTAAACTCTGGTGGATAGATGGGCAATGGGTCAAGGAAGATATTATCAGATTTTGAGACGGGGCCAGAGCCGGATGCAGAAATAAATCATTAACTTTACTGATGTTAGCAGAGGTATGCGTTCTGTAAGACTGCGTAACAGGGCAGACGAAGACGGTAGAATAAATTACCTGTGTGAGACCGTAAAAGTATTCGGCTGGTAGGAAAGAGCAATTAGTGTCATAAGTAGTATATTTTATTTCCGTTACAGTAGATATGCGCTATGCGAGCGCTGTCCACTTTTTTTTTTTTCAGTTCTTTACAACTGTGTTGCACATGCATCTGTCAAATACTCAGTTATAAAGAGAGGTTACAAAAAAAAAAGTAGGAGGAGACGTTGCGCCTTCTTTTGAAAAGTATTAATGAGACTATATATCATCCTACAGATGACGTCTTACCAAAGCTGTATAACATCATCTGGCTTTAGCAAGATTAAGACAATAATCGAAAAAAGAAGTTCATCCCAAATTCAAAAAGGACTAGCCAAAATTGTATATCCAATATACAAATTGACAGATGTACCGGTATTGCCAGGGGTAATAAAAGTCGCAAACTAATTCTGAATCTTTGCATCAGCCAAGCCAGACAATAAGGAAGAGACAGCTGTTGTGGTGACAAGAGGAGTGGTTGTGAGTGTGTTTCGGGTGCTAGCCGATCAGGACTGACTCATGGGATCATGGATCATAGGATCCAAGACAGACAATGAGGTAGAATTAGGTTTACAGGTAAGATAAAGCGTGATAGCGGGCATTTCCGGGAGGCTGATGAGAGAGATCATAGGAGCATAAGGAAAAAAAAAAAAAAACTAACGTAGAGGCAGTTGCTGGGTAGATAAGGTGCAATGAGGCAATGAGCGATCTGCTGGTGAGTCATAAGAGCCTAAGAGTTTGGGGCATCATCTATGAAAGGAACTACAGAGGCAGTTGTTGGGGTGAGATGAGGCGTGGTAATGAGCATGTCGGGGGTGCTGGCTGGTCTGCTGGATTGGCTCATGGGCTGGTATCGGCCACTCCACACCAATGATGAGCCAACATTACCCTAGATGCCCACCACTTTTCTCGCGGTGTGTGTGTGTGTGTGTGTGTGTGTGTGTGTGTGTGTGTGTGTGTGTGTGTGTGTGTGTGTGTGTGTGCGTGTGCGTGTGCGTGTGTGTGTGTGTGTGTGTGTGTGTGTGTGTGTGTGTGTGTGTGTGTGTGTGTGTACACTCACACGACACTCACACGCAGCCGAAGGCAAAAAAAACACGAGGCCAGCACTAAAGGATACACGTGTGTTGCTGGGCTGGCACCAGCTTCGGAGCTGTGTCTTAATTTTTCTAGGATGGCTTACTGCACATAAAGCTGTAGCAGAGATAACGATAAGGGTTATCATGCACTTGTTCCAAAGGATTCTGTTTTGTGCCTAACCGGCCGTCCAGCGTCGACTAACAGCTTTCAGTTAAACCAGTCCTAACTTACGCAGTCTTGTATGCCTAAATCGGTTGACGAAATCCATCTGCGGTTAACTAGAAAAATACGAGTATAATAGTTGTTCTGACCATTAAAGGGCTAATGGTGACATAACTAACTCGCTCGAACTCTTAACTCACACATCTGTGTAAAATATTCTGTGCTAAGCGGAATGCTGTTCTAGAGTTGTGCCATCCATGGTGACATTAGCAACTCTCTTATAATCCTGTGACTCAAGCAGCTGATAAAGTAGCATGGCGTTAGATGTAATAAAGTACTAAAACTTTGCCGAGTATGAATAGTTAGTATTTAAATTACTGTAAGATCATAGCGCTAAATATTAGTGATCTAAGCATTTTCAGACATACAATACTCAGCAAAACTCGGGGTCCCAAGTTTTTAAGAATATCCTCAATAAACTTAAGCATAAAAGATTTAAAATATTAAATGATTTCCGACCAATTTACATGACATCTGCCGTTTAGAGTTTTTCCAACAGCTTTCAGTACATGTCGGATTCTTGCAAGAACTGGTATTACCCATCTAAAAAATAAAGCCAGTTCCTTCAGTAAGATTTATTTAATAAAGGATATTTCACATTTTTCACCAAAGTTAGGCTACCACCAGACGACTTTATTCGGTGTTAGGGATTTTTTCTGTTGTGTAGGGATTCAGTATAGATTATCTAACCCTCAGGTGAATAAAATCATCTGGCGTTAGCTGGAATACATTATTAGAGTTGTCTGGAGCAGGATAGGGTAATTCATTCACTATAAAACGTACCCCTTAAACTGAATAAAATCACCTGGTAGTATGAAGATAATGATTACAACTCCGGTGACGTATTGTATATTTTATTCCAGCTTACTCCAGGCAAATGTACTCAGCTTTGGAGAAACTTTTCCAATTGTAGAGTTTTGATATACCTAGCATTACCCCCTTCATTGCTAGAGAGATCAGAAAAGCTTAATAAAATCGTTTGTTTGTGGCAATGAAGAATAGATAATCAGTAAAGCAAGTCATCAAGCAAATAGGCTAGAGGTTGGGGCTTTGTTAAGAAGGAGAACCTTGCCTTCGAAATATTGCAGAGGACATATTATATACTCATCTGATTTCTTTGCATACTTTCATAAACGTAAACTGCAAAGCAAAATTAGTTTGGAGTGAGGATTTTTAATGGCATCTCAGTTACTGAATGTGGTACATAATAAGAGGGGAAGTAAATATGGTTTGAAAGACGAATGGGTAGATAGAAACAGATAGATAGACTGAGAGACTGAGAAACAGACAGACAGACAGACAGACAGACAGAAGACACAGAGACAGACAGACATACAGACAGACAGGTAGATACGAATATACAGATAGGTATACCCGAGACAGACAGAGAAAGACAGTCAGATAGATAGCCAGATAAACAGACAAACACCCTGATAGATAAATAGATAACCAGGAAGGCAAATAGGTGGATGCAGTTTACAAAAGTTAAACAGGATCCAAAGTAGGTACGATGCATACAAACTCTTCAATTCACTTCACCAGCCACAAACCCTACCTTTTATCAATTTCCTTCTACCTCCATAAGATTTCTTGCAGCTCAGTGAAGGATATTAATTAGGGAAACGATTAATGAAAACTATTCCTCACCACTGCATTTTGAAACGTCTATCCTGAGTTTAATATAATCGACTTGAGATAGCATGGAATAGAATGAAATAATAGGTCATCGGAATGTAGTGGCGCTCTCTCTCTCTCTCTCTCTCTCTCTCTCTCTCTCTCTCTCTCTCTCTCTCTCAGACTCCTATAGCTCACTTATTTTGAGAGGAGTCTAACAGTCTATCGTCAACAGGAACAAAATGACAGGAAATATCCGACCATGAGAGCATTAAGAGTGAAAGTATGACGACTCCAGGGCTCCAGTGCTTACAGCAAGTACACTAGAATGAATATATCCATCTGTCTTGAACTTAAATCTAGTAATAAAAAAGACAAGGTTATGAGAGATTTAGCAAGCTGTCCTCTGAGTCCCCAAAGCAAGCAGACAAAAATAAAAAATAAGAGATTCCCAAAACTCAAACCAAAGAAGAGTGTCCAGGCGACTCTAAGCCCACATAGGCAGACCACCTTGAAGGAAATCGATGTGGAGGAGAGGGAGTGGATTCAGAGAGAGGGAGTGGGACTGTATGGGGTGTTGTTGAGAGTTGTTTACAGCTGGGATGTTGTGTATTCAAAGATCTCCCCTCCCCCTCCACCTCTCCCCCAGTCCCCCTCAACCACTGGTCCCTTTCCTCCTCTTCTCATTCCCGTCCTGCACTCTCTTTGCTCTCTTCCCCTCCCAATTCCCCCTTCTTATTTCCCCTCTTTTACCCCATTTTCCCACCTCCTCACCTCCGCCATATTACTGAAATCGGCTCTGGGTATTGGCACGTATAGTATGCTTCAGGTCGAGGACGTCTTTTTCGTTTTTATTCTTCGTACTTCATAGGATTGAAAATCCATAATGGAGGGGTTAAACAAAATCTTCAATAATTCCCTCACTGCACTAGAGTTTTCTTTGAGTCAATGGGAAACGCCTTGTAGTAGCAAGAATAATGTACAAGAACGCGGCATCAGATTAAGAGCGAGTGTGGAATGGGAGTTCGCCTAGACTGTGAAGTGAAGAGACTGGAGATGTATACTGAGAAGTTATATATTAAAAAAAAAAAAAAATCCTTTCGTCAAATGTTAACTCTTAGGCTAATGTGCATCACTCTCAGCTAAAGAGAAAAGCAAATTGTCTAGTGCTAGCAAAAAATATAGAGCAAAACTGGTCACGAGATTTAATGGCGACACTTACATTGAACATCCTACGACTCTCAACTGAATAAAATCGTCTGCCGTTAGCTGAAACAGAATCCAAGACTTGTCTTGAACTTGAGAAGGTAAAAAGAATGTTGGGTTCAAGCAAGGTGAAACCGTGAGGCAGAAAGTGGAGAGGTCATGATCTGGGGTGTGTGGTATTCAAGAGGCTCCTCAGTTCCACGACTTTACTCAAATCAGCGCCAGACTTTATTTTTTTTATCTTTTATTTTTTTTGTTAATAAGGAGAAACCGATTCCGAAAGTTAATGGAACGTGCAGATGTGTGTGCGAGGGAGTCTGAGGGACCGAGTGAGACTGTGAGACTGAGTATGTCAATGTGGATATGTGCTGGAGTAAGAGCAAATGGAAGTCTGAAAAATGGTCTATCTATCTATCTATAGCCCGACGCCCTAATCCCGCAAAGGGTGGCCGCAGACAAAACGCCTCCAAGTCACTCTGTCACCCACCATTTGACTCCCCTCCCCCCAACTCACCCCCCCTCCCTCATATACCTCTCAACTCCATCCCTCCACCTCATCCTCGGTCTACCCCTCCCTCTCCCTCCCTCCACCTCACCCACATACACCCTCTTAGTCAGTCTTTCACTCTCCATCCTCTCCACATGTCCAAACCACCTCAGTGTATTTCTCCTAATCTTTTCAACCACATCCACATCTACCCCACAACGTTCCTTCACTTCTTCATTCGTCAACCTGTCCCTCCATGTCACTCCACATGCTCCTCTCAAGTAACTCATTTCCACTGCTCTCACTCTTGACTTGTTCCCCTCTTGCAAGGTCCACGCCTCGCTTCCATACGTCAGGGTAGGGATCACAATACCATCATGCAGAGACTTCTTAACTTCCATACTCACTTCCCTATTTCTCATCACTGCTTTCAGCATGCCTACAACCTTCCTTCCCTGCTGTACCCTTTCACGCACTTCATCCCCCAAAGTTCCATCCTTACTCATCACACTACCCAAGTACTTGAATGCACTCACATTCTCCATATCCTCACCATCCAACCTCACTGCACACTCTGTGACTTCATTCCTCTCAAACACCATAACTTTACTTTTGTTTACATTAACTTTCAGCTTCCTCCTCCTACACACTGTCCCAAATTCATTCACCAAACCTTGCAACTCCCATTCATCTTCACTCAACAATACTGTATCATCAGCAAACAGCAACACCGGAAGCTTCCAAATCTCACCCTCATTCGTTAGGGCCACCCCCACATCCACTGCCCTACCTTGTACCTCCTTTACGACCCCATCCATATATATATTCAACAGCCATGGAGACATTACACACCCCTGTTTCAGTCCCACATTGAGATCAAAGAACTCACTCAGCTCACCATCCACTCGCACCGTAGCCCTAGCTCCCTCGTACATACTCTTCACAGCACTCAACAATTTCCCCTCCACTCCATATATTCTTAATACCTTCCACATAGGTGTAACCTGGGGGTAGGGGGGTTTCAAGAATACTCCCCCAGTATCCCTGCTTGTCGTACGAGGCGACTAAAAGGGTTGGTGGTGGGTTAGTGCACCACCCCGTAAAAAGAACTAACTAAAAAAGCAAATAAAGCGCCTCGGACCCGGACGGACCATACGTTGACGACTAAGGAACGGACAAAGGACATTCTGAGAGTAGGAACGTGGAATGTGAGAGGAGTGAATGATGAAGTGAAAGAGAGAGAGATTGTCCAGGTGCTTGAGGATGCAAAAGTGGATATATGTGGATTGACTGAAACTAAATGGAAAGGTGAAAGGATGAGAGAATGGGAATACGGTGTAGGTATATGTGCGGGAGTCAGTGAGAATGAGAGGGCAAGAGAGGGAGTATGTCTGATGATAAGCAAGAAGTGGAAGGAGAATATAAGAGAGTATGGAACAGTGGGTGCAAGGATTGTATGGGTGAGGATGAAAGTAGGTATACAAGCATGGGCGATTGTATGTGTGTATGCTCCAACAGAGGATCGAGTGGCAAGAGTGAAAGATGAGTTTTGGGCGAGAGTAGAAGCATGTATGGACAAGTTTGAGAGGAGCGAGAGAGTGCTGTTGATTGGAGACATGAATGGCAAAGTCGGGAATGTACGAGTGGATGGAGTGGTTGGTCAGTGGGGTGTGCCAGCAGAAGTAGATGGGAATGGTAGTGCTTTGGTGGACATCTGTGCTGGTAAGGGGTTGGCAATAGCCAACACCTACTTTCGTCATAAGATGATCCACCGGTATACATGGAGAGTAATGAGGAGGATGGATGGTGAACTTGTTGAACGAAAGGCAATGATAGACTACGTGTGTGTGGATGAGCGAATGAGAAGACAAGTGTTGGATGCAAGGGTGTGGAGAGGGTGGGGGAATGGAGTCTCGGACCATCACTTAGTGATGGCCAAGGTAGAGCTGCAAAGAAAGTGGTTGAGGAGGCGAAGGGGAAGACAGGAGGAAACAGCTCCTGTGAGAAGAGTGGAGAAATTGCAAGATAGTGAGAAGAGGACAGAGTATAAGAGCATAGTGGAAGAAAGATTGGGAAGGTATGAGCTAGAGCAGATGGAAGGGGTGGAAGACGTATGTAAGATATTCACGGAAGAGATAAGCGCAGCGTGTGAGGTGGTTTGTGGAGTGAGGAGGAGATGCAAGGGTGTGCAAGGGACAGCATGGTGGAATGATGAGGTGAAACGAGCTGTGGAACAAAAGAATAAGGCATATGGTGAATGGTTGGCGAGTAGAGGTAGGGGAGAAGATGAGAGAGAGAAGAGAGAGGTATATGTGAGCAGGAGAAGGGAGGTTAAGAGACTGGTGAAGGAGAGTAAGAAGAAAGTGGATGAAGAGTTTGGGAGGAATCTGAGTGTGAAATGGAGGGAGAGTAAGAAATTGTTTTGGAAGGAGGTAAAGAAAGTAAGGATGTGTGAAAGGGGAAATAGTAGGGGAGTGAAAGATAGGAATAATAGATTGTTGGTAGAGAAGAGAGAGAAATTGAGGAGATGGAAGGAGCACTTTGAGGATTTGTTGAATGTAGAGAGTGAGAGCAGTGTGAGTATAAGTGGTTGGGGAATGGCTGGGAGAAGAAGAGATGAGAGGAGGGAGGAAGAGATCAGTAGGTCGGAAGTAGTGGAAGCGATGAAGAAGATTAAGCTGGGAAAGGCCCCAGGAATTGATGGAGTATGTGGTGAAATGCTTAGGTATGGGGGTGAGATTGTTGTGGAGTGGATATGGAAGTTGTGTAGATTGGCTTGGGAAGAGGGAAGGGTTCCAGAGGACTGGAAATCAGGTATAATTGTTCCTCTGTACAAAGGAAAAGGGGAGAGAGAAGTATGTGGTAACCATAGGGGTATTTGCCTTCTTAGTGTGACTGGTAAAATATATGGTAGAATACTCATTGATAGGGTTAGGCATATGACAGAGGAGCTAGTTGGAGAAGAACAAGGGGGATTTAGGAAGGGAAAAGGGTGTGTAGATCAGATATTTGTTCTAAGATGTTTAGTGGAGAAGTATCTAGAGAAGGGAAGGAAAGTGTACGCTGCCTTCATGGACTTGGAGAAAGCTTATGACTGAAAAATGGTGAGAGTAAGAAAAGAGCTGAGAAACTCATGTCCACACACTCCGACACTCACTGTTTTACACACAGTCACTCTCACAGTCTCGCGCTGGGTCACTCTCTCACACGTGCACGCTCAAGCGGTCCCAACACACACACACACACACACACACACACACACACACACACACACACACACACACACGCACGCACGCACGCACGCACACACACACACACACACGCACGCACGCACGCACGCACGCGCTCGCACACACACACACACACACACACACACACACACACACACACACACACACACACACACACACACACACACACACACACACACACACACACACACACACACACACACACACACACACACACACACACACACACAGTTTTACAGTTGTTAAAATTAGCAGACCAGTACAGTAATGCAGTATTATTTTAACCCTTGCCCTGCGGTTGGTACACTTGGATAATATATAGCCTAAAAGCTGAAACCAAACTATGTAGCTGTGAGATATCTTAACAGTCAGAAATTTCAAAAGCTATCTCACATAACCCTTTCTTTACCGTCGATGCACTTGAGAAATTTATTTGGCAAACACTAGACGATTTTATTCACATCACAACAGTCCTCGCATTCAAAAGTCAACACATTTAGTATGAGGATGGTTGACGCTTTTATTCGCTTTGCAAGAGGATTTTAGAAATAAATTAGCTGGATGTAGCTTTAAGGAGCCCCCTCAACACGATAAATATTTTGTACTGAGTAAAATCGCCTGGAAGTAGCACTGATATATTTAAGCAATGTGCCACCGTACTAAAAACAGCAGTGGGCATAATCTGTTTGAGTGCAGCCACGTTTTCAATCCCATATTCTCATCAACTAAAGACAGTCTCTTATATATATCTTAGCAGTTCTCCTTTTTTTCTCCTTGTAAGTTATTTATGTCAGTTATGTTCATACTGTATAACTATAAAAGGCATACAAGAGGATGTGAAAATATATATATATATATATATATATATATATATATATATATATATATATATATATATATATATATATATGTAAATCGCTAAGTAATAAATGCTAAAAAAAACTCACTGTCGACAGCAATCTCACACCAGATCTGCAATAGAAAATATTTTCGTCCAAAACGGGTAGGAAACAAAACGTCCGGGAAAGAAATGTCCCCGAGAAACATAGTTAAAAGTTGAAACGTAAAACTTGGGCAGCGTGACTTGAAGCGGTCTTTGTTCAGGCCAGTTTTGTCACCAGCGTCCATCATCTTAAACTTTCATGAGGCTGTTGTTAGGCTGTTGGTGTCGTCCTGAAAGTCGCAGCTCTCGCCTGGCTCTACACGACACAACACCCTAATAATTACATTTACGTTTTTCTCTCGTTATTTTCTTTATAGCATATACTCTCTTATTTACTATCTGCGTTTAACCAATCAATCATATGCTGCAATTTTATGTGGTATTGTTCCTTTAAGACAGTTGATTTCATTTAGTTTAGACTTTTTGAGCTGGAGGTGTTCGAATTAACCATAATAATTCCTTCACTAGAAATGAACAGAACCGATGATTAACAGCGTCTGGATGCAACTTCCTTAAAGTGGGAGTCACAGCTCACACCCACTAAACACCCCAAAACTCCTTCCTTCCCCTTCACATCTAAACACTCGTTTGGGCCATCCCTTTTTCCTGCTGCACACATCCTGTAATCTGTCAGTTAGAGGACGTATTACCAAAATCTTCACTTCATAGCATCGATAAACTGAAATAAGAAATATATAAGAGGGTTCCTATAGTAGTGCGAGACATACAGGAAGTCCCTTGTACTGGCTGGGATAGATTAGAACTCTTGTGTCACATATCGAGTTGCTTGGGGCTAAGCAAATATCCAGATGACTCTAAAACAAGTCATCGTCTGGGTTAGGTTGAAACATAACCTCCCATAATGGATTTACCTGGTTCTTAATAGAATCCAGGTGGCTTAGCTTTTGTCATGCCATGGTATTGCGGCAGGGTGCCTGGCTGCTATCTAGGAGTCCCGGGTTCGATTCCCGGCTAGAGCGTTAAAAACTTTTCACATACGTATGCACGTAAAATGAAACTATATTCTTAAGTAATTGGTGTAGACCAAAATATTCTTGTCAGTGGCATCAGTTGAAAAGAAAAATGATGGGGAGCACTCAGAGAAGTAGAACAATGGCGAACACTGTTGGTCTATGGGTCGAACATTTGACTTTGTCCTCTGACCTTGATTTCCGACAGATTACTCTCAAAATCGAATTACTTCATTCTCTGCTAACCCTTAACCTTTCTACCAAGTTTGTCCGAGATTAAAAAAAAAAAAAATGTGTGAGTTGATTGCCTAGAGACGTTAACCTATGACTTTTCTCGGTAACTTTGACTTTTGAACTGTTGTCCTGAAAATTCAGTTTATCCTTTCTTAATCTGAACCCTTCCACAAACTTTAATCAGCATCGGATAAAGACCATTTAAGTTGACCCTGCCATGTGACCTTTACCTTTGACCTGTTGTTCAGAAAAATTTGTGAACCCCTTGGGTGATCCTCAACTCATCTACTAAGTTTGATCCAAAATTATTATCTGTTTTAGTTATATTGTACAAACACAGACATAAGGGTCGAAATTTGTCTTTATCCAATGACACTGACCTTTGATCGTCATCAAAAATGAATGCTTTCGTTTTTGCCTGACCCTTAACCATTTCACCAACATTGCTGCAACTCAGATCAAAAATCGTTGGAGTTGATCTTGCCCTGTGACCTTAACCTTGGACTTCCCTTGTTTCCTTAACATTTGACTAATTTTTCTAATTGTCGAATTCTTTTTTATTCATGCCTTATCCTTAACCCTTACACAAACCTTTCTGTACATCGGATAAAAAATGATTATTTTTCGTTGTCCTTCATCTGTGACCCTGATGTTTAACTTGTTGGGAAAAAAAAAAAATGGTTTATTCCTTGACTGGCCCTCAACCCTTCCACCATATTTTATTACAATCGGATCAAGGCGTTTGAGTTACTTTATCAATTATACATATAGGTCGAGCTCTTGCCTTTCCCCGTGACATTGACTTCTGATTAATTGTTCTGAAAATTGAAATGCTTCATTCTTGCCTTCCCCTCAGACCTTGCCGCAAGTTTGGACTGAACTGGATAAAAACTGTTTCGACCGATTTTACTAGGTCAACAGTGATCTTTGACCCAGTGTTCTCAAAACAAGGGGTGCTCAACCCTTACTCCAAGTTTGGTTGAAATCGGGAAAAAATTATATTTTGTTAACATACTCTCAGTTCGCGAATCCGAAAAAAAAAAAAAAAAAAAAAGTACAGTAAAGCCAGGACACAAAAGATGAGCACTGGCAGGCCTGACACTGTGCTCCAAAATACTGACAGCGTATTGTTATGGGGTGTTTGTGTGGCCGAGTTGCGTGACGACTGAATTATTGAGATCTGTGACAGTTGTTGCAACTATTTGGTGCCTCGTGAATGCTGACTCTGGCTCTGTTGTTCACTGCGGAAAGGCCATCTATTTTATATTTACTCACTCAGGCTCCTATGACACTCTCACTTGAAGAGAATCTGCTGACGTACGCTGGAATAAATTACAAGAATGTCCTGATCATGAAATGGTTAACGCCACTACACGAGGTTCATCGCCAAGTTTCGCCTTGCACAATGTACTGGTTTCCAAGAAGCGTACTGTACTTGATTACTACCTATGTGGAGATCTGTTAATGCAAGTTTATGACAATTTACAGTGTTCCAAGATAAACCGCCTGCGTTTCAGTCAGTAACAAAACCTTTATCGTAGTCTGATTCTTGAAATTGATAGCAATCCTTTCACTTCTTTTTGTCTTGCGATACTTGCCAGACTGGCCAGGAAAGTGATATAAGTGAGATGGAGATTGAGGGGGGGAACAAGAATGAGGTGGAGGGATGGAGTGGAAAGATACAAAGATACAATTATGAGTGGAGTATATGAGTTGGAGAGAGGGTATCCAAATGGCAGGAGACAGTGCGACAAGGAGCTGATCTGTTTGTAGCCATCCCTTACGTGAGTACAGCCTTTGGTAGTAGACAGATAGATGATAGGCAGATAGAGTATTAGATAGACAGATCAGTTCGATCCTGTGTTATCCATTAATTATTACGTAGGAACCTCTTTAGCAGAACACATTCACTGAGTGAGTCGCACCTACTGTATATTAATGCTTGCACGTGAATTAAGCAGTCTTGTTTACTCTTGAAACTTATTCTGGTATCATTCTTATTGATAATGAGGCATCTTCCTTTGTGATATAATGATTTTTGCATGGATATCATTGAACGCTTCTTGTGGTTGTCTGGTTTATCCAATATTTATTTTAACTGAGAGCCGTCATTTGCATTGTTGCGTGGTGCCGCGTAATGAGGGCCACAACTTTTTCTTCAGTGTGATAACATTTTCTTTACTTCATTCTTACTGTCTCCAGACGACATTATTCATCTTAAGCTGACAGCGTTTGCAGTGAAGGGGTCAGTGAAAGGTATATCTAACTCCCTTCAATTCGAATGAAATATAATTTTTGAAAGTTGCAAGAAAATACAAAAACACGACATCACACTGAAGAACTTAAAACATCTATTCCAGTTATGAACAGCTGCCACGCAATAAAGTATTGCACTACTACCAACATTAAACTGCATGAGTACAGGAAAACCAATTACAAGTAGCATTAATTTAACCCGCGGGCACCATTCACAAATTCTCCAAAACTAGAAACCCAGAACTACACCGTCCCTTGGGCTTACTGGCACAGAATAGAGTTTCACTGTATTACACACTTCACCCACATTTATTCCGAGGAGACTCATCTAACCTCTGTAAGTAAAGGATGATTATAGTGAATGACAGGAAGTCACATTAATGCGCTTCTCAGGCCAGACCTGGCAGGGGCCGTATTTATAAAAGATCCTAATCAGTTTAGAGGAAAATAAGCCTCCATAACATTCCACTGATTTCACATACCTTTTTGTATTTCTGATTTTGTTACCTTATTCCTCATTCTGATTTGATCGTTAAATGTTTGGTTGTTGTAAGAGTGAAGTCAAACATATAGCAGCGATGTTACAAAAACTTGAGCTTAGGAGAGTTTAAAAATACAGCCTCTGGCTTGCCCTAACGCCTCCCATCCACGAGATCGCACCGTATGTCCACCTTATGTCTCCGGCTCGAACTTGCTCTGTGCTTGGATGTGTGCGAGGTCGAGGATAAGACTTCACCTAAATTTTGACCCATTGTACTTTACAATTTCGCTTGCTTTTTAATATTCTCAATGCGATAGATGTTATATATATATATATATATATATATATATACACACACACACATACACACACACACACACACACACACTAGTATGTATTCCATAGCTGACTTTCTCTGGTATGTTGCGCCAGCAAGGACGTGATCAACATGTCCTAAGTATAAAATAGATCCATTGGAACAGTAGTAGACATTTGACCCTGAACGTGCACCTGTCCCTTAATATTTCATTTTTTCCAACGTCTTTATTTTCTCTACTGGCTGATATACCTAAGCTGAGTGACTGGGTATGTTTCTCATACTGTAAAATTATTAGACGATGCCTCAGGAAAGAAAGTGGCAGATATGTCTCACATGTGAAGAAGGCGCTTTGGAATACAATCGCATTCTAAGTGGCTTTGGAAATTTCGTTACACCTCTTTCTTAGCGATTTATTCTGCACTTTACAATTCAGTACTCTCTTGTATGATATTAAGGCAAACTATGTCGATATTAAGACGATTTAAATACAAGACAATGACAAGGAAGAGGTGCTTGGAAGTCTTCTGTGACACTCTGAATACGACCCAAAAGGTGAAATTTAACCCTTGACTGTCTCTTACCCCTGGGAGCGACACCGAGGGTCACACAACCTGTCATACCTCAGCGAGCCCTATATAATTTAGCAATACAGTGCGGGAAGCCAAATTTGCAAGCGTAATGTGGCTTACTGTATGCAATATTGACCCGCCACCATCCCTCCCTCTGTTATCAAGCTCGGCCAACACTGGTCTTATGTACCGGAAATATTGCTGTGCCTTGCGACGGTTGATTAAAAAAGAAGGGAGGAAGAAGAAGGAGAAGACGACTAAGTTTATTAACTTTGAGACTCATGACTCACTCTCAGGTAACTGAGATCGTCTGATTTTAGCTGGAAAATTATTTTAGAGTTGACCCGGCCATGAGAGAAATAATGATGACAGTAATAACGCTCTCTCAGCCCCTCAGTGACTCACTCACCTCAATAATATCATTTGACATTACCCGAAGATCATTCTACACGTGTCCCAAGCATGAGAGGGTTTATGTTGGCAGCACTGACTCTCTCACGCTCCCATAACTAAGTCTCAGCTTAATGAAGGTACTAAGCGTACTGCCCTCCGCCTATCGGCTCATTGCCGCGAAGCTCATAGGTCCCCATTCCGGGGTTCCCTTATTTATTAAAGCTTGAAAATGCCCAGTTTCGTCCTATACTGAGGACACTGGGCACAAATCAGTCAATTCTCTCGAGGTGGGAAGAACGCAACTCTGGTAGGCTATTTTTTTCCAAGTAATGCAAGTGAATTTTGTTTTTTCACTGAGAGGATATTATGAGAGCTTGAAGTAAATATTACTGGTAACATTAACCGTATCATGGTGGTGTTATTTCTACTAGCTACAGTAAGACTATTTTATTTAGCTGAGGATGAGTCACGATGTCTGAGGAATATTAATATACGAAGATGAGAAGTGTGAGACAGAAATATACAAAAACAGGAGAAAGGGCAAAATGGGAAGAGAGAAACGAATATAAGAAGGTAGGAGTAGAAGGTTTATATATCACAGTAAAAGAGAATATGAAAATAAATAATTTGAGAGATATAATAAGATGACAGGAAATGGGAGAAAAGAGGACATACTGGAAAGGAGAGTAGGCATAAATGAAGAAGCAGAAAAAAAAAACGGTGGAAAGGAATGAAAGAGTGAGTAGAAAGGTGGGTGAAAGAAAGATAGGAGGAAAATAAAAAGTATAAAAGGAGCGCACACCTCCGCCAACGCCAAAACAATTTACGATTTACTTCTGTAATTCCACTTCCCTACCAGTCGAGTACTTTTACGATCTCACATTATCTATTAATTCAACGTTTTAGTCTGCTCTGTCACGTAATTTGAGAGAATTCATACCTGCGCCTACGCCAATAAAATTTATGATTCATTCTTGTATTCAGATCTGGATTCACCTCAAAATCTGTTCACTTCTTCCATGGCCCACTGTTCACTCATTCACTATATTTCACTGAAATCCAATAACTTTTTAAGATATTGTCTAGAACAACAGATACACGGACACCGGTGAACATAAATAATCTCCGTCCAACCTCTTTGGCGGAGGTTATATTAAGATGGGAGAAAGTGACAGATGAAGAGAGAGAAAAAAAAGAGGAAGTCGAAAGTGAGAGAAAAGCTGAAGGGATGCAGGAAATGTAGAACGGTGGGAAAAGAAAATGCAGGTAGGATAGAAGAGGATGAGACGATTGTGTAGACAGATTCAGTGAGATGTGGGCGACAGGAAGGTACAAAGTAGAGGGCAGGCATCGTGTGGGAGACAGCAAAATACAATAGAAAAAAAGAAGTAATGTGTAAGTGAAAAAGCAGGAAAAACAGTAGGTATTATATGAGGATTGGAGAGAAGAATTTAATAAGGCGATAGGAAAGGAAATTTGCAGGAAAATAAGATTAGAGGATAGAACGAAAAGAAAAGAATACTTAAAAAATTACAGGTGGGTAGAAAAGAAATGAAGATGAAAAATGGAAAGGAAACGAAAAGCAAGGAGAAAGATAACAGAAGACCATAGAAGAGGAAATATGTAGGGAAATATAGTAGACAAGAGGACATGCAAGAGAGGAATATGTGAAAAGTATCGGAAGAGAGAGAGAGAGAGAGGAGGGGGGGGGTAATATGAGTGCGGAAGCAGCGAATATAAGGGGGAAGGAGATGAAAGCTAAAAAAAAAAATAAGAGAAGAAGATATGGAAAGAAATCATTTGGGAGACACAGAAAGCCGAGATGATGAGGGTGACAGGAAAGTACAAATTGGGGGGGGGGGAGTGCAAGGGAAGAGAGGAGATGGGGAACAGAGAAGGGAAGCAGTGAATAAAGGAGAGTCGGAAGGAAGTGTGTGGACAGGATAAGAAAAAGATACAAGAGAAAGTAAGTAGTGAGTGACATATGTTGAGAAAACGTGAGAGCTAGGAACTCACAGAAGAATAGGGGAAGGCAGACGAGAATGAGAGCAAGAGAAGTAAATTAGGGAATATGGGAAGATAGGAAAAAAGGGTGTAAATACGACAAGAGAAGACAATAATAGAGAAAATCTGTAGAGAGATACACAAAATAAAAGACAAGGAAACGTGGGACACAGGAAGATACCAAAAAGATAGAGGGCAAAAGGAAAGAGGGAAAAGAGACAGGAATACAGGAAGGAATGAGAAGGTTCGTCGATAAGAGAAGAGCATATGGAAGAAAATATGTTGAGGTATACAATAGGATGAGAGGAACATGGGAGACAGAAAGCTACAAGAAACGGAAGGAAGCACAAAGGAGACAGGGTAAAAGAGAAGGGGAGCAGTGAATGTAGGTGGACGTAAATGGGCAAGAGCTAAGAGAGGATATAAGGTGAAGGGAGGGAGGACAGGAAAGGATGCCAGACGGAGCAGCGGAAGCAGAAGATGGGAGCGGAAAGGAAGGAGAGAGAGAGAGAGAGAGAGAGAGAATAATTATAATTATAAAATAATAAAAATATAATAATAATGCTAGTAATAATAATAATAAAAATAACTAATAATAATAATAATAATAATGAGATGAGAAGCAAGACGAGGAAAGAGGTGGAGAAGAATGGGAAAAAGGTAACAACAGAAGACAGATGGAAGAGTGTGAAAGGAAGAGGAGGAGGAGGAGAATTATACTAGTAGCTTCAGTAGTAGTAGTAGTAGTAGTAGTAGTAGTGGTAGTAGTAGTAATTGTTATTGTTGTTTTTGTTGTTGTAAAAGGATGAGAAGAAATATGAAGAGGAGGTGATTCGAGACGACAAGTGAAGGAGGTGACGGAAGCAGATGCAAGGGATGCGGAAAAGGAAGAGGAGCAAGCGGGAAAAATGATCCATAAAAGAAAACGAAGATGAGAATAAAACTACAAATCAGGGCCACTGTTGTGTCTGGCAGAAGGGTTATATGCGGTAAGAGTCCGTAGCTATACCAAGAGCCTTCCAACTGGGCAAGCTTCCAGAGAGTCTTTTTTGAAGTGGCTCTGAGATTTTCGTAACATTTTTTCCGTAGCTCTTTATTTCTACACGACGCCTCAGTATTCTATTTTATATTGACTGTATATTCCAAATATCGAAATAGTTTGCCCTTTTGATGTACAGAAGAGCATAGTGGCTTCATAGGGAAAATAAATCGCTCAGTGGGAGCTATTGCAAAATTTACTGAACCCAGGGACTTCCTACCTGTCAAAAAAGAAGGAAAAATCTCGACAGGACAAATACAAGGCAGTACCGTTGACTTTCACGATCTAAAAGAGGTCATTACAAAGAACACCAAGGGAGCATAGGCAGTTAAGTAACAATAGGACCATTATTTTCACATATCCACCTCAAGTCATAGACTGGTTGGTTAATGCCCTGAGGCTCACCAACTGTCTTACTTACCACACTCTTTCACATGTCACCAGATAATTAATTGCACCTTTCATATTACCTGGTTATATTTCAGATAATCTTGTTATTTTATCGATGATCTTAATTTATATCAGTGCTCATTGTCGTAATACAGGAACATCGATAATGTTAAAAAATTTCAGTGAGATCATTAATTATTTTACGGAGTTCCGTCCCTCAGTGGGGTTTTTACCCAGATCAGTTTTCTTACGCAGTGTGTGTGTGTGTGTGTGTGTGTGTGTGTGTGTGTGTGTGTGTGTGTGAGAGAGAGAGAGAGAGAATATTTGTATGACCGTGCTAGAACCCCACCTTCACCGGTCACACAGGGCCTTGAACCTCCAGAGACCTTTAAGGACGCCAAGAGAGAAGTCCATCAAGCAGCGTTGTACCCTATAATGAACCTAATTATGCTATTAATTAGGGAGATGAACGGGCCCTTTCTCCTCCATCCTACCTTTTTTTTTTTTTTTTCATAGTATTCACTGGCCCTTTTCTTTTCATATGGGGTAAGGGGAAGGGAAAAAAGTTGGAACAAATCTTACTGTTAGGGGGATATGAGTTGCAGAAAAAAATACTACAGAATATTTGTTTGGGATGATTCCGAATTCTGTTGCCTTGAGGCCCCCAGGATGAACCTACAAACAAGAGAATATGCGATCATCCTGTCATCCCAACCTGATCCTTCCCATACAAAGTCTGGGGCGGAGTGATGACATACCTCATTCCCCCGACTCCCATTGGTTGATTACATCCCCCCCCCTCCCATAATTTCCCCTTGTCCTCATTTCCTGTTGGTTATTTACCTGATTCTTTGATTCAATAAAGTGTATATATATACCCGCTGATAGTGCCTTTGAGTTGATAATGTACATAGTGTGCGTAACGACATGAAGACAAAAAATAACCTTTTCTACGTGTTTTACTTATGCCTTTTGGTAGAAGTATAGTAGCATTAAACCAGGAGCAGATGTCTGCCGTCAGAAAGGTGAAGGCAATTGAATACTCATAGATACACAAGTTGCTGAATTTTTCGATCAGATTTTTCTGAAAGAAATCCTACAGCCAAAATATTCGATTTTATATATATATATATATATATATATATATATATATATATATATATATATATATATATATATATATATATATACGTACCCTCGCGTCCAACATGCGTTTATCCAGCACGATTCGCATCCAGCATGGAGAGCAAAAAACTAGTAAGATTTAATACGATTTAATTACTGTAACACGGGTGCATTAGCATAACACGGACGGAGCTCCGAGAGGCGAGAAGTGGGCGAAATCCGCAGAGTTCGCCTCTGGCCAGTGTTGCCAACCTCTAAAATTTCTTCGCCCTACACAGACACTGAAAGGGCCCAATACATTTCCTTCATCGCCCTTCGGCTCAGGATGAAAATATTACTCTACAAGTTATTTTTATATATATATATATATATATATATATATATATATATATATATATATATATAAAATGGCATACAGCTATTATGGTTTCTGTTGTTTAGTGCAGGACTAGACTTACACCTTATCTTCCTGTAAAAATAATTTTAATATGTAATGAGAGTGTGCATTGCATGAGCGCCTTGTCGTGGCTACTCCCGTCTTGGGGAAGTCAGCTAGGCAGGCTATATGTAATGCATGTAATGTAAATTATGTATCTTTTTGCAAAAATAATAATTTAAACATATAATGTAGATTTTTGCCCTCTCCGGCCTCAGATCTCTTTACATCAGGATGTACCTCCTTTTCAAAAAGAAAAAAGCATTCTTACAGTTTTAGGTAGTAAAAGTAATATGTCCTTTTCAGTCCAAAAACAAAATATATAGGAGCTACGGTACTCGGTTTTACAGCAGCAGATGCGCTGTCAGCTGCCAGATTCACTCATTAGTTGTCATTTAACCAGTTTTTCTAGACTGAGGGTAATAGAGAATTTTAAAACTACTACCTTTTTTTAACATATTTCCTTTCCGGTTATATAATTTACCTTTTGCTGCACAGTAACTCATACCAAAAATTCAAAATCGCCTTACGTTCTGCTCATTTCTGTATAATCGCCCTACGGCCCTACAATCCATGACATATGCTTTATCGCCTTGCGGTTGGCAACACTGCCTCTAGCACGATCACCCCTGGTCCAACACGGTCATACTGGATGTTCCCGTTACGCTGACAGCCAATCAAAACTTCCGATCAAGTAGCCTCCCCCCCCCCACCTCTCGCTATCGTGACGTGATAGTGATGTCACCCAATTAAAAACGCTTCTGCTCTCGAGTGATGTTTTGTTTAAATTTCTCCCGCCACAGCGCCACTCAGCAGTGTTGCCAATTTAGCTTTTTTCCCGTTAGATCTAGCTCTTTTCATTGTAATCTGACGGGTAAATTTTCAATCTGGCGGCCAGCTTTTTTTCCTAGCCATTTTAAATAAGCAATCTGATTTAGCCGGGGATTAAACTATCATTTGTTACTGATAATAGAAATACAGAACCACAAAGTACAATAGTAAAATTGAAAATTAAATAGTCCTGTATCTAGCCAGTAAAAATTGCATATTCCTGAGTCTATCATTTTCTCTGTCGTCGCTAACGTACAGTAGGTTTCAGGGAGGTTCTTGGATATGTGTGTTCTGGTCAACGACGCCATTATGTCTGCATCTCATCACAATCCCCAATCCCTTGTCCTTCCCAACCACCATTCCCAATCCAGTTCCTTCTCAACCTCCTTCCACTTCATCCCCAACCCGAGATCCTTCCCAACCTGTTCCCTCTTCATCTCCATCCCGCGAACTTATTACACTTAGTTTTATTTTGTACCTTACCCCCACACACCTGGCTTCATCTTCAGTGACAGACGCAGAATTATTAGTGTCGTCACCCAACACTTAATCAGCCAAAATCCGCCATCCCTGGCTCCTTCACCTTCCTTCCTTCCTTTAGCCACCTCCTACTTCACCGGTACACATAATCGTCTCAGGTGTACGGCACAACGTAAGTTAAAATACGTTAAAATTTCGTGGAGTGGATGAGTATTATTTCCCGGAGGAAAAAGTACAAAGCAATTCGAGCTTATTTACGAAAACTTAGAAAATCTTATCATGAGTACGAAAATACCAGCTGATGCTCTAAGCAAGATCGGAACTCTCCAAACCTACAGCTAAGGTGAACCACAGCCAAGTACCGGCACATCAGAACCTCAAGAGAATGATGATGATGATTTCATAAAGTTGCTGTTTTTTCAAGAGTTGAGTGTTTGTAGTTTAGTTTTTCTTAAATAAGGGGTGAGTGTAATTTAAATATCAGCACTGGTACACAGCAAATGCATGACATATATAGTCTTCTTCTGGTATCAATATTTTATTGCCTAGCTACAGTAATAACGAAATGTAATCCGTGGTTACCTAACATTTTCGTGCAATAAACTATTAATATTTCGTCATGTCAACACATCTAGCTTTTTTGTGCTTCAATCTAGAGGGTTTTTGAGGTCCATCTAGCGGGATTTGTATTTCATAGTTGGCAACACTGCTACTCAGTCGCAAAATTCGCGTTGGACGGTGCTTTTCTTCTCGCTGCATTTTCTGCCCTTGCTACTGCATTTTACCCTGCTCACGATGCCAAGGAAGCCTTCTGAGAACCCCAAGAAGCGGCGGCACCTCCCTCAGGCCACCAAGCTAGAGCTCATCGAGAGGAAGAAGAAAGGGGAGAGGAATGTGGACATCGCCAAGGCCTACGACGTGAATGAAGCCAGCGTGAGGACCATAAAAAAAAAAAAACAAGACAAGATCTTCGAGCAAAAGGAGGGACAGAGTAGAGTGCTAGGACAGGCAGAAGCAGGACCTTCCATGGATGTGGACGAGGATAATGATTCTGAGTGTGATTTCGAAGGATTTATGAGGGAGGTTGAGGAGGAGCAGCAGCCATTACCCGCTATCGCCAGCAGCCATCCTCCGGGGACCCAGTAGGACTACCTATAGCTTCGGATACCACATTCCATTCCCAGCAAGGCCACTAACACTATTCTAAAGGTTAGTTATCACATAGTACAATACCATTTATTATAATTACAGTAGTACCAGTATATGTATAGGTATATGGTAGGTATTTAGGGTGATTTTTCCTAGGGTTCCTGACATAATTCCGTTCTGTTATTTATAAAAAAATAATAATAATGATAATAATAATAATAATAATTAATTTTTCCCCAAAAGCACTGTTGTTTGTCCAACACGTTTTTGATCAAACATGGGACCCGTGCATGACAATATTACCGTGTTGGACGCGAGGGTCTATCTATCTTATTGCCAGACACCTCAATCCCGTTCAGGATGGCCACAAACAAATCTCCTCCACGTCGCCCTGTCACCCGCCATTTCAGTGCCCTGCTCCCAACTCACACACCCCTCTCTCCTATACCTCTCCACCCCATCCCTCCATCTCATCCTCGGCCTCCCCCTTCCTCTCCTCCCCTCCACCTCTCCCACATACACTCTCTTCGTCAGTCTTTCACCCTCCATCCTCTCCAGATGGCCAAACCACCTCAGTGTATTCCTCCTAATGCTTCCTATCACATCCACTTCCACACCACAACGCTTCTTTATATCCTCATTTGTCAGCCTATATCTCCATGTGACTCCACAGGCTCCTCTTAAATGACTCATTTCCACTGCTCTCGCTCTTGACTTGTGTCCTGCCAACAACGTCCAAGCTTCACTTCCATACGTTAGAGTTGGTATCACAATACTGTCATGTAGTAACTTTTTCACTTCCATGTTCACTTCCCTATTTCTTATCACTGCTTTCAAGGAACCAGCAACCGTACCCTTTAAAGCACTTCACCCTCCAAACCTCCATCCTTACTCATCACATTACCCAAGTACTTAAATGTACTCACATTTTCCAATTCCTCACCATCCAACCTCGCTGCACATTCACTGACTTCACCTCTCTCAAAGACCATCACTTTACTCTTCCCTACATTCACCTTTAGATTCCGTTTCTTACACTCCCAAACTCACCCACCAAGCTTTGCAGCTCCCTTTCATCTTCACTCAACAATATAGTATCATCTGCAAACAACAGTACAGGGAGTTTCCAAACACTACCCTCTCTCACCAGGACCACTCCAACATTTGCTACCTTACCTTACACCTCTTTTATTACCCCATCTATGTACAGATTGAACAACCATGGAGACATGACACATCCCTGTTTCAACCCAACCTTCAAAGAGAAAAGTTCACTCAGTTCATCCACACGCACTGCAGCCTTAGCACCATCATACATACTTTTCACAGCATTCAACAACTTCCCATCTACTCTGTATATTCTTAATACTTTCCACAATCCTTGTTCATCCACCCTGTAATATGCTTTCTCCAAATCCATGAAAGCCGCATACAACTTCTTTCCCTTCTCTAGAAACTTTTCCACTAAAGATCTAAGAATGAATATCTGATCTACACAACCTCTTCCCTTCCTAAAGCCTCCCTGTTCTTCTCCAACTAACTCCTCTGTTCTTTCTCTGACTCTGTCAATAAGTATCCTTCCATACACTTTTCCTGTTATACTAAGAAGGCAAATGCCCATATGATTACCATACACTTCTTTTTCCCCTTTTCCTTTGTACAAGGGAATAATTATACCTGACTTCCAATCTTTCGGAGCTCTACCTTCCTCCCAGGCCAGTCTGCACATCTTCCACATCCATTCTGCTACTATCTCTCCCCCATGCTTCATCATTTCACCACACACTCCATCAGTTCCTGGGGCTTTCCCCAATTTAACTTTCTTCATTGCTTCCACAACTTCTATCCTACTGATTTCTTCCTGTCTTCTCACCTCCCTTCTTCTCCAAGCCATTCCCCAGCCACTTATACTCGCATTACTTCCATCCTCTGTGTTCAACATTCCTTAAAGTGTTCTCTCCATCTGCTCACTTTTTCTCCCCTCTCCACTAGAAATCTACCATTTTTATCTTTCACTCCCCTGCTAACTTCACTTCCACCCTGTCTTACTCTCTTCACCTCTTTCCAGAACATCTTCTTACAGTCCCTCCACTTTACACTCAAATTCCTTCCAAATTCCTCATCCACTTTCTTATTACTCTCTCTTACTAATCTTTTCACCTCTCTCTTTCTACATATAACTCTCTCTTCTGCCTCTCAACTTCTTCCACGTCCCTACTTCTCATCCATTCATTGTATGCTTTCTTTTGTGCCACAGCCTGTCTCACCTCTTCATTCCACCACGCTGTTCCTTGCACCCCCCTCCGTCTTCTCTTCATCCCATACACCACATCACATGCTGCACATATTTCTTCTGTGAATATCCTGCACACACCTTCCATGTCCCCCATCTGCTCCAATTCATATTTGCCCAATCGTTCCTCCACTTCTCTTTTATATTCTGCCTTTTTCTCATCCTCTTGTAACCTTTCCTCTCTCCTTGCAAATACTCCTTCTTCCCGTCCTTCCCTTCTTCTATTTCTCCATCTTACTTGGATCTTTATTCTGGCCACCACCAAAGTAGTGGTCAGAAAGTCCACTCCCCCAACCTCTATACACTCTTGCATCCATTACACATCTCATCCTTTCATCCACACACTCATAATCAGTCATTGCCTTCCTTTCATTCAGTTCACCACCCACCCTTCTCATCACTTGCCATGTATACCTGTGGATCATTTTGTGCCTGAAGAGGGTATTGGCTATCACCAACCCCCTCCCAGCACATATGTCTACTAACGCACTGCCATTCTCATCTGTCACACCAGGCACACCCCACTCACCAACTATTCCATCCACCTTCACATTCCCTACTTTACCATTCATATCACCGATCAAAAACACTCTCATTCCTTCCAAACTTTTCCATGCACACTTCCACATTTGTCCAGAACTCTTCTCTCACTCTGCTTGCACGATCTTGCATTGGCGCATACACGCACACAATCGCCCACATTTGTATTCCAACTTTCAATCTTACCCACACAATCCTTGACCCAACTGATCCATACTCTCTTCCATCTTTTACTTACAACTATACACACTCCTTCTTTTGCCCTCTCATTCTCACCTACTCCTGCACATATACCCCATCCATACTCCCATTCTCTCACACTCTCCCTTCTCCATTTAGTATACAGTTACTCCACATACATCAACTTTCGCACCCTCAAGCACCTGGACAATCTCTCTCACCTAATCATCCACACCTCCTACATTCCATGTTGCTATTACCATGTCCTTTGTCCGGTCCTTGGTCGTCATCTTTTGGTCAGTCCTTGTCCGAGGCTTCTTGTTCGTCTTTTTAGTTAGTTAGTTTTCCGGGGAGGGGCACTAGCCCTCCGCCAACCCTTTTAGTCGCCTTGTACGACAAGCAGGGATACTGGGGGAGTATTCTTGAAAAAAAACTACCCCCAGGGGGGGTAGGGTAGATAGATAGATATATATAGGTATATATATATATATATATATATATATATATATATATATGTGTGTGTGTGTGTGTGTGTGTGTGTGTGTGTATATATATATATATATATATATACCATCATCATCAGCCGTTTGAGGATCCACTGCAGGGCCGGCCTATCCCGACCAAAGGCGGGACGATACAGCCAATGTATCTCTACCAAGTGGCTAAGGCTGTCTGGTAGAGATTGTATGTAGGGTGAGAAATGCTTGTAGGTGTAATTGTAGTGTTGGAGTGGCTTTGGATGTGTGTGTAGTCAGTGAACCAAGTGTAATCGGCCCGCGCAAGCCGACTGGGTGCAAGCATACTTTATAGTATGCGACACTGGTTCAACCACAGCACTCCTTGTGTCCGCCAATGCAGTACGTGGCCAGGTGAACACTCCCAAAGTTTATTACCCTGGCGGGGCGCGAACCCTGGTTCACTGGTGTACGAAACGTACACTGTACCACTGTACCACAGAGGCTCCATATATACAGTATATATATATATATATATATATATATATATATATATATATATATATGTATATATATATATATACACACACACACACACACACACACACACACACACACACACACACACACACGAGTATCATTAGCCATTGCAAGTCTACTGTGTGTGTGTGTGTGTTTGTGTGTGTAAAACATTCATCATCATCATCGTAGTCCTTTATTTCCGCCAAAAGCTCAATGGACTTATGTGTAAAAGTACCCTTACCTACTCGTGTATAAATTTCCCCCTTATCATTTTCCATTCAGCTGCTACTACTCCCTAGATGCCACCCCTGGGCCTGAGGTGCTATACGAGGATAAAATACGACGCTCCACCAAACTCCTGGACCAATTTCCATCAAGGAGGTTCATACTGTTTTAAGATTTCCTTCGCTCTTCCGGCTAACATCGAGGGAGAGGATGAACTGCAAAGAAGGGGGGATGGATTCATGCTCCCTCCCTCCCTACCTACCTACCTTCTTACCTACCTACCTGCCTGCCTACCTAGCCAGCTAACCTCCTTCCATTTCTACCACCAGCCAAACCGTACCTTCAAAAAATATTTGCCCCTATAGTTTGCTTCAAGAAATTTGTCACAATTATCCCCACTAATAATACCTCGCCTCTCACGCCACCTTGCCTCTCCTCTGCACTCTCCTGGGCCTCCTTGTTCAGCCCCACCTTCCTTAATGTATTTTAGGTAATTGGTGAATTGTGAAAAGTTATTGCAGTACTACTTAACTTTATATCCAGTCATCTCGGCATTAAAGATACCGGTATTAAAAGAATCCCCACTGAGGATTGTGTGTGTGGGGGGGAGGGGGGCACGTGGATATGTGTATCTGTGTGGATGTGGATGTGCGTATATTAGTGTGTGTGTGTGTGTGTGTGTGTGTGTGTGTGTGTGTGTGTGTGTGTGTGTGTGTGTGTGTAATTCACCGGGTCGGATGTGCGTATATTAGTGTGTGTGTGTGTGTGTGTGTGTGTGTGTGTGTGTGTGTGTGTGTGTGTGTGTGTGTGTAATTCACCGGGTCGGTCGGGATCACTTGATGGTCGTGATCGTCAGCCTTTACCCTCCCGGAAGAGAGCTGGGAGATTATATAGTCCGATTTTAGGGCAAGGCCGTGACCTTCACACACGCACACACCCATCCCCTTGCTCAAGGAGTGTGTGTGTGTGTGTGTGTTTATTCATGTACTGTATTATATGTACGTGTGTGTGGCTATGTCTGTGTGTGCGTTTGCGTGCGTGGGTTTTAAGGATCTCGTGTCCACATGTAATCAATTTTGGAGTGAATTAGACTGATGCATGTTAATTAATGGCTATGGTACTGTACCAAGAAAATAATAAAATCGTGAAGGAAAAGTTTTGCAGAATATGAATACCGCAGATGCCACACACCACATTAAAGGAGAGCGTCAACTTTTTATGCTCATTGCATCTGATCTTTTTTCGTTTTCTTGCTGCTAACAGACGATTTTACTCAGCTCAGGGGAGTCTTGACCATGTGCAGGAGTAAGGTGTAGCTCCCATTATTTCTCACACTGCAGGGTGCGCTCCCAGAATGAATGTAATTGGTTAGGAAGAATACAGTACCCAGTTTCCTTTACAGCCCTACCATTCAATTGTCTCACTCAGCAACATAATCTTGAGTGAATAATGTACCAAGGTACACGCTGGACATGACACACCTCCGTCCTAGTACACGTCTGACACCAAGTTCTGTGTTTACATATTTTCTTCGGCTTTCTATATACACAATAGCGCTTATGTATGCCGTTTCCTGTCATACGGATACGATACGCTTTACAAATTGAAGTTAATATTGCGGAAAAAAATGAAAATAAAATAAAAACTGGGCGATGTCTAATAACAGCAATGGAGACTTGTTTATGCTGAAAAACTGTTGTGATCCTAAATAAACATGACCATGTAAACAGCCAATAGCGGTTGTAGCGTACTAGTGAGGACTGTGATCCACGACATGTGTTGCTGCCGAATAAGGACGTGTTCTAGGTGGCACGAAAGACTTCAGATCACCTGTTCCATTGCAATCTATTTTCCTTACTATATTTAATTATATTATAATGCCCTATCTTTTGTTATTTACATCGTTTTAATGTGAATATTATTCATATAAGTAGTATACGAGAAGATTAAGTGTAACAGTCAAATCAAGTCGCTGAGGAAGAGGTGACGCGATAACTTCTACATTACCTAGATTACGGGTTCGTCTTCTACTTGTCTTTTGGAAACTTCATAACGCCTTTTCCTGAATGATTCTTTTTTCATACATCACACCTTAATAATCCTCTTGTTCTATCTATCTATTGCCAGACGCCATAATCGCATAAGGGGTGGCCACTAACAAATCGCCTCCATGTCGCCCTTTCCCCCGCCGTTTCACTGCCCTTCCCGCAGCTCACACACCCCTCTCTCAAATGTGGCCACTTCATCCTTCCATCTCATCCTCAGTCTCCCCCTCCCCCCATCCACCTCATCTACATACACTCCTCGTTAGTCTCGCTTTCCATCCTCTGCACATGGCCAAACACCTCACTGTATTTCTCCGAACGCTTTCACTCACATCCACATCCACACCACAACGCTCCTCTTCCTCATTTGACAGTCTCTCCATGTAACTCCACATGCTTCTTTCAAATAACTCGTTTCCACAGATCTCACTTATGGCTTTTGTCCTTTCAACAACGTCCAAGCTTCACTTCCATTCGTTAGATTTTGTATCAATACAGTCATGCAGCGACTTTTTACTTCCATGTTCAGTTCCCTATTTCTTATCACTGCTTTCAAAGAACCAGCAACCTTTCTTCATTGTTGTACCCTTTCAAGCACTTCATCCTCCAAACATCCATCCTTACTCATCACACTACTCAAGTACTTAAATGCACTCACATTTTCCATTTCCTCATCATCCAACCTCACTGTACATTCAGTGACTTCATTTCTCTCGAAGACCATAGTTTTACTCTTTCCTACATTCACCTTAGATTCCGTTTCTTACACACTCTTCCAAATTCATTCACCAAGCCTTGCAGTTCCCCTTCGTCATCACTTAACAATACAGTGTCATTTGCAATCATCAGTACAGGAAGTTTCCAAATGCTGCCCTCTCTCGTTAGGGCCGCTCCAGCATCCACTGTCCTACTTTGTATCTCTTTTATAACCCCATTCATATACAGATTGAACAACCATGGAGATATGACACATCCTTGTTTCAATCCAATATTCAGATAGAAAAAAATCACTGAGTACGGTATCCACGCGCACTACAGCTTTAGCACCCTCATACATACTCTTCACGGATTATAAAAAAAAACTTCCCATTTACTCCAAATTTTCTTAAATATTTTCCACGTTCCTCGTCTATCCACCCTGTCATATGCTTTCTCCAGACATGAAAGCCACATTCAACTCCTTTCCCTTCTCTAGAAACTTTTCCACTAAAGACCTAAGGATGAATATCTGATCTATACAGCTTCTTCCCGTCCTAAAACCTCCCTGTTCATCTCCAACTAATTCCTGTTATTTCCCGTACTCTTATCCTACCATATACAGTACTTTTCCAATTACACTCAGAAGAGAAATATCCCTATGATTACCACACACTTCTTTTTCCGCTTTTCCTTTGTAAAGGGGAATGATTATACCTGACTTCCAATCTTCCGGGACTGTACCTTCCTCCCAGGCCAATCTGCACATCTTCCACATCCATTCTACTGCTGTCTCTCCCCCATGCTTCAGCATTTCACCACACACTCCATTAATTCCTTGGGCTTTCCCCGTTTTGATTTTCATCACTGCTTCCACTACTTCCATCCTACTGATGTCTTCCTCCCTTCTCACCTCCGTCCTCCTCCCAGCCATTCCCCAGCCACTTATATTCGCATTACTTTCATTCCCTGTATTTAACAGTTCCTCCCTCTCCTCACTTCTTCTCACTTCTCCACTAGCAATCTATCATTTTTATCTTTCACTCCCCCACTAACTTCTTTATCACCCCGTCTAACTCTCTTTACCTCTTTCCAGAACATTTCTTACATTCCCTCCACTTTATATTCGAATTCCTTCCAAATTCCTCATCCACCCTCTTCTTACTCTCATTTACTACTCTTTTCACCTCTCTCTTCCTCTCTACATATGACTCTCTTCTGTCTTCCATCTTCCTCCATATCTCTGCTTTCCATCCATTCACTATATACTTTCCTCTTTTGCTCCATAGCTTGTCTCACCTCTTCATTCCATCGTGCTCTTCCTTGCACCCCCTTTCGTTTTCTCTTAGCCCCACACACCACCTCACATGCTGCACAGATTTCTTCTGTGAATATCTTGCTCACACCTTCCACCTCTGCCACCTGCTCCAAATCATATTTACCCAATCGCTCCTCCACTTCTCTCTTATATTCTGCTTTTTCTCCCATCCTTTTGCAACCTTTCTACCCTTCTTGTATGGACTACTTCCTCCTGTCCTTCCCTCCCTCTATTCCTCCATTGTACTTGAACCTTGACTTTCACCACCACAAGTTGTGGTCAGAAAGTCCATTCCCCCAACCTCTGTATGCTCTTCTATCTATCTACCTATAGCCTGACGCCCTAATCCCACAAAGGGTGGCCGCAGACAAAACGCCTCCAAGTCGCTCTGTCACCCACCATTTGACTACCCTTCACCCAACCCCCCCCTCCCTCATATACCTTTCAACTCCATCCCTCCACCTCATCATCGGTCTACCCCTCCCTCCCCCTCCCTCCACCTCACCTACATACACCCTGTTAGTCAGTTTTTCATTCTCCATTTTCTCCACATGTCCAAACCACCTCAGTGTATTTCTCCTAATCTTCTCAACCACATCCACTCCACAACGTTCCTTCACTTCTTCATTTGTCAACCTGTCCCTCCATGTCACTCCACATGCTCCTCTCAAGTAACTCATTTCCACTGCTCTCACTCTTGACTTGTTCCCCTCTTGCAAGGTCCACGCCTCGCTTCCATACGTCAGGGTGGGGATCACAATACTATCATGCAGTGACTTCTTAACTTCCATACTCACCTCCCTATTCCTCATCACTGCTTTCAGTGAACCAACAACCTTCCTTCCCTGCTGTACCCTGTCACGCACTTCTTCCCCCAAAGTTCCATCCTTACTCATCACACTACCCAAGTACTTGAATGCACTCATATTCTCCATATGCTCACCATCCAACCTCACTGTACATTCTGTGACTTCATTCTTCTCAAACACCATAACTTAACTGTTGTTTACATTAACTTTCAGCTTCCTCCTACACACTGTCCCAAATTCATTCACCAAACCTTGCAACTCCCATTCATCTTCACTCAACAATACTGTATCATCAACAAACAGCAACACCGGAATCTTCCAAATCTCATCCTCATTCATTAGAACCACCCCCACATCCACTGCCCTACCTTGCACCTCCTTTACAACCCCATCCATGTATATATTAAACAGCCATGGAGACATCACACAACCCTGTTTCAGTCCCACATTGAGATCAAAGAACTCACCCAGCTCACCATCCACTCGCATCGTAGCCCTAGCTCCTTCGTACATACTCTTCATAGCATACAAGAATTTCCCATCCACTCCATATATTCTTAATATCTTCCACATACCTTGCCTATCTATTCTGTCATAAGCTTTCTCCAAGTCCATGAGGGCAGCATACACTTTCTTTTCCTTCTCTAGATACTTCTCCACTAAACATCTTAGAACAAATATCTGATCTACACACCCTTTTCCCTTCCTAAATCCCCCTTGTTCTTCTCCAACTAGCTCTTCTGTCATATGCCTAACCCTATCAATGAGTATTCTACCATATATTTTACCAGTCACACTAAGAAGGCAAATACCCCTATGGTTACCACATACTTCTCTCTCCCCATTTCCTTTGTATAAAGGAACAATTATACCTGATTCCCAGTCCTCTGGAACCCTTCCCTCTTCCCAAGCCAAGCTACACAACTTCCATATCCACTCCACGACAATCACACCCCCATACCTCAGCATTTAACACACTCCATCAATTCCTGGGGCCTTTCCCAACTTGATCTTCTTCATTGCTTCCACTACTTCTGCCCTGCTGATCTCTTCCTCCCTCCTCTCATCTCTTCTCCCAGCCATTCCCCAACCATTTATACACGCACTGCTCCCACTCTCAACATTCAACAAATCCTCAAAGTGCCCCTTCCATCTCCTCAATTTCTCTCTCTTCTCCACCAACAATCTATTATTCCTATCTTTCACTCCCCTACTATTTCCCCTTTCATACTGCCTTACTTTCTTTACCTCCTTCCAAAACAATTTCTTACTCTCCTTCCATTTCACACTCAGATTCCTCCCAAACTCTTCATCCACTTTCTTCTTACTCGCCTTCACCAGTCTCTTCACCTCCCTTCCACTGCTCGCATATACCTCTCTCTTCTCTCTCTCATCTTCTCCCTACCTCTACTCGCTGAGCAGTCACTATATGCCTTCTTCTTTTGTTCCACAGCTTGTTTCACCTCATC
Source organism: Coenobita brevimanus (assembly GCF_032717465.1). Taxonomy (NCBI): domain Eukaryota; kingdom Metazoa; phylum Arthropoda; class Malacostraca; order Decapoda; family Coenobitidae; genus Coenobita; species Coenobita brevimanus. Next base: position 11,236,306 of record NC_136976.1, on the reverse strand, counting down.
ATTCCACCATGCTGTCCCTTGCACACCCTTGCATCTCCTCCTCACTTCACAAACCACCTCACACGCTGCGCCTATCTCTTCCGTGAATATCTTACATAGGTCTTCCACCCCTTCCATCTGCTCTAGCTCATACCTTCCCAATCTTTCTTCCACTATGCCCTTATACTCTGCCATTTTCTCACTGTCTTGCAAATTTTCCACTCTTCTCACAGGCGCTGTTTCCTCCTGTCTTCCCCTTCGTCTCCTCAACCATTTTCTTTGCAGCTTTACCTTGACCATCACTAAGTGATGGTCCGAGACTCCATTCCCCCACTCTCTCCACACTCTTGCATCCAACACTTGTCTTCTCATTCGCTTATCCACACACACATAGTCTATCATTGCCTTTCGTTCAACAAGTTCACCATCCATTCTCATTACTCTCCATGTATACCGGTGGGTCATCTTATGCCGAAAGTAGGTGTTGGCTATTGCCAACCCCTTACCAGCACAGATGTCCACCAAAGCACTACCATTCCCATCTACTTCAGCTGGCACACCCCACTGACCAACCATTCCATCCACTTGTACATTCCCAACTTTGCCATTCATGTCTCCAATCAAAAGCACTCTCTCACTCTCAGATTTGTCCATACATGCTTCTACTCTCGCCCAAAACTCATCTTTCACTTTTGCCACTCGGTCCTCTGTCGGAGCATACACACATACAATCGCCCATTCTTGTATACCTACTTTCATCCTCACCCATACAATCCTTGCACCCACTGTTCCATACTCTCTTATATTCTCCTTCCACTTTTTGCTTATCATCAGACATACTCCCTCTCTTGCCCTCTCATTCTCATTAACTCCCGCACATATACCTAAACCATATTCCCATTCTCTCACCCTTTCACCTTACCATTTAGTTTCAGTCAGTCCACATATATCCACTTTTGCATCCTCAAGCACCTGAACAATCTCTCTCTCTTTCATTTCATCATTCACTCCTCTCACATTCCAAGTTCCCACCCTCAGAATGTCCTTTGTCCATTCCTTAGTCGTTAACGTATGGCCCGTCCTGGTCCGAGGCGCTTTATGCTCTTGCATCCATTAAATACCTTCTTAATCTGTCATCCACACATGTATAATCAGTCATTGCCTTTCGTTTATTCAGTTCACCGCCCACCCGTCTCATCGCTTGCCACGTATACCTGTGGATCATTTTGTGCCTAAAGAGGGTGTTGGCTATCACCAACCCCCTCCCTGCACAAATGTCCACTAGAGCACTGCCATTCTCATCCGCTTCTGCAGGCACACCCCACTCACCAACTACTCTATCCACCTTCAGTCCTTCACATTCCCTCCTTTTCCATTGATATCTCCATTCAATATCATTCCCTCATTCCATTCAAAATTTTCCCTGCACGCTGAGACATTGGCCAAAACTTCTTTCACTCTGCTTGCACGATCTTGCATTGGCGCATACACACACAGTCACTCACTTTTGTAATCACTTTCAGTCTTACCCACACAATCCTTGAACCAACTGATACATCAATCAATCAATCAATCATTTCCTGTGGCACCCTCGGGGATGCATAGGGCCTCGATGAACTCACACCACCACATCCTATCTTGTGCTAACTCCTCAAGATCTCCCCAACACTCATCTCCAGCTTCCTGTCTCATTGTCCTCACCCACGTCTCTTTTGGCCTTCCTCTACCTCTCCTACCAAGTGCCACCCACCCTGGTGTACCTCGTACTATTCCCTGTCTCCTATACACATGTCCTAGCCACTTCCATCGTGAGAATCTAACATATTCATCGATCGGCTGCACTCCCGTTATTTCTCTAATTCTACTATTTGGTATCCTTTCCTACCACTTAACTCCTAATATTCTTCTAAGTGCTTTATTTTCAAACACCAAAAATTTATTTTCCATAGTCACTGTGCTGTACCAAGACTCGTGTCCATAAATTAAGATACTCCTAACCATTACCTTATAAAGTTTGATTTTTGTATGCACAGAAAAATTGTTATTATTCCAAATATTTTTAAGCATTCCCATTGCCTGATTAGCCTTCTTTAACCTTTCCTCGAATTCAAAGTTCAAAGAACCATCCTTGGCTAAATAAGTACCTAAATATTTAAACCTATCAACTTGCTTTACAACCATACCTCCAATTACACATTCCTGCGCATTTTCCATATTCATATTGATTATTTCAGTTTTTCCACAATTAATAACCAAACCCACCTTGCGACCTTCACTCACCAAACAGTCCAACACTCTCTGCATCTCTCTGGCCCATCACAAATCAAAACTATATCATCTGCATAATCTAAATCCAAAAGTTTCCTGTTCTCTCCCCAAAGTATACCTGCACCGGTTTCTGTTCCAACGCGTTTCATAATGTAATCAATGACCAATATAAATAGTAAAGGCGATAGAACACCATCTTGAATTACTCCGGACTTGACTTCAAACGAATCACTCAGACAACCATCAACCATCACTTTACAAAATGTGTCCTCATGCATGTTCATAATGATCCTCACAAACTCCTCTGGTATTCCATAATTTCTCATGATCTTCCCCATAGTCCCTCTCGAAACACTATCAAAACTTTTCAAAATCAACAAAACAAAGACTTAACGGTACCCTCATTTCATTAACTTGCTGCATCAGATGCCTAACTATAAAGATCTGATCATTACAACCACGTCCCTTTCTAAAACCAGCCTGTTCATCCCTCAGAATACCCTCAACCACCTGCTCCAACCTATTTAACAACACTCTACTGAAAACTTTCAAAGCTATCGGTGACAAAGAGATTCCCCTCCAATTACCACATTCACTCAGGTCTCCCTTCTTCGGAACTTTAACAATTACACCATTCTTCCAAACTGATGGTAGTAACCCCGTCACCCATATCTTATTGAATAGCTCGGTCAAGATCATTATTAATCTATCCCCCTCCACTTTAAACATTTCCGGAAATAAACCATCCTCCCCTGGTGCCTTATTATTCTTTAACTGTTTTACTGCTTTCTCCACTTCTGCAAGCCTCAATTCTCCTGTTTCTATATTTAAATCTTCGTGAGCAGACGGTATATCCTCTTCTGGTGGTATTGGTCTATTAAGAACTGTCTCAAAATGCTCTTTCCATCTGTTTTTAATATTTCAATCTTTGGTCAATAAATTTCCTTCCCTGTCTCTAACTGGTATTTCCTTGCGTTTACCTGCATTACCACTCAGTTCTCTAATCGATTCATATGCTATTCTTTGACTCTGTCAATCATTTTTGTTTATTAAGATTTCGGTCTCTGCAACCTTTTCATCCACACATCTTCTTTTATCTCTCCTAGCTAACCTTCTTACTTCTGAATTCAAACTCCAGTACGCAGCTCTTGCTAATTCAATCTCTCGTTCATCAACGCATTGCATCTCACTCCTCAATTTAGCCTCACCTCTCTTTTTTATCATATCCCACGTTTACTCTGATATCCATTTCTTTCTCCTGAATCTATGTCTCCTTCCAATCGTACATTCAGTAGTCTCATGCAAAACTTTGTTCACATCCTCCCACATCTCATCTACACTTCTCTTCCCCTCTTCCAGCGTTTCCAACACCAAAAACCTATTTCTGCATTCTAATCTGAATTCCTCCTTTTCTTCTCCTTCCCTTCTAAGCTTAACAATATCGTATCTACCAACACCAGATTTTTCCTTCTTCTGATTTTTAAGTTTAAACCTTATTTTTGCAATGCTGAGTTGATGGTCACTACCAATATCCGCTCCCCGTTTAACATGAACATCTAGCACAGAACTTCTATGCCTCCTACTGATAGCGATGTGATCAATCTGATTTTTATATTTTCCACACGGCAACACCCAAGTTGTCTTGTGTATATTGCAATGCTGAAAGAGTGTGCCCCCAATGACTAAGTCATTTGCTAGACAGAAGCTTCCAAACCTCACTCCGTTTTCACTGATACATACTCTCTTCTATTCCCCCTCGAAGTCTTGCACACAACGATACGTACTCCTTTTGCTCTCTCATTCTTACCTGTTCCCGCGCATATACCCCATCCATACTTCCACTCTCTCACACTCTCACCGAACCATTTAGTCTCAGTTAATCCACATACTGTATGTCCACGTATGCACCCTCTAGCACCTGGACAATCTCTTCCTCTTTCACCTTTTCATGCGCACCCCTTACATTCCATGTTGCAATCCGTACCAGGTCCTTTGTTTGGTCCTTAGTCGTCACCTGTTTGTCAGCCCTGGTCCGAGGCTTCTTGTTTGTATTTTTAGTTAGTTGTTTTCCGAGGAGGGGCATTAACCCTCCGCCAACCCACTTGTTGACACGTTATTGATGCAGAATATATGAATACCAAAGAAATATAAAAAGACTGCAAGTAAATTTTAAAGTATCATACGCAAAATAAATCGCTTCTTTGCTACTTCGATTTGTATTTGTGTTCGATTTGGGGTCTGTTGCAAATCTTCCTTAGCGATTAGTTTGCATGTTACGCTTCACTAAGCTCTTGTAAGTTACTTAAGTCTTTTGGTGTCGACGTAACTTGCGTGGATAACCTAACTTTCCGTATAAATAAGTCTAGTAGGTAAGAGGTGCTAGAGAGCCATTTCACCTGACAGTAATACTGTACGGGCTGTGGATTACTGTACACTCTACACGGCTCGACCACTCTCGCCCGCCAGTCCGTCACCATAACATCATCTAGGACGGAGTGTAGGGCGTGATATAAGGCATGGAGGCCCCTTAGCCAGAGCCAGCTAGTGACATGCAGCACGGTAAACCCTGATGGTATGGCTCCAGGAGACAATACACAGGGAGATGAGATACAGCACAAAGAGGACAACGGGTTTCTCTTGAAGTACAGTTGGCGACTATAGTTTCGCCAAATATTTCGTCTCACTTTTCCTCTGCTGACTAAACTGGGAGGGACTAGAAGTGTGTCCATGTCCATAGTTATATTTCTGTGGCATGATGTGTAAGGGAGGAAAGCGATGGACGTATTCCGAGTCTGAAGCAGACGCAGTGGAATAATAAGTCGACTTTTGTCCCAGACTATACGAACGAGTGATGTCTTGTTTCTCGTTGTTTCTTTGATATACAAACGTTAGATCTCATATACTGCTTTAAGACCAGAATCGGCATGTAATAAAATACACATAAATTATAACAGTAGTTATATATGTTTTGGTCTGGATAATGTAGGCATTAGGTTAAGAATTAAACCTATTGTGTCCGTAACGCCATTGGTTCTGCGTCAGAGGTTATGAAGAGAATAATTAACACCCATATGCCAAGATATGGGGGTGACTAATCAACCATTATCATACTGCAGCTTCGGTATCTTTCGGAATTTATTAAAAAGGAATACATTAGTGCAGGTGGTAAGAAACTGCAAGGCAGTATCATTATTCGAATAAAATATGTATATGTTTGGTATTAATGTGAAGATGTAGCTCTAATTAGAATCAGAACTTTATCTCATTACTCTAAGTTAATGGGGCATGAATAACATAGATATCAGTGTCAATAATAATCTCAAACAGCATCTTCCTGCTGGCCTTTGGGAACAGCGGGTATACCGGTTTGTATAGAAGAGGAATTTAATGGTTTTCTAATCTCCACTTCCAGGACTGCCACTCTCCGCTACTGACGTGAGTGTACTTCTCACCAATGACCATCTTCCCCCCGCTACCCCAGGGACACTTCTCAAGCCCTCCTCAGACTACTGACGTAACCTACTTTCGTATTCACCGACCGCTGTCTACTTCCAAATGTCTGTTTGTTATTGCTACCTATCCACTCTAGTAATCTGTGTGATCATTTTGTACACAGTTTTATTACATTAAATCTTTTTGACCGGCTACTTCAAGTTGCTTTATAAAACAACATTGTGTCTGTCATACTACTAATTACGATTAATGTTTACATTGCTGTAGTTGTTATGACGCCAGGAATATTTGAACGTAATTTCATACACTGCCACATTATCTGTGCGCTCTCAGCGATCTTACACTGAGGTAATGTTAAATGCATGACTGTGTTGTGAGAAAAAGGTTCTTGAGGTAAGTGTGCTGTGTTATGAAGTGCAGAATTCTAGTGAAGGGAGAGCAAACCGTTTACGAGATGAACAAGTGCTGATAATTTACCAGAGAGGTGCGACAGCCACATCACATGCTAGTCTTGGCTTTAAACAAAAGATCCTGCGCTAGCTGGATATATAGCATTCACATTCGCCTGAATATAAAACTCTGATATTAACTGGAATGAAACAATATGGAGGCGGGACCATGGGTGGGTTCATGAAGCTTGTATCTAACCCCTCCATTTGAAAGTCTGTCCTAGTTTGAATTAAACACCCGAGAGATAGCAGAAATAAAAGAAAAAATGACGTCCTCGGTCTAAAGGAGTGTATAAATCTACGAGAAAAGAGTAATTACAGTAAAGGAAGGATGCGGGCACGAGGAGACTGACAGATATAGATTTAGAGAGGCAGAGAGAAGGATAATCAAGTAGATGCACGCTGGAACGAAGGAGGGAAGACGAGGAAAAATGTTACAATTATGTATTACCACAATGTTAGTACAATATTATAAGTCATACAACTATAGCACAATTACATACTGTATTACAGTTAAATAATTTACTTTAATGCATTTCACTACAACAACCATTGCATTTATTCAAATATGTATACAACTTGTTTAAAATGTAATATTACAGAATAATCACTATTTACTATAAATATTATATGTATACAATATTCATACAATTATGTTACTTTTACAATATTATGTATTTCACTTAATTAGCTTATAAGTTCATTATAATGTGTATATAATATGTATTAATATGTTAGGACTATTAACTGTCGATGGTACGCCATTTTCGCGTGACCGAGCAATGTATTGTAGTTACAAATCATAATAGATAGACAGATAAATAGATAGATAGACAGCCCTATGCGAGCCTGGGAAAAGGAAATGAGCTTGCAAATTACACTGAGGAAAGCTGACGACAGTGGCCAGTAAGGAGATGATGCAGTTAGTTGTCAGCAGTCCACCCGTGAACAAAGCCCTGGTGACCATACACACACATACTCACACACAGGCTTCTTAAACTTTCCATCCACAAGGAACACACGTGATACATCTTCTGTTTCACCAGAATTTAGGAAAGAGAGCTCAGAAGGAGGTTAGCCACAGAACAGGCAGGTCGAGAAGGAGACAAGCCATACAAGAGGCAGGTCGCAGGGAGAAGGGCTTGGCAGATAGAGAGAGAGACAGAGAGAGCGAGACAGAGAGATAGCTAGCGGGACTGGACTCTATACTCCGCTTTGTGTGAGAGACTTGTTAATATTTCCAAGACAAATAAAAATAGTCCCATACTATTCTTTACCTCTCCTGTCACTACATGACAAAGTCTATTATGACACAAAGTCTTTTACGACAAAAACACAAAGAACCAGAAGCAAGGAAAAACATTCTTAATAAATTACATTACTAGTAACACGAACGAATCATAAGACAGAAAGTGGAGAGAGAGAGAGAGATGGGTTGGAGAGCGGGAGGAAGCGACAGAATACTTCCACACCATTTCCCGTTTATCTCACATTAACTTCGGGGTTTTGCCATGCCGTCTTCTCCATGAATTATTACGCAGCTCCATCGTTATGCAACCTGAACATGCATGGTGTAGCCTTGCTTCCTGGAAGTTGTGTAGGAGGTTGCTTGATAACAGTTTCATGAATCAAACTCTTCATCACCAGGCCAAAATACTGTCTCTTTTGGTTTCCTATGACTCGCCAGGAGCTGAATAAAAACTGTACTGAGCTTAAGTTCTGTATATGATTGCCTGATAATACTTTCATCAGCCAAACTCTTCACAGTCAGGCTAGAGCGAATATCGTCTCCCCCAGTCTCTTATGATACCCTCTCAGATCAATAAAATCTGTCTTGAGTCTAGTCATAAGATTTCTTGGTGGTAGTTTCATCTGTCAAACCCTGCACAGTCAAACCAGAGTGGCCATCATCTCTGTAACTCATTTGTAGTTGTATGAAATCTTCCCTGTGCTGTTGTTGTGGATATGGTTGCTTGTTAATATGTGCATCAGATAAACTCCTCACAGACAACCAGCGCGAACAGCGTATCTTTTTCGAGCCCTTACGATACACCCACAATTAAGATAAATCCTTCCTGAACAATTTTTTTTATAAGACTTCTTGATAATACTTTCATGAGTGTAATTCCTCATAACCAAACTAAGCGAATATTTAGTCTCTCAGTCTCCTTTGTCTCACTTTCAACTGCATAAAACCGCCTGGCGTTAGCTGAAATAGAATAACTGAGAAAAAGTTATGATGAAAGCTGTGGATAAGATTAAGCTGTGTATTGGTCTGCACGGCTGTCAAGCATTTTGCAAGCAAACTATAGTGCATATTAACACTCTTGTTCCTTTGCCTCGCAGCTGAATAATAACTTTTGGCGTTAGCTGGAATGCCGTACAGCAGGGGTACTCAGTTACTATGTGTGAAGGTCCAGACACAGGTTCCTACGTGATAAGGGTCAGGATGAAATGCCTATTTCAAAATGTGGTAATAAGAAACAAATAAGAACATACATTTCAACGTATTTCAAGCTACGTGGATTTTTTTTTTTTTTTTTTTTTGCCTCAAAATGTTAATGAAAATAAACTACAAAAATCGATTCTCTAACAAAAAAAAAAAATCACTGAATGTACATTCATGCTAAGAAGTAACCATCCCTTCTACTAGCTGAATAGGGTCCCTAGGAGAAAAAGAAATGGAAAAAAAAAAAATCTAGCAGTAAAACACTGCAGGTCTTGGCAAGCATATCTGGAGGGTCAAAATTCAACTGTTCTCCTAGAAGGAGGGAGGGTGACTGAAAAAGAAAATCAATATTTTTCTGTAACACAAACAAAATATTACATAATAGTGTGGTATGTGAGTATAGTACAGTTTGGATTTTAAAAAATCTCTGTTGAGGGAAGGAGGATCAGTTTTCACTTGGACTGTAAATGTAAATATTACTAATACAGACCTGTCACTGAGTGACTGAATTATCATTATTTATTAGTGTGAAAAGTGACATTTATTCCTTCTTGAAAATTCCAACAACGTTGGTACAAATGATGTGACAGCTACTCTAAAATAATGATGTTGTTCATTGGCGATTCTGGAGCAGGAAAAACAGAGTTAAATTAAAAACTACTATTAATTACTGATCCATGTTAAAGACAGTTTATTCATTTACTTTTTTTTTTTTTTTTTTTTTTTTTTTTTTAATAGACAGGAAGGTGCTGGGATCCACACAAAAGCTCACCGTGGTCCGGATTTGGACCGCGTTCCGCCAATTGAGTACCACTGAAGTACAGGATATGTCCCAGTGATGTAAGGGTTAATGTTACCAGTATTAGCATTTAAGTTTTCTGTGAGTCATTCTTAGCGTGGATATAGGTTAACCGTCTTGCGTCAGGTGGAACACAGTACAAGAGATGTCACAAGAATGGAGGGATAGTAATAATATTCAGACTTCGAGGCCAGCAGTGTATCACTCACATAAGTACACTCATCTTGCGTTACTTGGAGTAAAATACAAATGATGACCAGATGAACAGAGAGTTAAATGTACAGTACCTGTATTTAAAACCTTCAGGTCCTGTGACTCACTATCAGGTATTCAGCTGCTGTTAGCTAAAATAAAATATGAGAGACGACTTGATCATGGGAAGATTAAGATGCGTTCATAATTGCTGATTTACGATCTCACTTTCACTTGTACATCATCCACTTACTTCACAGCTAAACTTGAGTGCATGTTAATCTCCTGGTCGAGATAATTCAGTTTTCCTTTCCAACTTTAATTAAGCTTGGAGTGAGTCATGGGAGCCTGGGAGTGTTAGTGCTGTCACTCCTAACCCTCTCATGGCTGCAACAAATTTAACAATCTATTCCATCTAATACCAGACAGTTATATTCAGCTGAGAAAATTACAGGAACATGAGAATATTAAAACAGAAAATGCATCCAAACTGAATTATTTCTGGGAATATCTATGGTTCATTCACTTTAACTAGGTGGATTTTTTCATCCTTTTGCAGCAATTTCCTCTTACTCGAGTGATAGAATATGACAATGCTACGGCTCAGTTTCCTTTTCGTAGCACCTCGTGAATTGTAACTTTTTCTAGCGTTACTCTATTGTAATTTATCACTATTCAAAATGAAGAGCTGGCAATTTTATTCCGAGTTAAAGTGAACAGAACAAAATTGATAAGGAGTTTTCTTTGACACTGAAACTGGTTTAAGATCCACTATGAATGCTTTTACTGGACCCGACTTGGCAAGAGGAACTGGTCTGTGTGAAAAGGAAAATCGGGCGTAGATATCGAGATGAGTTTAAATTCTCAGTTCATAATTAAGTAAAAAACTTGTGAATACATTGAAGTTTTGGCCATTAAGGAAGTGGTTGGTTAGGGAAAGTGAACCAGTAGTTGGACTCGCAAGTAGATTAATTCCCTTCACTGCAAGGACGAGTCTTTCTCACTGTAACAACAAGTGCTTGAATGCTTGCCCCAGAGACACGCACTGACACCAAGCTTGACATGGACCTGGTCTGACATACTGGGCATGCCCACGCGAAATTTCAACTCCTTCAACCCAGCGGTATGACCTGTAGAGCTAGGGTTCCCAGTGTCTGGCGAAAAATCGGGCACGAAAGTGCGGCTGGTTCTCACACGACTGTCCGCACAGTTACAATTTATACCTCGTTGTCAGCTCGTTGTTCTGCGTCTTGATGTATGGCATGTCGAAATCAGAGGGGGTCAAATGTGGACAGACATACACACAGCCAAAGCTTATCCACGTAGTATTATTGATACTACGATGAGGCAGATTTATTGGAACTGGGAAGATCTGTATAAATTAGGGAGTTAACTTTGGTTATATCTAATCCCTCCAGTTGGGGAAGAACTATCCTAAACTAAAAGTCATACAGATACGGCGTGATTAAATAAATATGACGTGTATGAGCTGAGAGGAAAATTAACAAGATCATTATTCAGTAGTAAACCCCTTCAGCACGATTAATTCTTGGGCAGTGTCAAAACGGTGGTCAGTCATGCAACCGGTAGCAGGACTTGCGATCGGGTTAATCCCGTTCACTGGGACGAAAAAAAAAACTTTCATTCTTTATTCTGCTGGAAAAAATTTTCAGCTGAGGAAAACACCCTAGTAGTGATCTGCTTAATGCTAAATCTAATTCCTCCCGTTCGAAATAGCAATCTCAAGCAAAAGAAAAACGTGTGGAGGCGTCAAGAATATAATACATATGACGTCCTCCGACTGACGAATGAAATGTTTATATATATAATATTTTAATAAGCTCTGTAAAAACGATGACGTCCGAGGGAGTGAGGTGGATGGTCAGGGAAGGAAAACTTGACATAGGACTTGGGATAAGGTCAAGTACCTCGTTGCCATGACATTCCTTTCCGTTGAAATCAAACTAAGATCAAACAAATTTACTCAATTCTGGAAAGATCTCTATATGTGAGAGGGTTATTGACGTTATATCTTATACCTGTAGTACGAACACTCAGTTCTAAGTTGAACACAGTCGTCTTGGAGATGGCTCCGCATCCATACAGCACTGTTGGCGTCAGTGTGCCTTCATACTCATTTGCTCCCGAACACACACACACTTTCCTTCCACACACTTCTCAACATCCTTGATAATTTAACCCCTCTTGTAAGTCGCTGTATCTGAAGTTTATTATTTCATGAAATTTACAATAAATAACAGATACTGTGTCAGAATTTCGACGGTGCCTAAAGAGGTGGTTTGCTTGTTTTCTAATATTAAAGTATCATTTGTATGGGCATAGCAGAGATATTAGGAATATATCACCGACATATAACTGGGGCTTACTGTGTTATGTTGTGAGAGCAAAATACAGTGGACATTGTACATCGCACTATATTACCATGATGTTAAGTCTTTGACTGTAGTGACAACTTTAGTACTGTATTCTGTTTCAGATGAAGCCAATCGATTATGTGTTGTTGAAAGTGAGCCACAGGAGGCTGAAAATGTTGATACTGTCACCATTAGCACTGTCATGGTCGGGACAAGTCTAGCATCATATATCAGCTTATGTCAGATTATTTTTTCAGCTGAAAAATGGAATCATACGAACATGAAAGAGTTCAATAAATGACTCTTTGAACTGGCAACACACAACAAATTGAACATCGCGATGATGGACAACCATCAGCTCTTGATGAAGGAGTGTAGAGTGAAAGATTAGTTTAGTTATTAAGCAGTCTATACCGCTGGAGTGTTAGCAGAGAAAATTAATCGCTCTACTAATAATAAAAACATAGATACCTGGAACAGAGGCTGGAGTTCTAATAAATACCATGGCCCCACAAATATGATGTTATTTTGTTAGAGCAAATAACTAAAAAATTATGGCATTGCAAAGTACTGTCGGAATTAATTTACATGTACAGCTGGGGGCAAAAGTTCGCTTAATGTTTAATTTCTGATTCACATTTTGCTCTAGCGACTCGTACACAGTTGAGAGAGATATGGTATATTCCTCTTCCCATGGATGATTTTTTAAAATGGTAAATTCATGGACGAAAGTGATGGACGTGTTCCAGATGTAAAGTAGACGGAGGGGAACATTAGGGAAACTTTCGACCCTGACTGTATAAGAGCACTTGCAGTACCGGCACACATTTTAATGAAGTAATTTCCTCGACTGTACACAGGTAAATATGTACTCGCACCAAATGGAAGTGTGGTATGCATAATCCATGATGTAATGGCCATTGTATGAGCCTGCTAGTATACAGTAGTCATCTATTTTAACGCGTAGGCTATTTATATTAAATGAGTCTTTGCCTACTTGTATATCCAGTCTTTTTTTTTTTTTTTTTTGACGAAGTTTCATACATTGATGAATAAAATATAGCAAAATATTTAATTTTGTTGGCGATAGGTGGGAGAGTTTAATGTTCAGTCATCTGATGTTCTGCCTTCAGGTGGCTGTGCGCTGAGTGTCAAGCTAGATGGTTTCTTGTAACTCAGGAAATCCCTTACTGCGTTGGGTGGGCTAGTGGATTAATACCCACCAAATGTTGGGTAATAGAAATTTACATGGGGGAGGGGGCGACAAGGGGTTGGGTTAATTGTTAACTTGATGCCAACAGGGATGAGCGACTGGTAATTGTTGTGGTAAATATCTGGACAAAGTATCCGTATCCCAACCCCGGACTCGTACGCTCATGTTGGTGTTAAAAAAAAAAAAAAAAAAGATATAAAATAAAAAAAAAGCTGGATGATCGACAAACAGATAGACAATATAGGTCGATTAGTTGCTATAATTCTCTTCTCATTCTTATAGAGCAATTCTTGTTTCATCATCTATGTTGGCCTCTGATTTCTACCGAAAGTGTGTCTATCTCCTGCCTCTTCCTGATTACTACACTTTCCTTCCCTACCCCCACCCCTCTACCACCACCTTCCCCTTTCATTCTAGGGTGTAACTGAGCCAATAAACCTGACGGGGCCAAGTGCTCCCTGGCCGGAGGTGTGGAAGTACCGAGATCAATACCCGGGCCGGGCGAGTGTCCTATTCTGAGGCCCATATTGACGTTGGTTATGGTGCTCTGTATCATCTCTTATCAGTATATGGTAGACGATGTGCTTTAATATCTCTTGCTTTATTTAAGAAAGTTACGCCAAAGTTCAAGATATATATAAACAGTGTAAGAGAGAACATGAAGGTGTGATATGCAAAATTAATTCGGTAAGAAAAAAAGGGCTTGACAGTCGCCTTAAGTGACAAGAATGCGAACCTTTTGTCCTTGGAGATTTGAAATACCACTTCCTTAGCGATCGGTTCTGAACATTACACCTCACTATACTCTTGTCTGTTGATGGTGCATAAAAATGGTGATCTTAGATTTTATAACATACAAGAAAATGTTAAGGTGCAATATGCTGAATAAATGGCGAAGGAATAAGTGCTACTGAGTTTCCTATGACAGGCCCGTATTCTCATAGGGTAAGGAAGCTCCGTAACGCCTTTTCCTGAGCGATTTATTTTACATATTACGGCGTACTGTCCTATTCTGTATTATATAAATCCTCCTAACCTCGCCGTACGCTGCACATCTAACGTGCACAAAGATATTAACCAACTATATCCAAAAATAAATCGCTCAGGAGGATGTGATAGTGAGTTTCCCTACCTGACCAAAATAAGAGGCTTAGTCCTAGATGATGATGATGATTTGCTGAGATGGTGATGATGATGATGATGACGAGAATGGTGGTGGTGGTAACTGAAATGATGACGATGATGCTTTTCTCAGTCATCTTTTTAAGTTTTAATGTCTCTGTGTTTTATGTGCTTGGTTAGGTGTGCAGGGAGGTGGGGGTATGTGCTTGGTCTGATGGAGGGTTGCAACAGCGTAGCATTGCCTGTTTTTTTCAAGCGATAGTCCAACACTCCACTTCGTAATTCTTTGAGCCCATTAGATGTCTTTTTCATTCCTGCCTTCTCCCGGTGGTGTTAGTCAGCTTAAGGTAAACTTTTCTTATATATACTGTAGACTTGAGAAACCCCTTTAGTTCGAGAGGCCTTCCTTAAGTTGAATAACCCGTCAGGGGACAGCAAGAATATACTAAATTTTACATGGCCTAGATTCAAGGCTTTCAGTGGGGACAGAAATGCAGAGATTATATATACTTCATCCACCTTAACCTGGCGGAAATTATGGTCCATTTGTTGCTTATTTGCCGTATCTCAGTGGCATACTACGCGGCCACTTCGCATCTACATCCTTTCTATAGCACTTTCTCGTGCCAACATACTAGTGATAATATCTTTTGTTAGTGTTTAGCATTTAAGATGGAGAGATGTTCATTTTAGGCCAACTTAAAATATACTGGTACGGACTGTGGTCGGAGACACTCGAAAACAGTGAAGAAAACGCAGTGATAAGTCTGTGAGAGGTAAAATGGAGACGCAGTGCTGATGGTGGGGCTGAGAGTAATGGTGGGGGTGAAGATTGCGGCGCTCTGTAAAGAAATGTGTCTCTAAAGTACAATTAACTCGCCTGGCGAAAGCAAGAATAAACTAATGAAATCCGTCATCTAATTCAAGGAGCTTTTGAAGGAGAAAAATGAAGGCTGTACCAAACGCCTTCAGTGCGTAAAGCCTCTCTAGAGCTGAATAAAATCATCTGATCCATGAGGCCAGTTCGAAGTCACTCCACGCTGAATTAAATGTTAGGAGATACCGAGAACAAACCAGTAATATATATATGATTCAGCGGATTAATGGGAAAAATGCTGATGGCAATATCTAATCCCCCAGCTGGAAAAGTCGCTTCATAGTCTAATAAAACTGTCTGGAGATAACATGAACACACTAACAAAACAGTCGTCTGATTCAGAGCTCTTATAATGGCATGGTAAAAAGAAAAATGAATAAGTCAGTCCCAAATTTTCCACTTAGAAGTTTGGCAACTGTAGTCCACTTCATTTAAAGGTAGATAACCATCATTATTCCCCTGATGGCATTACCTGATCCAAAACCCTCCAGTCACTTCTTGGAGAACAAACTTATACAAAGCTCTCACTCCACCTGTTAACCACTAGACCACCAGGTGGATGATGTAGGAAAGGTAATGGTAAGCTTGTGAGAGGTTGTTGTTGTTGTTGTATATATAACTCCTGGCTCATCTGGACGAGAACCCAGTAGAGTGCAGGCCGAATCATCCTTCCTCATGCAGTTCACCAGCATCATCTCGGGGAACAGGGAGAAAGTTGAGGGACATTTGTATAACCAGGCAGTGAAGTCGCCTGGTTATATTGATGCCACCACGCGAAACCGCCCCTTCTGAGAGGTAAACACTGATGTAATGGTGGTGGTGAAGCTGGGGCTCTGTAAGGATTAGTCTTTCCACAGCTGAACGAAATCACCTAGAGACAGCAAGAATAAACTCATCATTACCTGACTCAAAGCGTATGCCTGTAATGGTTAGAACAACTCTAGTAAAGTATTCCAGTTTATCCCAGACTATTTTATTATGGTGCGAGGAAGTCAGTAGAGTGTAAAAGAGTTAATAATGTCACCAAATCCCTCTCAGCGTTGGTACATATCTAATGTTTTCTAGCTGACGCAGGATGATATTACTGAGAGCCGTGGGAGCCTGAGAAGTTAGGAGAAAAGTCTGCGATAATCTTGCAAGAGGTAAAGAAAAGGAGCTCTGTAAGACAAACTGGAGGAGAGATAAAACTTGGGAGAGAAATTTAAAAAGGTGAAAGGACTGTGAGAAGATAAAAGGGAGAAATGTACTGGACAGGCCATAAAACTTGTATGGGAGATAATGGCGAATAATATAGGAAGGAAGTTAGCGCACGTGTGGGCGCCGACAGAAGAGAGAGTCAGAGAGAGAGAGGGGGGGGGAGGGTGGCACCAAGCAAGTGTGCATATTACTGTACATAAGAATACCTCCTTTATTAGACTAGATATGAGCACATTCTTGGATCCTTTAGCCGTAGTTGATCTACTTGTAGGTTATATATAATTCAGGCTAACAGTGGCAGACTTCAGTGGACTGAAATACTTTGTGGTAGTAGTAGGAGTTGCTGCTGTTGCATAACGCCGGTTTGTCTGGCTAGGCAGACCCATCGACCACGGGTACTGGTAAGCACCTTCTTTATGACCGTCCTATAGTAAGGTAAGGCACAAATATCGCGTAGGGATCCGGTGCCCTCTTTTGGCAGACAGCACCTCACCATGGTAGGACCAAGGTCCGTCCCGGCAAAGTGCAGAGGAATATGAGAGGTTTTGACTTCAGAGTGGACGCTGCAGCTTCTCCAATTAGTGTGCACAGCGCCACTAGGTATGGGCTCCCATTAGTACCCATAGGTCTCCGCCCTATTAGAAAAAAGGCAACAACACCTACTTCAACTAATTGTTTCTATTATTGGTTGACCTATGTATCTATAGCCAGACACCTTAACCCCGTAAGGGATGGCCACAAACAAAATCACCTCTACATTGCCCTGCCCTCTGCCATCCGGTTGTCTGCCTCCGACTCACACACCCCTCTCTCATGTAATTATCTCTCCACTCCATCCCTCCACCTCATCCATGGTCTCTCCCTCCACCTCACTCATACACACACTCTTAATCAACCTCTCGTACCCCATCCTCTTCTCCCCATGGACAAACCACCCCAAAGTATTTCCCTTCACATTTTCACTCACATCCATAACGCTTTTTTATTCCAAATTTGTCTGTCTTCTTCTTCTTGTAGCTCCACATTCTCCTTTCATGTAAGTAATTTCCTGTGCTATTACACTTGACTTGTGTCCTTGCAACTGGGACCAAGCTTCACTTCCGTACGTTATAGAGGGAATCACAATACTGTCATGCAGCGACATTATTGCTGATATTTCTTATCTCCGTGCCACTGATTTGACGTCTTAAATTGTTTATATCTTGACCATTCAATCAATTATTATCACGGCAGTAGTGGTTATGTGGAATGCATGCAGAGTTTGACTAAAAAAAAGTATATGCTAGGGAGGTGGAAGGACAGAAGAGGAAAATGCGACCGAATATAAGGTGGGAGGATGGAATGACGGGTACATGAATGAGAGTAGTGTGGGATGGGGAGCAAAAGCAGCCTGATGAGGACATGGGGATGTGGTGACACTTTCATTATCGCAAGTCCCGCTGGGTCTTAGGCGTCTAATTATGGATAGACAGATAAATAGACAGATGGATAGATGGGGTGGAAATAATGATACATAGGGAAAAAAAAAAAAAAACGTATCCCAGCCCGCTTAACCCTTAAACGTGGATCGTAGCGTTTGCGACACTCGGCGAAAAGGACATAATGGCGGATCGTCGCGTTTGCGATTCTATAGTAGGACTCGCGCACGTTTGCGGCTGTGGTGTGGCCCGCACCTGTGTACAATGGTGCCACGTTTCCCCAACTTGCGATGTGAAACGGAAGCTATTTATGTACAAGGCATCACAAATTCGATAAATTCAGATGAATAAAACTTACACTTGTGTATTTTGATGGATGAATCAGCAGTAATCTTATTATGCATAAAATATTTATACAGTAACACAGAAACATGGCATACATATTGTACAGTGTTGCTAAAAGAAATTGTAGTCACTTTTAATGGCTTTTAGCGTAGTTTTAGGGTGGGTAATAATATCACAGTTATGGATATAAGATAATGAGCCTGAAAAAAGAAGAAATATGCCAATATCCAAAGTAAAAGAAATAATTCATGTAATTCTTGTGAGTGGCAACACTTACACACCCAGCTGGCCTAAGGTAAAGTACGTACCTCCGTAGACCCAACCATAGCTTGTACAGGTGTTGCTAGGGAAAAATGCTCACATTTACCGGCTTTTACCATAATTTTAAGGACGAGGAATAATCACATTTATAATCATAAGCTAATATGTAGGACAAAATAGTAGGCATATGCCAATACCGAAGTAAAAAAAAAAAAAAAACATTATTCACTCGCGAGCGGCAACACTTCCACACCCAGTCGGTGAGAGAGAGAGAGAGAGGCAGGAGAGGGGCATGCATTGAATGCATTGTCGGCATCACTAAATATAACAAAACCAAATTAACAAATGAAAGCACAATTATAAACAACTTATAAAAGAATCAAAAGTACTCAGGGTGGCTCACATTTCCCGCCAGGAGAGAGAGAGAGAGAGAGATAACGGTATAGAAAACGTGGCAACACTGTACACAGATGCGGGCCACACCACAGCCGCAAACGTAGGCGAGTCCTACTATAGTAAATTTTCAATAACCGCGGGCAAGCAGGCTCCAGCTGGTATTGTCAATCAGTACCACCACCCTCTAGCTACAACTAGCATACTTTACCTTTGTACTACTGACCTCAGTTGTTGCCAAGTATCGCGTTTTCCCCCCGGCCCCCCCCCCCCCACCACCACGGCCCGGCCAGCCTGGCTGTGATACATGGCAGCGCTCTGAGCGCTCAGAACTGTAAATCTGCGCTCTCCTCTCACAAGCAGTTTATGCTACTAGGAAACGCTTGTTTCCCCAGTTGTAACACTAGCTTTTTTTCTCACGGTTTGCCCCTGTTTAGCGTCAGTTTACTGCAGGCTTTCAAAGTGAAATTATGGCGAGTTCTAGCTCTTCCCAGTCAGTGCAAGCGGCCGACAGGAACGAGAATAAAGTGGCGGGCGTAAGGCAGAATAAAAAGCGCGCCGTGGTGATCTTTCGGGAAGTAATATGATTGAAAATAATGTAGTATACATGTTTTTAGCTGTGAAAATGGAAATGTTTGTTGAGTGACGGGAAGACCGCCGCCACAGTGCATGTCGGCCGTACGCTCCGTTGATTTTAGCCTTATTTTCAGTGCTTATTGTACAAATACGGATTCCTAACTACCTTTACGTTGTAGTATAAAGTTTACTGTGACAGAATGAGGCTGTGGTAGAGGGGAAACCGGGTTGCTGGAGGTGTGAAAGTGAAGATTTGGTTACCCAACTTTGCAAGTCTCCACAAGTCCTTGGGTAGTCCACGAAGGCTCAACACCTGTCTCTGGAGAAAGCTAAATGTAAGTACTATCTGCCATACCAAGTATAATGTTCTAGGGTTAATCTCTGATTTTTGGCGAATATTTTCCTACAGGTACTCAGACCGCGATACAACCCCGCCACTCAGGGAAGAAAGACTGTACACGGCCGCGTTTAAGGGGTTAAAAGTCCACTCGTTGTCTTAGGAAAACTTTTATCGTCTCTTCATTACGAGTATGCATCCCTACAACTGTATTTCATTTTGTACCCCTTTAGTAGCGATTTATTTTGCACTCCTTCATTGGCATTTTATTATACATCCTTCATTAGAAATTTATTTTGCATCTCTTCAATAGCGATTTATTATATACGTCTTTATCAGCGATTTGTTTGGGACTCCTTTATTAGCAATATATTTTATGGCCTTCATTAGGGATTTAATTTGCGCACCTTTACTGCCAGTTTGCTTTGCCCCCCTTCATTAGCCAATTATTTTTATATTGCATAAGAATACTCTCTTGCTTGTTATCTAAGCCTTTTTAATATATACAGAAATTACCTAAGTACTAAAAAAAAAAGAGAATGGTTACTATCGCTAAATAAGGAAATAAACAAGTACGGTATTTAAAAGGCGCGTCAGGGAACCTCCGAAACAAACCAGAATATAAGCCTAACAGCAAGAAGCACCAGTCAAGGGCTTAAAGGTTCTATGGGGGTTCATCCCAGGCTAATATGGGCCTCGTAGGTGGGCAGCAAAAGCAAAGAAGGACACCTGCAGCGAGGAGGCGGAAAGGCACGTGAAGCTGAAGCGAGAGAATGTCGGAAGGGACAAAGAGGAACAGCCAAAGAGGAAGTGGAAAAGGATATGTAGATGAGGCAAGAGACTGTCAGAGGAGTCAAAGAGGAATAGCTTACGAGGAAGTGGAAAGGGATATACAGATGAAGCATGGTAAGTCCACTCATCCGTCATCCCGCTCTTCATCGTCCCATCAGAAGTGTAGGGATCCAGGGCTAGGCTGCTTAGTCCCGACATTTAAGGAGAGAATTACCAATCTTATACCCCTTTATGGCATTATATGATCAATTTAACGTCGAATTATTAACCCCACCGGTCCCTCGGGTGTAAACCATTATGAATGGCATCCAGTTGAAGCATATTAATCTGCTAAACCACCAGGCGCCTATTTGACTATTTGTTTGCCGCCTATAGTAGTAAATGGCTTCTTCAGCTACAAGAAACCATTTAGTTTGTCATTCGGTGTAGAATCACCTAGGTAGTTTTGCATAATATGAGTGGATGGTAGAACCCCTCACCAATCAGTGAAAACAGGTCACGCATCAATACACTCATCATTCAAGCCTCTGAAATCTTTTACACCAACTCACAGACCAAATGATCCACCTCAAACTGCAGTTCATAATACCTGACGGATTTTGGAATCAGGACTCCAATTGAGAGATCTGAGGGACATAGGGTGTATAAGCGATGGGGATTAATAGAACTAGGAATTGAATCGAGAAGTTTGAGGTGAAAAGATGATGTGAAGGATAGCCTACTGGGTAATGTAATAAGGAAGTAAATTGCAGCTCATGACCGCAGTATTATTACAATCTCGCACAAAGCCGAAGTTAGCAGTACGGCAAAATCTGCAAGCTTTCAGTATCATCACACCAAACCCTCTTTGTGCTCGGGAATTAATTAAATGTGTGCTGGATTCTGCGGAAATTAAGCCATAACAAAGTTCTCACCAGCACAGAGCTGCGCCTCAGACAATGTTACTGACACGGCAGATTACCCAGCTCTCCAGGGCTTGGAGCTTGAGAGATTCCCTGACTTGGCGGTGGGCGGGATAAGGGGACGTGCGGGATTATGTGTGTAATTAGAACTGACAAGGAGTATGGAGCAAAATGTTGATTAAGTTCCAGTATTTTCTGTCTCAAGAGCCATACCTGAATTTAAAAAGACAAAACGGAATAGGGATAATATGGAGCAAGATGTTACTTGGGGTGGGTCTTAGGGATGGGAAAGAAGGATGGAGAATATGCAGCACGACGTTTGTTAAAGATACGTATTGTGAGTTTTAGACGTCACAGCAGAGCAGAACACAAGTGTGCCTCCTATGTGTCAGCATCAAGAAGAAAAATGTTATGGTACTTTGAAGAAAGCAAGGAGTGTCAGTGTTACATGTTTATGTGCATAAATTGCGCCAGTGTGAAATGTGTTTGAGGTTTGAGGTATGATATGTAGCTGTGAGTTATAGTGTAAGATGTGGCCGCGTGAGGTGTGGCAGTGTGTGATGATGTAGTGAGAGATGTGTGCGAGGTGGAAATTTGAAATGTGTAGTTAGTTGTGGTTGTGTGAGGTGTGGACTTCGAGATGTCCGTGAGGTGTGGAGTGGCAGTGTGAAGTATGACAGGAGTATCTTCTAATGTACTGCACAGTGATGCATTCTCCAACGACCTTTACATGTACCAGAAGCATTAGCCAGCAAATCACAAACAAGTGAATGCATAAACAGGTCTATCTATCTATATACCTAGGCTGCTTCCCCCAAGGAAAGGGAGGTAGCCGAGACAGGACGACACACTCCCCATTTACTCATCCATTCAAACACATTCATTCGCATCTTAGTCCCGAAGGGGAGAACGGACAGATCCTCACCGCACCACACCGCACAAGGGTCAACTGCGCAATGCAATCAGTGACATCCGCAGCAGGGCCCGACAGCAGAACTGGTTTACCCCTGCCACATCGTAACAGACCCATCCCCTTACCCGCACCTGACCTGACTAGCTGATCAGACCAAATGCGGGAGAATATCCCCTCAGGGCTGCGTCATCACTTATTCATTCACTATTTCTCTCCATTTATTTCTGTCACGCACAGCCACTCTTCCTTGCTCAACAGACATCCCTCTCGCATCCAGCGCTCTCTTCACACTGTCCATCCATCCTATTCGTGGTCTTCCTCTCAGCCTTACACCTCTCACATCAGATCAGGTAATTAAAAAAAAACTAAGTCAAATAAGTTGAATTCCGATACAACCTCTTGCCCCCTACTGTCTATAAATTTAAGCCTGTTTCCCTTCCCGAGCGCTAAAATTTATTCCCAAACACCTGTAACGCTGCCTTCCTCTCCCTTGCTTATTCAGTCACCTGTTGATGAGGATTTGGATACACGGTTACTCTTGTTCTTCATGCACTGAAGTGTTAAAAGAGAAATACATGAGAGAAGAGGATTTGAGAAGAGAGAGAGAGAGAGGAAGGGAGGGAGAAGGATAAGACCCAGATGAGGAGCAGTGAGAAAACAAGAAACAAAAAGGAGGGCAAGAGAAATAAAAGAGGCGAGGTAGCGAGGACAGGGCCATTTGCATGTAAAGTAGTGCTGGAGGCTCATCCCACCTGGTCTTATGGCAGGTAAACATCGCCTTAACCAAAACTATGATCACCTGAAAATAAGGCGAGATCTTCATTTAGAGATAGACCCTGTATTGTAAGGGACATAGCAGACTTCTTAACACCTTTTTATTGGCAGTTTATTATGGATATTAAACCCTGATATTATCTTCTCTGAATGAGCATAATATACATCAGTAATTTAAGAGAGGATAAAAAGCTGTAAAATGTATAATAAGTCTCTAGGTGGCATATGAGACTGCGTGGCACATTTTTGCTAGTTTTTTTTTTTTTTATTATGATTATTTCATTATATTCTGTGCTATATACCGGTACATTTAATTCTAAGATGGACACAATTTACATCACTGACATAAAAAGGGTAAAAAGCTGTTAATTTATACACAAATAAGTCCCCAAGACAGAAGTGTTACCAAGACCCCTATGTCATCTGCAATGCAGCTCTCATGGAGGGTCGTGTTCTAAGTGACTGAAGATTTCGTAACTTCCTTAGTGACTTCTGCAAATTACTCATTATCCTTTTTTTATGTTATTGAAGCTAACTCTTCCCAAAGAAATGATATAAATAACACACACACACACACACACACACACACACACACACACATACTATATATATATATATATATATATGGGATTATTAAGAACGTAGCTACGATGGATGTTCTTAAGTTGATGGCACTGTGAGAAGTGAAATTCGTGCATTGGATTTGCTTATGTTATTGCCGTTCGCGTAGAGATGATATTTTGAGTGGCGTTAGTCTGTGTGTGTGTGTGTGTGTGTGTGTGTGTGTGTGTGTGTGTGTGTGTGTCTGTCTCTCTCTTGTATCTGTCTATCCGCCCACCTGTTTGCCTATCTCTGTCCCCCTTTCCGCCTGTATGTCTACCTTTCTGTTTATCTATCTATGCCTGTCTGTCCATTTGTCTGTTAATCTGTTTGTCATTGTTTGTCTATTTGTCTGAAAAGCTATATTTACATGTCGGCAGCAAGAATAAAGATATGAAAGACGCTTAAGTACTGAAAGAGCTAGTTTACATTTCATCCCTTCAGCCCGAGGAAGTACTTTTCATTTATTCTTGCTGCCTCTAGACAACTTCCCTCTTGTAATGAGATGATTAATGAAAACTATATACAGGATGAAGCAAAAGTCTCCATACAAACATCCAAGCATTTTATTTACAACTCCAACTAATTAATACTAACAACGTGTTCAAATCCGCTACGGAATTCAAAAAATGTTCGATACGATTACCTCCGAGATCATGGCACATCGAAACTTTTGGCCTTTATCCTCTCCCTTTATTGGTGTTCGCGACTGTACGTTAATAAAAGCAGAGATACAAAAGCTGGTATTAGATATTGTAGATCAGAAAAGCAGTGCGATAACTAAATATCTTCGAGATGTGAATAAAATCAGCCAAACGTAAAGAACATTCCGTCAAGGCAAATTAACAACGGAATAAAGAAAAAGGTGGCTTCGGAATAATGCCTGTTGATGACAGAAGTGTATTTAAAGCGAAAAAATCAGTTTGTGTGAAGGTGCAGTCTTCCCTCAGAACACGACACGCAACCGTCGAAAGGAAGTCCAGGTCCCTTTTTTCTGTCTACGCACGAGCTGGTGGGAGGCCAAGAAGACTACCAGCTTTCTCATGACCGGCCCGGCAAACGAACCCAGAACTTATTGGTTGTGGGCGTGTAAATTCAATTACACCCCATCCCCCACCCCATCCCGTATCAGGAGTAACAGTTTTGAAATAAATAAATTCTGCCTGATGGATAATTGTCTATGGTTCATGCAGTCTTGAAGTGTAGATTGTGATGAAGGAACGTAAATGTCTAAGAAGGTTGTAATGATAGTTTACACACGTGAATGCAGATGAGAGAGAGAGAGAGAGAGAAGCGTGTCAATCAGGCTATCTCAGCTAAATATTCATGGCATGTATAATTGTATATTCCCTAAACGAGACATGATATTTCTTGCTGTTCCCAGACGATTTTTAAAGCTTAGGATAGGCTTCTCGAACTGGAGAGGTTAGATTGAGCCTTCTTTATCCCTTTTAACACGAAAATCTAACCTTACGTCCAATAAAAACATTTGGAGGGAGTATGAAAAAATGAAATATTATGGTGAAGATAGTAAATATATTGCGTATTTAAGCTTCAGATGCATGAAGACTGATAAAATTGCTTTAAAAAATGTGTATTCCTAAATCAATATTCACTCTCTTTGCTACTCACGCTCTACTTTTGTGTGTGTGTGTGTGTGTGTGTGTGTGACAAGATTACATTAAAAAATGATCCCTTAATCATTTGCTACATTTGCTTTATGATAACTTTTTTCATTGAGTTTTCATTAATTAACCCTCTCATGATTGTGACAACTGTAGCATTCTCCTCCGACATGAGTCAGAGAAACGTTAAAGTTTAAAGAGCTTGAACGCCTTATAAAGTATGTGAAGTGCAAAAAAGTAAAGATGTTCAAACGATTAAAAAAAAATAGAAATAAAAAAAAAGAATACAAGGAGGAAGCAATAGGTGGTGAGGTTCCATTCCCTTTAAAAATCGGAGAGAGAGAGAGAGAGAGAGATGGGAAAGGTTCTGTTGTCCTCTGGTGCTCCTTGGGTTTCAAAGCTTACCTGGCTAAGCTCACACCCGTAGCTAATAGGAAAGTTCAGACGGGATATGCTAGCCTGCGAATATGACAGTGAGAGTCAGTGGTGTCTATTCTCGTCGGCATAGGAGCTTACTAACACCTCTCCCTTGGCGATTCACTTTGCATCCTATATACAGATCTTCTCTAGGATAATAGGAAAGCTTTGCCAGACCTACTTAGAAGGGATGCATTAGAAAGCGACTGTAGTAGTAAAGGTCAGTGATCCCTATTCTTGTCGCCATGGGAGTCTTACGGTACTATATTTCATCCACCGTAACTTGATTGAAACGTGCATCCTTTTGTAGCTTATTTTTCAGAGAGAGAGAGAGAGAGTCACGAAATCTAAAAGACAGTGAATGGGTAAGTTTGTGACGAAGGTGGGATATACGGAAGAAGTGTGTTACAAAGTGGGAGGTGGAGAAGGATACAGGAAAGGAAAATTTATATGACCAAAAAATATCGTACAGGAAAAGGCCCATGATATTCCAAATGGCCATTACAGTTCATGTTATCCAGGAAAGACTGGTCTATTTTCAAACAATGGTTGATCACAGAATAACAATACTTACTATAGCTAACATAGAAAATGTCACACCCTAGTTAAATACCGGTATTTTAGTGAAAGCAGGGATACTAACGTGGGGTGGGAGCATCGGAAATTTTTGCAATAACCATCATCTGTGGTGTTAGATTCTGTCATGATGAATGTGCACCAACACCCTTTTTTATTTGTAGCGTACATAATGCATTGCAGGTGAAACGGAAGTTGAACACGTGAAGGCAAAGTTTTCAGAGCACCTTAGGATGCGAATGATAAAAATGTGAGGTTCATTAGCGAGGGGGTAAGAGATGTAAGGGAAATGAATGAGAGCTAGTTAGGCGATGGAGGAGAAAATACGAATATATAAATGAGTGTTTTATGAGGAAAGGGCGCGTTTACATTAATGCGGGTAAGGTGGGATGTTTCTGATGAGGGAGGAATCAATGAATGTGACATAGGAAAAAGTGGGAAAAGTAGGGGGATAGGGGGAAGGGAGAGCAAAGGTAAACTAATAAGAAGAAGGAACAGATGATGCTAAAATGAGGTGATAATGAGGAAAGGAAGTATTTATAATGAGAAAGGTAAGCTTGGTTTTGCTGGATAAAGTACAGTAGGTATGCAGTGAATGAAATGGGAAAAGAGGGAGCTAAAAGGAAGGATATGGAATTAAATTAAAGGCAAGATACGTGTATGGCTGGTTGGGAAAGCACACATTCATGTTTAAAAGGTAAAAAACAGGTTATGTGGAGGCAAGTAATAAGCTGTGTGTCATGTTAAAAAATGGGAGTCGGGGGAAGAAAAACGGGTGCAGGATAAGGAGAAATTAGATGAGCTTGACAAGAAAAGGACTTTTTTTTTTTTTTTTTAAGGAAAAGAAGAAGGCCATTCATGTAAGGAAGGATGAATGTTTAAGCAGAGTATCAGATGGAACACAATGGAGAAAAAAGGGGGAAAGCGAATGCAGTATGAAAAGAGATAAGATGAATATGATCTTGATGGAGAAAGGACGCATTCAGGTGGGGCGCGGTGAGGTGGGCTGTGTAGGATGAAGAAGGAAGCAACGTGGAAAAGGACGCTAGAGAGCTGAAGTGTTTGTCAGAGTCAGAGAAGCAAGCAAACTGTTGGCTCCAGGTATGAAGGTTCTCTGATGGCGTGAAAAGGGGCTTTTAGGGCGAGGCAATTTTGGGAGAGCGAGAGAGATCGGGAAATAGATACACAGGAAAGGAGACTGAGGAAGCTAAAGTAAAAAGAGATGAGAGGGCACTAGATGAAGGAATGTAAAAATGTGAGAAAGGAAGGGGAAAGAAAGGAATGTGAAGATAAAGATGAGCAAGAGTATACGAAAAGAAACTGGTAAGGACTGGGAAATGAGAAAACGCAATGGAAGAAAGCAAGATATGAGAGAAAGGAAAAAACATTGTGGATAACGAACAAAGAGAAGTAAAGAAGGCCGAAGTCAGAGGAAAAACGTAAGGGAAAATGAAGCGCTGAAAGGAAGACAATAAAGGAAGACAGATGCTAATGTGGAAAGAATGTGCGCCGGAGTGAAAGGCAAAAATGAAGAGAAATAATGAGGAAAAGCGGTGGACGTTGAGGGAGTGAGTCGTAGAATGAGCTGGTGTTAATTGAAATTATATACAAAAGCTACGAACATTTTTGTCAGCCATCTTATAAAAAGCGGCAACCTGGGGAATGTAAGGGCGGAAAAGAAAAAAGGGGAAAAGATGTGGAGGTTGAGAGTGAGTGATAAAGTGAGCTGGTGACATGTGAGAGCCTCTACACCAGCGACGGACATTTTGACCTGTGAAATGTAGGGTCGTTGCAAGTGACACCATAAAATCAGTTAGGGTAATTTAAGAGAGCAAAATGTCAGATAACACACGAATTCAGAATACCAGCCAAAGCCATGAGGGCCTCCTTTATCCAAGCGTAAATATTTATATACTCATTATTTTAGATTAAACATCTGGATTCCACGTTTCTATCAATTAAAACTAAAAGCTATTTCAGATGATGTTCATTTGTTAACCCCCACAATTTAAAGATCAAGTTACATATCCCAGACAGAAATAACCAACGTCAAATATGAAATGAGATATTTGAGAGGAGCATGTGGAGTTACATGAAGACAGACTGACAAATGAGGAGGTGAAGGAACGTTGTGGTGTGGATGTGATAGAAAGCGTTAGGAGAAATACACTGAGGTGGTTTGATCATTTGGAGAGGATGGAGAGTGAGAGACTAACGAGGAGAGAGTATGTTATTGAGGTGGAGGGGGGAGAGGGAGGTAGAGACCGAGAATGAGATGGAGGGCAGCGTAATGGTAAGGTAGAGGGCGACATGGAGGCAATTTATTTATGGCCACTCTTACGGGATTAAGGCGTCTGGCTATAGGTAGATAGATAAATAAATATATGAAACCTTATCTAAGACTCTACTCATTCCTTCAGTACATCACGTTCTAAATTTCTTCTTTACTTTTCATGGTAGGGACAACTCTTAATATTTTATCCCAGCTAAGTTCAAACTATTTTATTCAGCTAAAATGAATCATATGAGACAGGTTAACACTGTCTGAGGTAATTCTGTCATGGCTGACTCCATTAATCTGTTTCTTGTAACGCCAGACGATTATATTCATCCGAGAGCCAGTCAAGGGTGTATAGGGGTTAACTTTGAACTTCATTTAATGTAACTTGAGTGTCGTTATGCAAGTAAGTAATATTATGTAGTATATTAGGCCAACTTTTGCACTCTGCGATAAGCCTGGGAAAAGTTATTCGGCCTTTGCAGCATTTTACAGTTCTTAAAAGGACTTAAAGCTTATCTGGCATGTGCAAGCTAAGCTCTAATTATATGATAGAAGTAAGCGTAATTTCTGTTATAGCATCAGAAGTGCTTGTCTCAGAACTGAAATAAAATATGTACAGTCAGCCAAAAAAGTATCGTACACCTGGGGATCGATGGTTGTGAAAATGAGCGAGTTTAGCAGACGCACATGAATCTGTTAACATATTGCCTCAAAAAATGTACCATCCAGTATTTATGCGATTTCGAGTCGTAATAATTACCAAGGACAATATTTACACTTACAGTTACAAGAGGCCACATATATATATATATATATGACACTGTTTCGTCCGTGTCCCGGAATGATACGTGTGGGAAGATGGGCGATATATTTTTGGTTGACTGTGCACTTTCGGGCAATAATTACCATATGTTTCATCTCGAACTTTCACTATCCACCGCTGGCTGATATTATTCTCATTCAAGACTGATGTAATGATAACAGTGGGGATGTTTTTATTACATGTTGTTGGATATTAGGGAAGATCAGGCAAGTCAGTTTAAACGAAAATATTCTCCCTTACCCCAGCCTACGATAAACTCGTGTCTTTTTGGACTTTCCCTGTGAAATGAGCAAGACATCCTTTCATCCATCATTCCTACTTTCTGTTTTTCTTCGACAACTTAATATAATTCTGTTTCCTTCAGCCATCAGTAAGCCATATAAGCGCATGGGATTTCCGGATGGGGTATTCTTCATTACTCAACTGATTAACTCCTGCTTTAACTGAGCACAGTTTGAAGTTCTGGGATCATATCTGCAAACTTTTCTGAGATTAGTTGTAGTACTTAAGATTACTTTTTTTTTTTTTTTTTTTTTTTTTTTTTTTTTTTTTTGGGCCAAATAGGTACCACACATTTCCCAGTTAACCTAAATATAATGTGGGAAAATACAAAACATTATTATTTCTGATAAAAATCAACTAATCTGGAGACTCGTGTATCCTGAAGACTAGATAAGAGCCTTGATAAATACGATCCCTGAGCCCTGTCTTCCTGGAGAGAAAAACTACCATGGCGGTTGACACGATAATGATGGGGTGAATACAGGTACTGTACATTCCCTTACACAAACAGGATGTCGTATCCTTATTAATAAGCTTACGGGCAAGCTTTTTATATTCGTTAGTTTATGTGCATTATCATCGCTATATACTACCCTGTTTGTGCATTTTTCTTCACAGTTATGTCCACGGCAGTAAATGAAAAACTGTCCATGTAAAGTATTATTGGTGTGGCCACAGAACACCAGCACACCACATCCCGCCGTCGCATATACCACCTACAACACCAACATACCACATCCTAACGCCACACCTCAACGACGTACACCAATTACCGGAAAGAAATCAACACTCCGCCTGCCCTTATGACTGAGTACCTTTACTTGCTGGGTATAATTAGCATGAAAGGCCTTGTAACCTGTGTGTGTATGTGTTTGTGTGTGTGTGTGTGTGTGTGTGTGTGTGTGTGTGTGTGTGTGTGTGTGTGTGGGGTCGATTCTGGGCATAGGCTTCACAGCCTGCTCTCAAGGCCCAGTAGTCCTCCTACATATCATACACCTCTACATGTCACCACTTCGGCGCTAACACCCACCGTCCATATTGAATACATGCTAGGGCTGTCTCATACAGGACTGGTGTATTGGTATTAGCGGGGGTATTTTTGCATGTCGGCGGGTCTTCTGGTAGATCGGTAAAGGCTGCTTTACTTGAAATTCAAATCCCTAAACTGTTCCCTGCCCTAGCGGGGACTTGAACCTGTGTCCGGTAGGACCGCAGGCCACCTCTCTACCAATTGAGCCACCGCCTTCTGTGTGTGTGTGTGTGTGTGTGTGTGTGTGTGTGTGTGCACCGTATGAGAGAGAGAGATTAATGTAGAAAACTGAAAAGGAACCTTCATTTTCCAATGAACAAGATTTCTTTTTAATGCAGGAGGAAACGCGCTCCATTCTTATTGCCGAGAAGAAAGACCAGATACATATCCGTTTCCTTTCATTCTCTCCCCAGACCAGTGAACAAGCCAGAAGCTTCTATTTTGGCCTAGGATTGCCTCGGGGGAAAAAAATAATGGAAAAAGTCTGGCAAACATTATGATGGCGGGCATGGGGTGATGATGCCCGGCAGTAACACATTTCCCCGCCATCACCCGCCCTCCTGCCTGAAGATTAGGATTTTTTATTGCAAATTGGATTTCAGCGGTCGATCTCCGTTCACCGTTTCCCCTCCCATAGACTTCTGTTTATTTATCCCCATTTCATTAAGGAAAATATCAGTTGAATCATTGTTTTCTTTTGTTGGTGGACGCAATGTTGATTTTGACGAGCATCTGTCAGTACTACGAAACAGTAATGATTTCAATACGAGAACTTTTTACATTTTTTCCGTCTTATCATCAGACCTTTGCATTAAGCTTAAGTAACGTTTCTGGAAGTGGAAATGATAAAGTCTTCATCAACTGTCCGACTAAAAGAGATCTCACTTAAGCTAAATAAAATCGTTTGGAAGAAGGAAAAATAAAGTATAGATAGTCATTCTTTTTTATGGTCGCGATAGTGATTATTTGGGAGCATCCGCCAGTGGTGTGAAGTAACCAGTAGGAGTGTGCTTGTTAGCCCTTACATTCTTACAACGAGCGGACTTATTTCCTTAATTTGCTACCTCCATACTATTTAATTGAGCCTAGCTGAGTTCTTTAACAGCGAATGGATTACTTCATGCTATATTTGTTGTCATCAGTTGTAAATCCTTCTCATCAGAATTAAATAATCCATTGATGCTAAGAATGAAGTGATTGAGACGTCGCCGTGTAAAAGGGGTCAAACAAAATCCATAGAATACACGCTGGTACACTTGAGACCTTGCCTTTGATAATGAGGGGCTCTTCTTAAATGAATAATATAGTCTAGTGGTACAAAAAATCAGTCCCATATTTCTCCCATCGAGGCGCAGGGCATAGAGACTCTACCGTAATCCAGTGTATTCAGAGGTAAATGATCAACCCATTCTCCTTGGTGGTATTACATGATCGAAAGGTTGGTCACATCCTTGGATCAAGTTCGTGTGTATCGGAGGACCGTCATTTCAACTAGGCATCCTCACCACCAGACAACATGTATTATCAAGAAGTAAATATCATGGAATGAAGATAGCATTTTTTTTTTCACCTGAATATGAAGTCCTTCGTAAGAATGAAAGAGTCCAGTGTTACCATGAATAAGCTGCCCAAGTGGGGTTCTGGTAGAGAGACGGCTAATACTGTAAATTTTCGTATTGTTGTGTTCGAATATACGAGTTGGAGGGGCTTGGGAAGAGTAGGAAGGAAGGTGGCATGAAGTTTTTCGGGCAATGGGGGGAGGGAGAGAGGCAAAAGGGAGACGGGACAGGGAGGAGAGAGTGGGAAGAGAGAAGGTGTACACGAAATGGGAAGGAGTTTGGGGGGGGGAAGTAATTTGTGTCTGGGGGAGTGGGGAGAACTTAATGTGTTATATTATACAAATGTTGCGTGTTATTACTCTCGTTTCCCGCATGCTAATGATCAGCTCGATTTTTATCCTGTGTAGTGATAGCCATGAGCAGTTTAATAGTAGTAACAATAACCATAACAACGATGATGATGACGATGACAGTGACGATGGCGACGGCGACGATGACGAAAAAATACTCCTACTAGTATTATCGTTATTAATACTACACCTTTTACCACTGCTCCAACTATCACAAGTACTGCGACAGCTGCTATTATTATTTTTTTTTTTTATGTCTCCGACTCTGGGCAAAGGCTTCAGAGCCTATAACTTGGGGGCAGTAGCCTATCCTAAGGCTCAGTAGTCCTCCTACACCTCCACATGTCGCCACTTCGGCGCTGACACCCACCGTCCATATTGAATACATGCTAGGGCTGTCTCATAAAGGACTGGTGCTATTAGTACAGCAGCCACAAAAATAAATGTTGCCACTATCATAACAATATTTCTTATGTGATGGCCGCTTAATTTGCGTACACGAATAAAAAGGAAAACAAGGAGAACACCACACGCATATCACTAGTCACCTCAGGCTTCTCTAACCCATTCCACAGACGAATAAAATCGTCTGTCGTTAGATGAATTAGAATACTGATACTGTCATGTCCACGAAGGGGCTAAGAACGGCAATAATAATGCTTTTAGGCTCTTGGTCGAACAGAATTGTTAGGCGTCAGCTGGAATAGGATATGAAGTTGCCTCGAAAAGGAGATGGTTAATGATGGCAGTATTAACACACGTGGGTTCCTAGATGAAAATGTATCTACAGCCTTAATTTTGGAAAGGATGGAGACGAACAAAGTGCCTCCATATCACCCTGTCCTTTGCCATCGCGCCACCCTTCAGAGAATACTAAAACTGTCCCGATCATGAAAGGGTTATTAAGCAATCAGTATAATATACACAGGAACATAAAGTGAAAACGCTTTAATTCCCTACTCAAGAGGCGGATTATGTGTACGAATTCGCATGACATGGCTAATCAAAGGGGTACAACTCAACCAGAAATACAGTAAGTACCCTGTTCAGTACACCGATTAAGCGAAAAGGTACAAAATTAGGAACTTGGGTATTTCATTGAGAAATAACTCGTATTTATTTTCTGTATTTGCGCTTAATAATATATATATATATATATATATATATATATATATATATATATATATATATATATATATATATATATATCTGCACTTTGAATCATCCCACATTACTTCTCGATTGTTCTGTCCTAGTTCGCCTTTTATGTTAATTTGTTGCTGTTAATTCCATGGTAAACTAGAGGGGCACTCATTTGAGCCCATCTCACCGACAGGGGCAACGTAATTTCCAAACCGCTCTTCATAATGGGTTAGGTTTTCTCGTCACTGATTAGGGTTTCGCAAAAAGTGTTTTCCGGATCCAAAATCTGTAATACGATCCGGATTGGTCCAAAAAGTTAATCGACTGTTCCTTGGGGCATGGGCTATCTACCCACCAAATTTGGTCCAACTCTCTCTTGTAATTTTTGAGTGGTCCTGCCAACAGACAAACTAACAAACAGCAAACTAGAGGGGCACTCAGTGGAGCGCATCTCTCTGTAGTTAGGCGGATAAGACCGAAAAATAGGGTCCATCGTTCACTTTTTCAGGAAAGCACCAAATTTGGTGCAATTAAAGTATAGACCCATACAATTGATTTTTGAGGTGGAGCCCAAAATTCGGGGCCCCCTGGTGGCCGCCATATTGAATTCCAATATGGCCGCCTAGTTAAATCTGTTATGTGCAATATCTCCATTAATATGGCAGATACAGTCTCACTTTTAGGGTCTACCCCCATGTTTTAAGGGTCTGCAAATTTAATGAAGCCATTAATAATTGTTTGCGTCCGCCATCTTGGATTTCAAGATGGCCACCATCCCGATAGCATTTTTGTAATATCTTTGAAATCAGAACTGATAATATGAAAATTTCATATAGAGATATACAATGTTCCCTTGTTGACGTCATAGAAGATATGGGTAATCCATTCACAGATGACAGCAAGGAGTTACTGACTTTGGATGCCAAGGACATTATGCCTGCCGATGTTACCAAGTCTGTAGCTGGAGTGAGGACTTTAGGGGTCACACAATATGAAGCATATGTGGAGGAGCGCTTGTCAAAAAGAAATCAGTCGGTTGATGCCACAATACATCGCAACAACATTCCTCTCTTCAGCAATCCAAAGCACAGTGTAAAATCAGCAGAGAAACAGAAAACTACTGAACTGAAAAGTGACCGCAGTTTATTTTCTAGACTGTATATTGCTAGTCAACGCAGAGATGGCGACCTTGACACCTTCTTCAGTCACGAAAATCAGCCCCAGCCACCATCACTCAGTAAGAATGGGAAGATGAGGCAAGAAGATAAAGCTGATCTTCTAGACTGTTTAGAGGCTGTATCCCCTGCTCAGAAGACCGCCCCGACTGTAGATGCCAAAGTTTTTGATGGAGGAGCTGTTATGAACTTTCTCCAGGGAATCCCAGGGAAAACCTTCCAAGAGTACGGACAGGACATTTTCCTTCCCTATCTGGAGGGACAACTGGAATCTACTAGCCGTGTGGATGTAGTGTGGGACACATACCGAGATGATAGCCTAAAGTCTCAAGTTCGGGGGGATAGGGGATCTGGAACACGCAGGAGGGTAACACCAAAAACAAAGGTTCCTGGGAACTGGAAAAGTTTCTTGCGAAACGACCAGAACAAAGGGGAGCTCTTCCAGTACTTGTCTGATGTAGCTGTGAACGCACCCATCACAGGAAGAGAGATATATGTTACCAGTGGAACATCAGTTTTGTCCTCAGATCCTAATGCTGATGTGAATATTCTGAGTCCATGCAACCACGAAGAGGCGGACACCCGGGTGATCTTACACGCACTGGATGCAGCAAGAAAGGGAGCCTGCAAAATCTTGATTAGAACTGTTGATACCGACGTAGTTGTCTTGGCTATAGCTCATTTCTTTTCCATCCAAGCGGAGGAAGAGTGGATAGCATTCGGCACTGGCAAAAAATTCCGGTATATACCTATTCACAAAATCGCAACTGGGCTAGGCAAGAGGAAATCAGAAGCTTTAGCGTTCTTTCACGCCTTCACAGGTTGTGATACGACTTCCTATTTTGCAAATAAGGGCAAACTTTCAGCTTGGAAGACATGGGAAGTTTTACCAGACATCACTCCATGTTTCCATTCATTGTCGATAAACCCTGACTCCATCACCACAGAGTTTCACAAGTTAGAGCGTTTCGTTGCCGTCTTGTATGACAGAACAAATGACTCAGGATCCGTGAACAAAGTGCGGAAGTACCTGTTTGCCCAGAAGTCCAGAGAAATTGAAAACATCCCTCCGACTGCAGATGCTTTGGAGGAGCACGCAAAACGTGCAGTTTATCAGGCTGGTCATGTGCGGGGCCAGTCATTAGTACGCCAACAGGAACTGCCGTCACCAGCATCATTTAGGTGGAAACGGAAGGGAGATAGCTGCTGGATCTCTAACTGGATGAAACTTCCGGTCGTGCAAACTGCATGCACAGAACTTATCAGCTGTCATTGCAAATCATCATGCAAAGGCAACTGTAAATGCTACAAAGCTAATCTGCCATGTACCTCTTTGTGCGGGTGCGATGGTCAGTGTTTTCAAGACTAAAACATGGTAAGACATTGGAAATGTGTTTTCATCTGTCATATTTTCCATAAATGTCATCTATATTGAGCAGTATAAAAGGAAAGCTGATCGAATGAATGGTGGCCATCTTGAAATCCAAAATGGCTGACTCAAATTCATTTGAAAATGGCTTCATTGAATTCATAGCCCATTAAAACATGGGGGTAGACCTTGAAAGTTTTTTTGTATCAGTTATAATATGAGAGATATGAACAAAACAGTATTAAGGAGTGGCGGCCATCTTGAAATCCAAGATGGCGGACTCAAATGCATTTATAAATGATGTCATTGGATCCGCTGCCCTTTAAAACATGGAGCTAGACCCTAAAAGTAAGACTGTATCTGCCATATTAAGGGAGATATTGCTCATAATTTGTTTAGCTAGGCAGCCATATTGGAATCCAAAATGGCAGCCACTAGGGGGCCCAGATTTTTGGGCTCCACATCAAAAATCAATTGTATGGGTCTATACTATATGTGTACCAAATTTGGTGCTTTCCTGAAAAAGTGAATGATCATTTGACTTATCCGCCTAACTACTGACAAGGGCAACGTAATTTCTAAACCACTTTCCATAATGGGTTAGGTTGTCTCATCAATGACTGGGGTTTCAGAAAGAAAAAAAAAAAGTTTTCCGGATCCAGAATCTGTAATACGATCTGGATCGATGCCAAAAGTTAATCGATTGTTCCCTTAGACATGGGCTATCTACCCACAAGATTTGGTCCAATTCTCTCTTTTAATTTTTGAGTAACCCTGCTAATAGACAAACAAACCAACCAACAAACAAACGGGGGTGAAAACGTACTCTCCTTGTCGAAGAGAACAAACAGGGGTGAAAACATACTCTCCAGGTTGGAAAGAATAACAAAAATATTTGTGCTTAAGCTTCCATAGTTAACCATAAAGCAGAGTTACCAGCAGTTTTTGGAACACATTACTGATATAGAACAAGGACCACTTTTTTAACATAGAGTTGCACCACAGTTAGTCTCTATATTCATACTTAGAAACATCCCACACTTTATGAAATTCATCTATGCTAGAAAACATCCCACATTCTTTCCATGTATGCACTCAGAGGAAGCATATATATCCCATTGGAGCCCAGTGTCCAGAGTATTGCGCAGAACTGGGATTTTCTAAGTCCTTATAAATTCGGGAACCCCAGGGTAGGGACCTATGAGCTCCGCGACTATGAGCCAAAAGGCGGAGGCCGGTATGATTAGTACCCTCCCAGTGCAATGCCTCGCCCAGCACCCCTGGGATCCAATGGGTTAATGACTGGCAAACCTACCAGTCTCTTTAATATATATATATATAAGTAATCCCTCTAATATCCGAACGCCCACTAGCCAAACATCCCCACTAACCAAACATAATCGTCCCGGGATCCAATATTCCCAAAATGGGCCAAAAGCCGCAAAAAGTTCAAAAAAAAATCTGACTTTTTTCCCACCCGTAATTTGAAATTGCTGCGTGGCGCCGATCAGCTGTTACACCATGGTCCGTTCACCCCTTCCTTCCTCCCCCCTCCCTCTCCCCTGTCAGGGTTGCCATTTGGTATTTTTCATTACCAAGTGTGGGCCAATTTGGTAATGAAAAATTCGTTTGGTAATGAATCAGAATAATGCATTACCAAATGGATTTTTCACATGTATGAGGATACACAGGATGGAGATGGTGGATTGTTTGCTCTCTCTGATTAATTTGGTAGCCTATATAGCGTGATAATAATCAACATGCTGTTAATTATAAGAAGAGTGATTACATGTATTTCCACTTGTGTATATAATTAGTGAAGAATAGATGCTAGCTTTACGAATTTGGTAATGAAAATTAAAAATGGTAATGAAAATTGAGGAGTTTGGTAATGTGGCCATTGCGATCTGGCAACTCTGTTACCCCGCCATCATCAACAGTCACAGCCTAACTCCGATCGAGAGCAGTTACTTATAGCAGTGCAAGCCACAGGTGCTTGTTTTTTGTGAATAAACAGTGAATAAACTGCAATACCTCACCACTAGAACACATGGGAATTTACAGTGTTGTTCAGTGTTAAGAAATTAGAATTTAGAGTCCAGAGGATTAACTGTGGACTGCAAACTGGCGGTTCAAACCAGGAGCCAGGGACTTGTAAGTACCCAGAATGTTTAATATTGTATAAACTCACCTCTAAAACCTCATTTTATGGTTCTTTTGCATTTATTTTAGTCTTTTATGTCCCTTATTGGTGTGATTTGGGTCTTAAATAGGTGCAATGCATGTCCATAGGGAGTTGTATAGGTGTTTTTCTGAGTTAGGGTCCATAAGTACAAGTCCAGGAGGCTGGGGCCCAATATCCGGACAGGATCACTATCCGGACATGCCTTTGGCTCTATTACATCGGATATTGGAGAGGATTACTTATATATATATGTATATATATATATATATATATATATATATACAGTATATTATATATATATATATA
The DNA here is from genome assembly GCF_032717465.1 of Coenobita brevimanus. Taxonomy (NCBI): domain Eukaryota; kingdom Metazoa; phylum Arthropoda; class Malacostraca; order Decapoda; family Coenobitidae; genus Coenobita; species Coenobita brevimanus. The sequence continues at coordinate 11,197,501 of NC_136976.1, read as the reverse complement.
TATATATATATATATATATATATATATATATATATATATATATACAGTATATTATATATATATATATATATATATATATATATATATATTATATATATATATATATATATATATATATATATATATATATATATATATATTATATATATATATGGGGAGTTTGTCAAGAATACTCCCCCAGTATCCCTGCTTGTCGTAAAAGGCGACTAAAAGGGTTGGCGGAGGGTTAGTGCCCCTCCCCCGGAAAACAACTAACTAAAAAAACAAACAATAAGCCCTTTGACAAGGACTGACCAAACGTTGACGACCAAGGACCGGACAAAGGACATTGCAATTGGAACGTGGAATGTAAGGGGAGCAAATGATGAGGTGAAAGAGAGAGAGATTGTCCAGGTGCTTGAGGATGCAGAAAGTGGATGTATGTGGAATAACTGAAACAAAATGGAGAGGAGAAAGTGTGAGAGAATGGGAGTATGGATGGGGTATATGTGCAGGAGTAGGTGAGAATGAGAGGGCAAAGGAAGGAGTATGTATAGTTGTGAGTAAAAGATGGAAGAGGAGCATAAGACAGTATGGATCAGTTGGATCAAGGATTGTGTGGGTAAAGTTGAAAGTTGGAATACAAATGTGGGCGATTGTGTGTGTGTATGCGCCAACGCAAGATCGTGCTAGAAGAGTGAGAGAAGAGTTCTGGACAAATGTAGAAGTGTGCATGGAAAAGTTTGGAAGGAATGATAGAGTGTTTTTGATTGGTGATATGAATGGTAAAGTTGGGAATGTGAAGCTGGATGGAATAGTTGGTGAGTGGGGTGTGCCTGCTGAGATAGATGAGAATGGGAGTGCGTTAGTGGACATTTGTGCTGGGAGGGGGTTGGTGATAGCCAATACCCTCTTCAGGCATAAAATGATCCACAGGTATACATGGCGAGTGATGAGAAGGGTGGGTGGTGAATTGAGTGAAAGGAAGGCAATGATTGATTATGTGGGTGGATGAAAGGATGCGAAGATGTATATTGGATGCAAGAGTTTATAGAGGTTGGGGGAGTGGACTTTCTGACCACTAGTTGGTGGTGGCCAGAGGTAAAGTTCAAGTACGAGGGAGGAATAGAAGAAGGGAAAGACGAGAGGAAGGAGTAGTTGCAAGGAGAGTGGAAAGGCTACAAGAGGATGAGAAAAAGGCAGAGTATAAGAGAGAAGTGGAGGAACGATTGGGCAAATATGAGTTGGAGCAGATGGGGGACGTAGAAGGTGTGTGTAGAATATTTACAGAAGAAATATGTGCAGCATGTGATGTGGTGTGTGGAAGGAAGAGAAGACGGAGGGGGGTGCAAGGAACAGCGTGGTGGACTGAAGAGGTGAAACGGGCTGTGGCACAAAAGAAGAAAGCATACAGTGAATGGATGAGAAATAGGGGCGTGGAAGAAGTTGAGAGGCGGAAGAGAGAGTTATATGTAGAAAGAAAGAGAGAGGTGAAAAGATTAGTAAGAGAGAGTAAGAAGACAGTGGATGAGGAATTTGGAAGGAATCTGAGTGTAAAGTGGAGGGACCGTAAGAAAATGTTCTGGAAAGAGGTGAAAAGAGTAAGACAGGGTGGAAGTGAAGTTAGCAGGGGAGTGAAAGATAAAAATGGTAGATTACTAGTGGAGAAGGGAGAAAAAGTGAGCAGATGGAGAGAACACTTTAAGGAATTGTTGAACGTGGAGGATGGAAGTAATGCGAGTATAAGTGGCTGGGGAATGGCTGGAAGAAGGAGGGAGGTGAGAAGACAGGAAGAAATCAGTAGGATAGAAGTTGTGGAAGCAATGAAGAAAGTTAAATCAGGAAAAGCCCCAGGAATTGATGGAGTGTGTGGTGAAATGCTGAAGCATGGGGGAGAGATAGTAGTAGAATGGATGTGGAAGATGTGCAGATTGGCCTGGGAGGAAGGTAGAGTCCCGGAGGATTGGAAGTCAGGTATAATTATTCCCTTGTACAAAGGAAAAGGGGGAAAAAGAAGTGTGTGGTAATCATAGGGGCATTTGTCTTCTTAGTATAATGGGAAAAGTGTATGGTAGGATACTTATTGACAGAGTTAGAGAAACAACAGAGAAATTAGTTGGAGAAGAACAGGGAGGCTTTAGGAAGGGAAGAGGTTGTGTAGATCAGATATTCATTCTCAGATCTTTAGTGGAAAAGTTTCTAGAGAAGGGAAAGAAGTTGTATGCGGCTTTCATGGATTTGGAGAAAGCATATGACAGGGTGGATAGACTAGGATTGTGGAAAGTGTTAAGAATATATGGAATAGATGGGAAGTTGTTGAATGCTGTGAAGAGTATGTACGATGGTGCGAAGGCTGCAGTGCGTGTGGATGGTGAACTAAGTGAATTTTTCTCTTTGAAAGTTGGTTTGAAACAAGGATGTGTCATGTCTCCATGGTTGTTCAATCTGTACATGGATGGGGTAATAAAAGAGGTACAAGGTAGGGTAGTGGATGTTGGAGTGGCCCTGGTGAGAGAGGATAGTGTTTGGAAACTCCCTGTACTGTTGTTTGCAGATGATACCGTGTTGTTGAGTGAAGACGAAGGGGAGCTGCAAGGCTTGGTGGATGAGTTTGGGAGAGTGTGTAAGAAACGGAATCTAAAGGTGAATGTAGGGAAGAGTAAAATGATGGTCTTTGAGAGAGGTGAAGTCAGTGAATGCACAGCGAGGTTGGATGGTGAGGAATTGGAAAATGTGAGTACGTTTAAGTACTTGGGTAGTGTGATGAGTAAGGATGGAGGTTTGGAGGGTGAAGTGCTTGAAAGGGTACAGCAGGGAAGAAAGGTTGCTGGTTCTTTGAAAGCAGTGATAAGAAACAGGGAAGTGAGCATGGAAGTGAAAAAGTTACTACATGACAGTATTGTGATACCAACTCTAACGTATGGAAGTGAAGCTTGGACATTGTTGGAAGGACACAAGTCAAGAGTGAGAGCAGTGGAAATGAGTTATTTAAGAGGAGCCTGTGGAGCCACATGGAGAGACAGGCTGACGAATGAGGATATAAAGGAGCGTTGTGGTGCTGATGTGGATGTGATAGGAAGCGTTATGAGGAACACTCTGTGGTGTTTTGGCCTTGTGGAGTGGATGGTGGTTGAAAGACTGACGATGTGTGTGTATGTGAGTGAGGTGGTGGGGGAATGAGGGAGGGGGAGGCCGAGGATGAGATGGAGAGATGGGGTGGAGAGGTATATGAGAGAGGGGGGTGTGAGTTGGGAGGTGGGGAGTGAAGTGTCGGGGGTCAGGGCGACTGGGAGGCGATTTGTTTGTGGCCACCCCAAACGGGATTGAGGCGTCTGGCAATATATATATATATATATATATATATATATATATATATATATATATATATATATATATATATATATATATATATATATATATATATTATGTGTATATACATATATATATATATATATATATATATTATGTGTATATACATATATATATATATATATATATATATATATATATATATATATATATATTATGTGTATATACATATATATATATATATATATATATATATATATATATATATATATATATATATATATTATGTATATATATATATATATATATATATATTTATATATATATATATATATATATATATATATATATATATATTATATATATATATATATATATATATTATATATATATATATATATATATATATATATATATATATATATATATTATGTATATATATATATATATATATATATATATATATATATATTATGTATATATATATATATATATTATGTATATATATATATATATATATATATATATATATATATATATATATATATATAATGTATATATATATACATAAATATATATATGTATATTATGTATATATATAAAAATGTATATATATATATATATATATATATATATATATATATATATATATATATATATATATATATGTGTGTGTGTGTGTGTGTGTGTGTGTGTGTGTGTGTGTGTGTGTGTGTGTGTTTCTAAATAGCCACTTTTCAAAACATATGTTTATGCTCAAACAGACCACACTTTTTCCCTACATTCGTACATATGGCATTACACCAATGTTGGTACCTTAATTGCATTGACAAAAAATATGGGAGTCGAGGGACAAGTGGTAACAAGATTAACTTGGAATGAGTGAGAAGCAAAGTTCTTGGTAATTTTCTGGAATATGAAAAAAATAAAAATAAATAAAAAATAAAATGTCGGTCCCATATTCCCTCTTTCTGTGCGTAGAGGGGCCAGGCTAGGCTGCGATAGCTCAAAGTTTTAATTCCTTCAGTCTTGTGTATTTTTATATTCTTTCGTTCGTTCAAAGATTTCCATCACCTATAGTGAAGGCTGGGCCATCCATTAGCCCGGTTTTTATATTCCCATGAGAGCGGGTATTATGTTTTTACTGTGTGTGTGTGTGTGTGTGTGTGTGTGTGTGTGTGTGTGTGTGTGTGTGTGTGTGTGTGTGAACAAACTCAGAAAGTTCTCATGCAGTCTTAACAAATTTGGTGGAACATAATTATGAGGGTATTCCAATGAGAAAGCCTTTTTTTCTTTTTTTCATAATAGATCAAAGGTCAAGGTCACAGGGCTAGATCGCATGTTGACCTAGCAATGCCCTGCTGAAAATTTTTATCCGATTTAAACCAATCTTGGTGGAATGTTTCCTGATAAGAATGAAGTGAGTCATCCCTGTGAACAATCAATCAAGAGTCACGACCACAGGGCGAGCTCAAGTTTGTTATGTGTACGTGTGTGAACAAAATAACTGAAACAGTTTTGACCTGATTTGCCCCAAACTTGGTGGAACGGTTTAATGTGAAACGAAGGCTTTCCCTATAGGTTTTTAGAACAATAGGTGAAAGTCAAGGACACATGGCAAGATGAACTTAAAGGGTTTTGATCCTATTTAGACGAAATATTTTGAAAGGATTCAAGGTAATATGAAAAGGATTGAGACTTTCAAAACAATTATATATCAGTCATAGGGAAAAGTTAAAGGCCAAAGTCACTTGGCAAGATCAACTTAGCAGCCTCTCTCTGATTTGTATCACCCTTTGTGGGAGGTTTCACGGTAAAGCAAGGATGAAAGAATACGAATTTGAGAGCAGTTGGCCAAGGTCAAGGTGATATGGTAAAGTTAAATATTCGGCTTTTAGACCAATATGTGGTATGCGATAATGCACTCTATAAGTGTTCCTTCTTGTTTTTCATTATTTTCTTATTATTTCCAGCTTAGAAGAGACTTTTTGAACTGGATGGGTTAAATATGGATTTTATTACAGGTTAAATATAACTGTTTTTAGAGATCTAATGAGTGGAAACCAAAATACATCATCGTCTTTCTGATAATATACTATCTGACATCTTTCCAAAAACTACCGTATAAAATTTTAAACCAAATGTGTCTTAGTGACCCACTCGTTTTCATGCATTAGGTCCACATAAAACACTTCAGCTTAATAAACGAGAGTATCTGTAGTCATGTAATTTTAAACTATAGTTGAATTTTTATGAAAGCAATAAAACTAGAATCCTCTGTATCTTTTAATTTTGGTTTTCGATGGCAGTTTTAGCTTGATTTTTGCTATTTTTTATTTCATGGAATTTTGTTGCAACATTATTTGACAGCCTGAATTGGATTCCAGTTTTCTTTCTATGCTGAATTTGAGGGTATTGTCTCTATTTGATTTTTTTTTTTATAAAGCTTGATGCTCGTCGTCATCTTTATTTATTTTTGCGACCTAGCTCTTATGTTGGTTGTTCATATATTCTTCAAAAGAGTTCTTGTCTTTCGAATTTGATTATCATCCACAATTTTCACGTTTGCTTTATCTTATTCTGTTTTTCCCACTTTTATTTTCGCTCTTGGCCAATTTTTCGTCGTCTTATTTCTCACCCTCATCGCCGTTGTCTTCTCCAACCCGGTGTTCTCAGAATTTCATAATCAGATTTTCATTTTCCCTCTCAACCAGAATTCCACCACACCCTTTCCCATTGCCCCGTTCTCGTGTCCCTTCCCTTCGGGTGTCCATCATCTTCCTTGTCCCCACTGTCATCCTCTCCTCCGTCCACTTTTTCCACAGTCCCTCTCTCGCCGGGTCTGAGTTTATCGATCATTAAGGCCAGTGGTATGGCTGGTATTGGTGGGTTTGGCCTCCCTACTTCGTCCTGCTCCCTCCTTTGAGCTTTCTTGATCGGCTTCATTATCTGTTCCCTTTCTCTTCCCTTGTGCGTCTCTTTCTGCGTCATGTTGCCCTGTCGTGGGGGCAACCTTGCTACATCTAAGTCCTTGTTTTTGACTCACGGACGAGATACCTTAATTATAACTTACAACAAAAAACTTCAAAAGGTCCAGTTGCTCTGTTGTTTGCCTTTCCGTTGTACCCATCCCTTTATGGTACTGATGAGGGACGCCTTCTCGAGGTGGCAATGTAGTAATCGGGCATCACCTGTTCAGAAGTCTCTCAACTTCCCCTCTACTCTACAAAAGGCTTCCCAGGTATACATATGTCCTCAACTCACTCCCGGTTCCCCAAAAAGAGGATGATAGAGTTCAAGAGAATGTCATCTGCCTGCAGTCCACAAGATTTACATTCAGAGGAGCCTGGAGCCACAACAACAATGTCCAATTTTGACCTCAGTGTGACCAAGCTCTTACTGACAAAGCCATAGTTAGGCTGATGAAAGAAAATAATATAATGGTTGTTCGGGTGGATACAGGCAGAAATCAAGCACTGATCCTAAATATCGATGAATGATCATGCTCCGGCATTAGCACCTGAAAGCCAGTGAAAGCAAAGATCAAACTGTCGGCAGAAATATATACGCAAACAAGCATTTTATTTGCTGGATACAAACGAAACGCCCATGACAGCAGATTTTAAAGGTGGAAATATTGATAGTTAAGTCGCAGATATGCCATAAAAGCTTCCTAGCAGCTTACTCTATCATGCTGCAAGGGCGATTAAAGTATTATCTCGCATAATGATCGAGCAGACTAAAACAACTCACAGCTTTAAAAAAATAAAATTAATATTGTTGCCGTTTGTCTAATTTCTTTTTCTACTCTTCATCATGTGCCGCTTAACCTGACGACGTACTTTCACATACATATGAAAAAATATGCACTTTCATCATCATCATCATCTTCATCTATTATTACGAGTAAGCTTGAGGTGAGGCAGGATACGGAATCAAGAAAAGAGATGGTATGAAAGTAGGAGAACTGCCTACAACACACGCAGTGAAATGGGCAAGGTAGCTATCCACACGTGGCAATAGGATGCTCTTGTCTGGGAATATTGCTGTAGTGTTACCATGCAGTTACTCTTGTTTAATATACAAAATTTTACTTCGAAAAAAAAAAAAAAAAAAAAAAAGCGAAATTTTTGCTACCCTGTTAAAAGACGATCTTAATTTGGGGGGAATTTTCTAGAAATGAAAATCAGTAGAAAACCTTTTTTCTTTTCTTTTCTTTTCTTAACCTACATAGCCAAGGCGAGAGCAGTGAACATACGGAATCTCTCTCTCTCTCTCTCTCTCTCTCTCTCTCTCTCTCTCTCTCACACACACACACACACACACACACACCAGCAGATCAAGCCAGTGAACCCACGTGGAGATAGAACAAGCCTCCCAATAGAACCAGGAGTCAGAGCCGTTCATTCTCTCTCATCTTTGTCACCATTCTTACTCTTCTTTGTTTCCTTCTTCCTTATTCCTGTCTCTTTTCTTTTCTTCTGTCATTCTTCTCTCCTTACGTTACCACTTCCTTGCTTCCTGCTTATTTTATCAAGTGAGTGGATGATAGTAGCCATCACCAACCACACTAATATCTAACCAATACCATAAAAACAAAACATCCAACCAATACCATAAACATCCAACCAGTACCATAAAAACAAAACATCCAACCAATACCATAAAATAAGACAAACCATTCAACCAATACCATAAAAACAAAACATCCAACCAATACCATAAAAACAAAACATCCAGCCAATACCATAAACACAGAACATCCAACCAGTACCATAAACACATAACATCCGACCAATACCATAAACACAAAACAACCAACCAACACCATAAAGACAAAACATCCAGCCAGTACCATAAAAACACAAAACACCCAACCAATACCATAAAAACACAAAACATCCAGCCAGTACCATAAAAACACAAAACATCCAACCAATACCATAAAAACACAAAACATCCAACCAATACCATAAAAACACAAAACATCCAACCAATACCATAAAACAGAAACCCTAACCATTACTTCCAAAGACCACAATAAAGTAGAGCCACCAAGTAAGAGATCATCCATTAACACCACCAAATAACAGAGCATAGAGCCAATATCACCAAGTAACACAGCATCCAACCATAACCATCAACTGACACACCACTGAACCAGTACCATCTAATAACATAACATCCAACCAACGAGCTATCTCCAAATAACGGACCATTCAACTATCAACTCAAGCCGAATAATTTACAAAAACTTCAGATTCTAGCATATATCCTAATAATATACCCAAAACAAATTTTGAGAATACTCATTAATAACAGAACCTATAATTTATGCCATCAAGAAGCAGGATTTATAGAAACACACAGAAATTTCAACACTGCACCCTGCAAATGGTCTAAGGCAAATATTTTATCTTCCCTGTTTCCTTGTCCTTTGACCTATTCTTCTCAAAATCAAATTACTACATTTTTGCCTGACCTTCCTTGTGGCCACTAAGTTCGGTCCCAATCATATAAAAAGTAAGTTGGTCTCGTTATTTGACCTTGACCCTTGGCTTATTATCATCAAAAGTTTCATCCTTGGCTAACCCTCAAACATTCCACCAAGTTCGAACCAAATCGATTTTAACTCCATTAGGTGCCCAGAGTTCCTGTGCAAGGGATTTTGGTGGAAGGGTACTAAGCGTACCGCCTTCCACCTATCGGCTCATAGTCGCGAAGCTCATAGGTCCCTACCCCGGGATTCCCTTCTTTATCAAATTTTGACAATGCCCAGTTCTGTCCGTCATACAGGACACTGGGCGGCAATGGTTAATTTTTACATTATAGGGTCTCATATTTTAACTTGTCCTCTGATCCACAGCCTTTCTTCCAAGTCTGGATAAATAAATCAAAAGTGCATCAGTTACATTTTTACCTACAGACACTTTGACCTTGCACTGTGAACTTGCCTCTTCACTCAGTGTTTTTAAAATTGAAACCCATCATCTTTGCTTTACCATCTACTCTTTCAAGAAGTTTGGCTTAAAGTGAATCAAGGTTGACGTTACAATGTGACCTTTGGCTTTGGCCGATGGTTGCTCAGGATCATATCCTTTCACTCTTATATTACTCTGTACACTCACACAAAGGTTGGTCGTTGCCATGAGACCTTGACCTTGGACTTACTCCTGTGATTTGACCAATGATTTATTATTCTCATAATTGAATCCCTTCGTACTTGCCTTTTTTCCCAACCCATCCACTAAGGTTGGTCTAGATCGGATCGAAACTATTTAACCTAACCTTGTCATATCGTCTTGATCTTTTACACCAGTACCAACTTCAACATTTCATTAAACTGTTTGAGTTAGTTTGTTCACACACACAAACACTCACTCATACACGTCGAGGGAAACATAACATTCCCCCCGCTATCGTGAGGGCGGATGCAAAAAAAAAAAAAAAAAAAGGGAATACCGCCCAGAACTAAAGACCGTTGTACATTTTTCCTTCCTTTCGTTCAAAGCAGTCCCTCCATAACCCATTATTCATCCGGATCCAGCACCACACCTGACAATGACAAATCCACATCAAAACACCCGGCGGCATAGGACCTCTGATGTCGCCTAGTCCTGTGTCGCTTTTCGGTAATCAGTCAGTATCAAACCACCATACCACCAGCTCTATCGTCGCCATCATCACCAACTTCATTATCATCATCACCTTCCATATGGCCAATGAAGCAAACACAAGCATGGAAAGCAGGGTAAATACATGATACTTCACATCCTACTCTGTGCCTAATGGCCAGACTAAAGCGTGCTCATTTACACATGCTGCAGTAAGTACCTCGTGCTCATGAAACTCCACATACCATTCCATGACATAACACTTCACATACCACACTATACTGTGACCACCATCTACCACCATATGCCGTAACATTTCAGATATAGTAGACTTATCAACATGACATTCCACATGCCATGGCACTTCACATTGATATTCTGCATACCACTACACTCCACATATCACCCCATACCCTGAAACCACACAACGTACTATGCCTTCCATTATACTCCATGCACAATTCCATACCATGGTACTTTATATTCCACCATATCATAACATTCTACATATAATACAAGTGCACCATCAGACTCCACATACTCTGACACTCCTCATACCACCCCATACCATGAAAATTCTCATTCCAACCCGTACATGACACTCGACATACCATCCAATGTATGAAGTTCAGATAAAATCGCTGTCATGACACCACATTCCCCCTCGTGCTTATGACATTCTACATACATCACATGCACGACACCCAAGCAAAAGCACCTACATGACTCCACATATTATCCTTGCATACTAACCTCACATAATCGTACTGTACCAATACATGGATGTGGATGTGGATGTGGTTGAGAAGATTAGGAGAAATACACTGAGGTGGTTTGGACATGTGGAGAGAATGGAGAATGAAAGACTGACTAAGAGCGTGTATGTAGGTGAGGTGGAGGGAGGGAGAGGGAGGGGTAGACCGAGGATGAGGTGGAGGGATAGAGTTGAGAGGTATATGAGGGAGGGGGAGTGAGTTAGGGGAGGGTAGTCAAATGGTGGGTGACAGAGCGACTTGGAGGCATTTTGCCTGCGGCCACCCTTTGCGGGATTAGGGCATCGGGCAATAGATAGATAGACCAATACATGCGTGACGCCTAAACAGAAACGCTCACGTGACACTCCCATTATCACAATATGCCATGAAACCCCTCGAGAAATCTTTCATGACACGACCTATCACCATGCTCATGACACTCCACATTCATCCCCTCCTCATGACACTCCACATTCATCCCCTCCTCATGACACTCCACATACCGCCACCTGCACGACGACAGGAGAGCGCTCATGAAAACCTCTGCAACAGACAAACTAATGTGGACATAGTGCCGCAATATACGGTTTCTGGTGTGGCCGCTGCATGGTATTTCCTGCAACAACACACAGCTCAGCCACATCATCACCATCATCAGTGTCTTGCTTTATTCTTCGTAGCAGCAGACTATTTTATTAATAACATGTTGGATTCATCGGCTTACAAATGGTCTCTATTAACCCCTTCACTACCATTTTTTATTATTCCTAGTTTCTGATAATTTTAATAAGGACATTTTGGACGGAATTAGAATCTCAATTATCCCACAGTCACTAACATCAACACTGCTTATGTTTCATTCTTTGTACTGAAAGACGATTCTATTTAGGACATATCTAAATGGGAGAGTTACAAGCTATCTCAGTTAAATCATAACAGTAAAAACAATAATGACTTTATAATTTGTTAACCTTTCACTACGAGTTTGTTCAAATACTGGGAAAACTTAATGTGCATGTAGCTTTCAAAGTATGGGAATACCATCAAGAAAACCCTCTTCAGCAATAGCCCATCAAGCAATTCAGGTGTTGTATATACACTCCATGCAAAAAAAATAAAAAAAAATAAATAAATAAATAAATAAAAATTTAATACAGGACAATCAGGAAAAAACATGGAAATCATGATCTCAACGCATATGTATAGTGTATGGACGCCAGCAGAGTAGTGGTTTATTTCAACACAAAGCATCTAATGATCACCTCACTGACTGGGCTGGTTCTATGATTCTGACAACACCAAAAACCTTCGAGGAAAGAAATGTAATTGAACCATGCTCATTCTCTGGCACAATTAAGAATATTGTAAACAAGATCTATGGCAATTAAAAAGTGATAAATTTTTAACAGAATTAATAATAAACCAGTACCTCCCAAACTAACGTTCTCTATATGGGTTTCCTGTGGTTTGGGATGTAAGTTCAGTCCATTGAGTTACACCTTTTACCAGTCGCCTGTAAGTGTCTAGGGTAATTTTTGCTCTGTTAATAAAATGATGATCTGTTTCATAAAGTGTGTTCATAATTAATCGTAAATTCTAAGCTGACCATCCATTAGTCTCGGATGGAGGCTGAGAGGGTGCGGCTCTTCAGACAAGTTGGCTGGCGTGAAGTGTAATCTGTAACCTAATTTTACCATGGGTGCGTCTTGTGTATGGCTTCATTCCTGCTGACGCAAGACGATCATGATAAATTCTGACCGCCTAACAGAGCATGAGAGCTAATAGCCTACAGTCCAATTAACCTACTCGTGGTCAGGACACCTACAGTATTCCAACCCATTTACCACCAGATCATCGTATACAGCTGAGAGTGATGATAAGTATTTGAGAGCTAATACCCACTGTTGACATTATCATGGTCTTGACGACTTTAATAGTTTGTTTAAGGAAAAGCCGAATGAATTTGTTTCTAACAGAGATTCATACGGGGCTAAAAGAGTTAAATAATCCCTTACCAAACAACCACTGTTATAACAACTCCCCATCTAACCAATCTTCAACCTGAAAACCGTCCTCTCAGATACATAAATTAACCACTGTTATACGGGAACGTGTTTTCCATGTTATGATTGCTACTTCCAGATGAAACACTGTTCCAGTTGGAGGATTTGGATATAAACTTCACTGGGCCCGACACTGCACCTTTTTCAGTTCGATGAAGGATTTTGAACTATATTCCATGCTGCGTCCAGACGATTATATTCTGTCATTAGGAGACATCTTTTTCTGAAGAGTTGAATGACGGCTAAATTTAAACAGTTCAGGTCGAAAAACATCTCCGAAGCTAGGTAAATTTTTGCCTTGTCATAGCTAGAATAATATATAAACTATGTCACCCCAGTGAAGGAGTTAAGTTGTATAAAATCGTTTTGTGGTGGCCTAGTTAATGTGAAACATATCATCAGGCTGAAAACGTTAAACTTCTTTATTAATCTTTTGATGACGACGTCCGTAGTAAGAATTTCTTGTCACCTTGATTGTTTTCGTCATCATGGGAAGGAACTCATCTTCAGCTGAAAATTCATTCCAGAGTTGAGTAAATTCATCTTAATACAGCAAGAATAAATTAGAAAAGACGCCACCGTATTCAAAATGTCAGCTGTTGGGTTTTTGCATAAACTAACCCTTCACTAAGGTGACTTTCTTTTCCTTACTATTATCAGACGTTTTTATATCGATGAGAAGTATATATAGTGGGTTTGTTTTTATCATACCCGAAGTAACTGGCTAAATCTCACAAATTGACTGCTAAGTTACGATTCCAAGAAATTCGATGAGCTTTAGTTATGAGTCAGGAATGAGTCTTTTCAGTAAATAACCAAACCAACCCTCCAGTCTGACTACACCTTTCCATCAGTAGAGCTCAAAAGGGATGAAACTCTTTATCATGTTAGTGGAAATGTTACGACCAAATCGACGTTTACGCTTGATAACACTTGGCCATCCACTAAACTGAAGGTGTTATGGATCTTCGTCATGTCAGAGAAACGCGCCCTAGCAACTCCTCGCCAAGCAACCCGTCATCCAGCCAGCGATCCTCAACAAGGCCCCTCTCCAAGTTTTTCTCCCTTGTGTCTGTACAACTTCCTCGATATTTCACCAGAATACACCCAAGTTGTGTCATAAATCAAGTGATACACAGCATCTCTCGCGTCCTCTCCCTCATACCCAACACTTTTCCTCTTCTTCACACGTCTACATTTTCCTCTTTAACGCATATTTTCCAGTGAGTTGTCAAGCCTCGTTGTACCACTTCACTGGTGATGAAGATAGTCTTAATACTCTCTCCTGCTTACAGCCTTTTGATTGTCTGAGAATTTCACTGATTGGTAAGGAATCTAGTTAAATAAATGTTTAATAATATACTTAAGGACGAGTTGCAGTTATTCTTTATTATGTGAATCACTGGTATGTGGGAGCTTGGGCTTTATGCGGCCCAGGGACCATTTTAGCCCCTTCAGTACGATTATGTCTTTTTCATTTTGATCAGACTGCCACCTGACGATTTTGAACTGATATGGTTCAACCTTGGGAGTGAAGAGGTTGTTGAATATTACATTTAACCTCTCCATATGGAAAATACTCCCTTAAGATGAAGAACTTCATTAGAAGTAAAAAAGACTGAATGTAAATGACGAACCAGGATTGAAGGGATCCACAAACCATGAGACAAACTGACCTAACGCCAGAATGTCCCACTTCATTACATCCATTATCCAGCTTATTTTAAAATCTTGTCTCTGTCACTATAATCTAAACGTAAAGAGAGAGAGAGAGATAGAGAGAGAGAGAGAGGGAGGGAGAACAATATAACCAATGATTTTGATCCGATTTTGTACAGACTTGGTGGATGAGTTGAGGGTTGCCAGCAGGTAAAAGGCCAAGGGCAAAGGGTAAAAGGTAAGATCAACTCATCAGCTTTAATCAGATTTTAGACGTGGTGAAATGACTGAGAGTCTGAAAATGACGAAGTAAACTGATTTTGAGAACAACCCACAAAAAACATTCTAAAGATTCCCATTTGACACGATTTTGACTAAATTTGGTGGAAAGATTTAGCTTTAACTAATAATGAAGTGATTCTATTTTGGCAATCATAAGTCAAAGGTCAAGGCCAAGGACATAGCCAGCTCAAGCAGTTTTGCTCATACGGTTACGTTAAACTTGGTGGAAGAGTTGAGGGTCAGGCATAGATTAATTCGTTCGATATTAAGAACAATTAGTCGAAGGTCAGATTCAAAACCTGGGCTCTTAAACCAACTGTAAGGTGCAGGTGTTACACTCTGACTACTCCTTCCTCATCAACTCTGTCATTAAAAATAAGGCCGTGTATTTAGTGCGTGCAGGAAACAAAGAGAAACAGGCGTAGTGCATTTTATATAGCAGTCTTTTCCTTAATCTCCTCTTGCACTTTTGTTTCAGCTTCCCTCCTATGCGGTTTGGCAGTCCTTCACAACCTCTCTGAGCACACGATCTTACGTCAGTCTCACCCACTCCTTCCTTCATTTCCTCTCGCTCGTCCTGGCAGAGCTCGTCTTAAACTTATTGCTTGAAATTCCACCTTTTCACTTCTCCTCCTCCGTCTCTTCCTTCGTTTCTCATTACTCTCGTCCTTCTTTTGTCTCTCGATTAATCTTGTCATCTCCACCTGTTCCTCCTCGCGGACTTCTTTTTCCTTCAGCGTTTATTCTTGCCTCACACCTGTTTTTTATTCCTCCTCCTCCTCCTCCTCCTCCTCTTCTTCTTCTTCTTCTTCTTCTTCTTGTTCATATTCTTGTTCATCTTCTTTTTCTTGTTCATCTTCTTCTTCTTCTTTTCTTCTTCGTCTTCGTCTTCTTCTTCTTTTCTTCTTCTCCACCTTCTTCTTCCTCTTCTTTTTCTCATCAGCGTTGCTACATTAAAATTGTTTTCATAAAAGCTGTTACGCATAAAGTAGCTCAGTTTTGTGTAAATAATGAATACAAAGTAAACCATATACATACTCCTTCGACACCACATGAATACTCTCTCTCTCTCTCTCTCTCTCTCTCTCTCTCTCTCTCTCTCTCTCTCTCTCTCTCTCTCTCTCTCTCTCTCTCTCTATCTATCTATCTATCTATCTATCTATCTATCTATCTGTAATTAAAAGCGACCCTGTGGTTATTTGGTTACCATTAACAAAAAGTAAATATTGTGTGTTTCATCTCGTGAGCTGGAGTGAGAAAATGTTTACTCTCTCTCTCTCTCTCTCTCTCTCTCTCTCTCTCTCTCTCTCTCTCTCTCTCTCTCTCTCTCTCTCTCTCTCTCTCTCTCTCTCTCTCTCTCTCTGGTTTCATCCTTATCACACTCCTTTCTTGTGGACATCCTTTCCTCTTTCTTTAACATCAGAGAGAGAGAGGGAGGGAGGGAGGGAGGAAGAGAGAAAGACAGAGACAGAGAGAGACAGAGACAGAGACATTGAGAGAGAATATACCCATACACTCAAAGAAGTTTTAATTCGTGCTTAGGCCATTCCTGAGTATGAGGGAATCCAGTCTACCTTGAGTATAAGGGAATCCAATCCATCTTAGTATAAGGGAATCCAATCCATCTTCAGTATAAGGGAATCCAATCCATCTTCAGTATAAGAGAATCCAATCCATCTTAGTATAAGGGAATCCAATCCATCTTCAGTATAAGGGAATCCAATCCATCTTCAGTATAAGGGAATCCAATCCATCTTCAGTATAAGGGAATCCAATCCATCTTAGTATAAGGGAATCCAATCCATCTTGGTATAAGGGAATCCAATCCATCTTCAGTATAAGGGAATCCAATCCATCTTCAGTATAAGGGAATCCAATCCATCCAGCCAATCGGCCCCTCAGCTCCCACCAAAACAGAATAGGGCATTATAGTTCACAGAAGGCCATTGTAGGGGAAGGAGATTGTACTAGGGGGAAAAACGAAGATAGGATGAGCAGGGATGACGCATAAGGGGAGGGAGAGAGAGAGAGAGAGAGAGAGAGAGAGAGAGAGAGAGAATACTGTAAAAAGACCAAAGGCAATCAACATGAACATCACAGATATGAAAAATTTTTACATTGAGTGGATGAGAGACAGTAAGAAAAATAAGAATGCCTGAAAAATAAGCCCATTTGTTGATAAAAAGACAGAAAATGAAATAAACTACCAGAAAAAGAAAAAGGTAGAAATGATTGTCAAAGGAACAGTGATAATCAAAATATGAGTTATGCCTGCTACACACGCACACACACACACACACACACACACACACACTTTAATTGAAAATGTGCAATACGACGAGATACTATTGCATTTTATTGTTTGCTTTCTACTGTACGTCAGAGCTAAAGTATCGACAGTGATTCCAAATAAAATGAGTTGGCGTAAAGTTATGATGAGAAGCCAGAGTTATTGGTAGGTCGCGTCCTAACTTTGTACTTAGCCCGGTTCTCTAAGACTTCCTAAATCCTTCCCTCAACCCCGACCGGACACAGAGCTACAGGACGAAGTGAGTGGATGTGAGTGGACTGTGAATGTGTGTTAGTGTGAGTGTCTATGAGTGTGAGTGGATGTTGGTGTGATTGTGTTTGGATGGGTGACAGTGTGTGAGTGTGTGTGAGTGGATGGGTGAATATGAGTGACTGTACGAGGAAGTGTGAGCAGATGAGGGTTTGAGCGACTGTGTGAGTGCGACGAAATATGTGAGTGTGAGCGAACGTTTGAGAGTGACTGGATTGTTGAATGTGTGAATGAGAGGATGAATGTATGACTGAATGTGTGAGTCTGAGTGTAGGGGTTAATATGAGTCACAGTGTGAGTAAACGAGAGAATGTGCGACTGTGAGAATAAGTGTGAGCGGATGTGCTTATGAGCGTGAGTATCATATTCATAGTATCATATTCCTGGTATCAAGTCAGGAATTGCAAAGGCTATATTACACTACGATGCTGTGCACTGGAACGCAATGTGTTTTTGAGTTTGAAGAAATACATCCCGCTATTCGCATCAGTGTTGTGAGTTGGTTATGCAGTACTGTTTACTAGGCCATCGTCACATTGAGGTGGGAATCAGACATACGGTGACGCAAATTGTTCCATCGTATAGATCAAGATAAAATCTGGGACTCATCCGTTTCATTGGGCCATGTTTGGTCTTTTCAATGCTACACAATTATGCCGGTAACAGTGAGACGCGGAATGTTCTGAGCCTGGCCTTATGAAACAGTTTTTTCATCTAATTTTTACCCCGACCTAAACGATCGCACAGTCTGCATCACAGTATGTCTGATTCCAACAATCTGAACAGGCCCTAACATGGCCGTCTGATGTCCAAGTTCAATACCTTTTAGAACAAACAAGTAATAATTATCACACTCTCGAGCTTTTTCACCTCACTATTAGACGGTAATATTAAAGATACAATGGTGTCATTAACTATGTCATGCTCTTTTGACCCACTCTTCGGTCAATAAAATCGTCCGGTGTTGGAAACATAAAGCTGTCCCGACTATGAAGGCGATAATGGTGACAGCATTAATTTTCTCATATTTCAGATGCTCATTTACATCGGAGTAAAGTTGTGTGGCTTTTATCAAATATCACTCGATTAAACTGTGTTAAGTTGAAGACAAATGCATCTACCTGATATGAACAATATCTTCATTTATCTACACACACCATGAACTGTTTCTGTATTACTACAAATGAGATACATTGCAAATTCAGACCTTCTTAGAGAGAGGGAAACAACGAAAAATAATCCTTTCTCATGCTAGCCAAGCACCGGCCAAGAAGATGTATCTGTGTAGTGTGGAAGTCGATGTGTTATAAGTAATAAGTTATTGTCTACCAAAGATGTCATTGGAATAAACCAGTAAGATCCCACACAGCAGCTGCCACTGTATATATCTGCACTTGCTTGATTTCGAACTCCAGATTCGGGTCACAATAAGATTGGGATTATTACGTGGATTATTACAAGGGGGAGCTCAGCAGGTTGTTTATCTTCACCAATCAACCCATCTTAACCTAACCTATCCTAAGCTGACGTAAATTAATCACTGACAGAACGACAGTAGAAGGATAGCCTTCTCTTACAACTTTTAGATGACGTAATTATTCGGTTAGTTTGGGTTAGATTAGGTTAATTCTGGTTAGATTAGGTTAGAGTTTGGCTAGGTGTGGTTAGTTTAGGTTAGACTCAGTAAGAACAAAACACAGATCACTACCCCAGGCTGAAAAGTTAAAGTAATGGTAGTTAATGTAAATAATGTCCTCGGCCGGGATGTTATAAGTAATGGCAGCGCAGCGCTTGTACTCTGTATATTGATATTGTTAATCTGTCTACATACTTTTTCCAGATCCTGTATCTTGTAAGAGGTGACCTCGATGTGTACATATCACCATTTCTTCCAGATCACGCTTCCCACATCATATCATATTTCTTCATGTGCTCCACTCTCATGCATTCCCCTCATCAGTTTGTCGCTCTCTTCGCTCAACGTGGTCTGTAGTGTTTCCACTATTCGCTTTTCCCTTTCATGTTAGGAGCAACTTTAGCGTCTGAGTTCCAACCTAACGCCAGGCAATTTTCAAAAACAGGGCTACTGGAGTGAGCCATGGCCGCTTGTAAAATGTATAAATTGGTACCATTGAACCGCCTTAAAATGGCCGAGAGTACTCCAGGATCCCTATTCCGGCAAACGACAAGTGATTTTATTCAACTGATAGTGAATCAAAGGAGCTCCTGAGAGTGTATATTCCTCTGCCATTCTCTATTCTGTTCCATTGTGGTCGAACCAATTTCTATTTATTACCAGTACTGCTCTAATCGCTCCATATTATATTTATCCGCTGGATTATGGGCACAGATTTTGGACGGTCCATCTCCCTGAGGAACAACAAATTCCTTCCATGTCGTCAGTACTTCACTCATAACCACTGCTGGCCGAACATCCCTGATGGTGTTTCAATTTATTGTAACTAAACCAACACATGCAACATAATCTGGCAGAAGAAGTATAGCATCAGTGTTGGAATTAAGAACTAAGTTCAGTTTTTTTCACGACAGTATCTGATTTTTATGAAAGTTATTGTTTACTTTAACTTTCTTGAGTTACTGGGATGGGGATGGGGGACTGTGAGGGTTTCCTGTCTTTTCTGTCTGCCGTCTGGTCTGTCTCTATCTGCCTTTCTGTCTGTCTGTGTATCTATCTGTTTATCGATCTGTCTGTTTATCTACCTATCTATCTATCTGTCTG
Source organism: Coenobita brevimanus (assembly GCF_032717465.1). Lineage (NCBI taxonomy): Eukaryota > Metazoa > Arthropoda > Malacostraca > Decapoda > Coenobitidae > Coenobita > Coenobita brevimanus. Next base: position 11,177,540 of record NC_136976.1, on the reverse strand, counting down.
TCTGTCTGTCTGTCATCCAATTCCTGTTTGCCTTATCAGAAGGAAGGGATCGCAGGAGTATGTTGTCCTTTTTTTTTTTTTTTTTTTTTACTTACCTATGTGCGATTTTTTTTTTTCTCTGTTTCAGTCATATCTCTTTTCTTCAGCTTTTAGGAGAGCCATCTTTAGAGAGAACAATTAAAAACAGCCTCTGTTATCCTCTATGGAACTTTGACTAACATATTATTCTTCTTGAGTCAGAGGAGAAGAGTCAAACATTCAGTTATTAGGACCATTTGTAGGCTGCGGGTGTCCCACTCACTGGGTGCTCCTTCTTGTTCTTGTTTCTGAATTAAATACCCGTTCATAGAGGAAGGGCTTTCTAACTTTACCTAAGTAACTTAAAACTAACTTGCTCAGTATAGTGATTATATTATATTCTTGTTACGTCCAGTTCGGCTTCATCTCAATCTTTGAGAAAGACTATTCTCAAAGTGGAAATAGAAGTTACAAAAGCGCTATGTATCTATTCCTCCCTTTTTCAAAAAGTCTCTCGTGCTGAATAAATACTCAGCTGGGGAAAGAAGCAAAGTAATAATGTTAAAGACGTCGCCGTATTGAATGGGTTACAAACTAATCCTTATACGGCTGCCATGACATCGCCATTCTCTTTGTCTATAATTATATACATTTCAGGATGTCCCACATATCGAATTTAAAGGTTCTCTATATTTTCTGGGATGGTATATACACTTTCCTATTTATATCAGTTTTTTATAATTTTAAGGGTGTCTTACATAAGGAATTTTCTGTACCTTTCAGGTTACTTCCTACATGAAGTTTTCTATGCACTGAAGGTAGTTCTGTCGATCAATATTCCATATTCCTCTCTCCTCTCGCACACACACACACACACACACACACACACACACACACACACACACACACACACACACACACACACTGCCTCGGCCCTCCAACACAGGAGTCCATCATTAGAGACTGAACTCAGCATATTTGCGCTTGCTCTTCCGACCCACTAATAAAGTATCCCAAGGAGCCTCATTACTTCCGGTTCGTTGCATCGATACTCTACTTGTTGGAGCTCAGGCCAGGAAAAAGGCATAACACTGAGTCATTAACAGGGGATAGACAGCAACAATAGTCCTCTTACCTTTCTATATTATGTGAAAATATTAAAAAGTAGTGTTACGATCCCACTTTTTTCCAGGCGCTGGGCTTGTCTTAAACAATATACCGTTTCGTAAGTATCATTTTTATATACTAATTGGTAGGAATGGTTAGAATAAACCGAGGATACGCTTACACTGGAACATACGTGGTGAAAGATGTGTTGTTGATATTACAATGAATCTGAAGATGGTGAACAGTTTGAGGTGGAAACAGGGTTGTAAGTGTTGAGTGGTATAGTTGGTCCACCTTAAATTTTACAAATATTTCGTTCTTTTTTGCAGTTCATTTCCCATAGCTCAATTACAGAACTAGACCATATTTTGACTTTTACATCCTTTCCATAATACCTTTTCATGACCAAGCACCATTCAATGAGTGCTGAAATTTTCTGCAGCGCTGGTGGCAATTCCTAGACGAAGATGTATGTCGCTGATTGGTTGGCGCTAACGTCACCAGAACCCCTAGTGTCCAGTCCTTGTAACCTTTCTTCACTGATTTACGTACCCTACTCCTTTACCTGTAACTCACCTATTAGACCGGGATACTACAGATTTTGTTTACTGCAAAAGACACACATATAATAAGCCTCTCTCTCTCTCTCACGTTCTCTCTCTCTCTCTCTCTCTCTCTCTCTCTCTCTCTCTCTCTCTCACTCTCTCTCCCCCTACTTGCCTCGTTCCATCCCTTCATTTTCTCCCTCTCCCACATAAATATCTCCATCTTTTCTTTCGCCCTTCTCATAGTTGTCCTGCTTTCCGGGCCATACCTGTCTGATGTCTATGTGTCTGGTAATATATAGCTCATTTTTACTCAGGTTTTCAGCAGTTATCCGAAATTATTAGGCTTTTTTTTACGGGAGTTGATATGTCCGTTTTGCCTTCTGTCTGCATTAGGCATGACCTATGAGTAGCGTGTGCCATAAGACTTTTTTCTGGGGTGAAGGCAGATCTATCTGTATCTGTCTGTCTATTGTCAGAGCTGCCTTAATCCCGTAAGGGGTGGCCAAGCAAACAAATCCCCTCCCATGTCGCTAGGTCTCCCGCCATTTCACTGCCCTGCTCCCAGCTCACACACCCCTCTCTCTATATACCTCTCCACTCCATCCCTCCATCTCATCCTCGGCCTCCCCTCCCTCTCCCTCCCTCCACCTCGTTCACATACACTCCTCTCATCAGTCTCTCACTCTCCATCCTCTCCTACATAGCCAAACCACTTTAATGTGTTTCTCCTAACGCTTCCTACCACATCCACATCCATACCACAACGCTCCTTCACTTCCTTATCATTGTCAGCTCTGTCTCTCCATGTGACTCCACATGCTCCTCTCAAGTAACTAATTTCCACTGCTCTCACTCTTGACTTCTCTGTCCCTCCAACAACGTGTCAAGCTTCTTACTTCATAACGTTAGAGTTGGTATAACAATACTATCGTGTAGTAGCTTTTCCACTTCCATGCTCACTTCCCTGTTTCTTATCACTGCTTTCTCATGAGGAGCCAGCAATCTCCTTCTTCCCTGTTGCACCCTTTCAAGCACTTCTACCCTCTAAACTTCCATCCTTACTCATATCACACTACCCAAGTATTTAAATGCACTATTCACCATTTCCTCCTCATCCAGCTTCGTCTCAATGTACATTCACTAACTTCACTTCTCTCGAAGACTCATAATCTTTACTTCTTCAGGTCCATATTCACCTTTTAGATTCTGCTTTCTTAGCACACTCCTCCCAAACTCTATCCACCAAGCCTTGCAGCTCCCCTTCGTCTTCACTTAACAACACAGTATTATCTGCAAACAACAGTAGTACAGGGAGTTTCCACAACACTGCCCTTTCTCACTAGGACCACTCCAACATCCACTGCCCTACCTTGTGATCTCTTTTTATAACCCCATCCATATACAGATTGAACAACCATGGAGACATGACACATCCTTGTTTCAATCCAACCTCTTCAAATTAGAAAAATTCACTCAGTTCACTCATCCACACGCACTGCAGCCTTGTCACCCTCATACATACTTACTTCACGGCATTCAACAACTTCCCCATCTACTCCATATATTCTTAATACTTTCCACAATCCTTGTCTGTCCACCCTGTCATATGCTTTCTCCAAATCCATGAAGGCTGCATAGGCTACAACTTCTTTCCCTTCTCTAGAAATTTTTCCACTAAGGATTTAAGAATATCTGATCTACACAACCTCTTCCCTTCCTAAAACCTCTCTGTTCTCCCCTCCACCTTATTCCTCTGTTATTTCCCTAACGCTGCCAGTAAGTATCCTACCATATAACTTCTCCTATTACAATCTAAGAAGGCAAATGCCCCTAAGTGATTACCACACACTTCTTTTTCCCCCTTTTCCTTGTACAGGGGAACAAATTATACCTGACTCTCCAATCCTCCGGGACTCTACCTTCCTCCCAGGCAGTCTGCACATCTTCCACATCCATTCTACTACTATCTGTCCCCCAGGCTTCAGCATTTCACCACACACTCTGTCATCAATCTCCTGGGGCTTTCCCCATTTTAACTTTCTTCATTGCTTCCACAACTTCTATCCTACAGATTTCTTCCTCTCTTCTCACACCTCTCCTTCTCTGCAGCCATTCCTCTAGCCAGTTATACTCTGCATTACTTTCATTCTCTACGTTCAACAATTCCATTGAAGTGTTCTTTCCATCTGCTCACTTTTTCACTCTTCTCCACTAGTAAACTACCATTTTTATCTTTCACTCCCCAACTAACTTCTTTGGTACCCTGTCTAATTCCTTCTTTTACCTCTTTCCAGAGCATTTTCTTACATTCCCTCCACTTTACTCTCAGATTCCTTCCAAATTCCTCATCCACTGTCTTCTTTCTCACACTAATCTTTTCTACCTCTCTCTTCCTCTTCTACATACAACACTCTCTTTCCGTTTCTCAACTTCTTCCACTGCCCCCTGTTTCTCATCCACTCACCATATGCTTTCTTCTTTGTGCCACAGCCTCTCTCTTACCTCCTTTCAGTCCCTACCTCCATAAGGCTGTTCCCTGCATACCCTTTCGTCTTCTCTTCACCCCACACACCACCTCACATGCTGCACAGATTTCTTCCGTGAATCGATCTTACACACACGTTCCACGTCCCCCATTTGCTCCAATTTATATTTACCTCCAATCGCCTCCTCCACTTCCCTCTTATATTCTGCCTTTTTTCCATCCTCTTGTAACTTTTCTACCCTCCTTCTTGTAAGAACTACTTCCTCCTGTCCTTCCTTTCTTCTATATCTCCATTTCATTTGTACTTTCATTTTGACCACCACTGAAGTGGTGGTCTGAAAGTCCACTCCCCCAACCTCTGTATACTCTTGCATCCATCACACACACCTTCTCATCTCTTTTCATCCATTACTGCACATTAACTCAATCACTGCCTTCCTTTCATTCAATTCCACCATCTACTCCTTCTCATCATTTGCCATGTATACCTGTGGATCATTTTGTGCCTGAAGAGGGTATTAGCTATCAGCAACCCCCTCCCCGGGCACAAATGTCCACTTCAAAGCATTGCCATTCTCATCCACCTCTGCAGGCACAACCCTACTCACCAACTACTCCATCCAGCTCTTCACATTCCCTACTTTTCCATTCATATCTCCAATCAAGAACACTCTCTCATTCTTTTCTAAATCTTTTCCAAGCACGCTTCCGCATTTTCCAAAACTTTTCTCTCACTCTGCTTCTTTGGCGCATAATAACACACATAATCACCCACATTTGTAGTCCAACATTCACTCTTACCCACACAATCCTTGAGCCAATCTGATCCCTACTCTCTTATGTTTTTGTTGTTACTCACAACAATACACACTCCTTCTTTTGCCCTCTCATTCTCACCTACTCCTGCACATATACCCCATCCATAACTCCCATTCTCTCACACTCCCTCACCTCCCCATTTAGTTTCAGTTAATCCATATACATCCACTTTCGCAACCGCAAGCACCTGTACAATCTCTCTCTCTTTCACCCTCGTCATTCGCACCCCTTAGCATTCCTTTTAGCTATCCGTACCAAGTCCTTTGCTCGGTCCTTAGTCGTCATCTTTTGGTCAGTCCCTGGTCCGAGGCCTCATGTTCGTATTATTAGTTAGTTGTTTTCCGGGGGAGGGGCACCAACCCTCCGCCAGCCCACTTGTTTTCACGTAGGGAACACGTGTTGGTTGCTTATGAGGTTAGCCACCCTGCGTTGTAAATTATTTCCTGCTTTAGAGGAAATCATTTGGCTTGGCCACTCAATGTGGAGCTACCTCCCAAAAACAGGCATATCATCACACCAAGTGGGTGTGATGATCGGCGCCCCCACCTAATAGCATACGACGCGCTTGGCCGACCAGCTTTTGCATACAGATTTTCCAATTAAGCCATCGCTACACTGTGATAACGGACAGTTCTCTTATTATGCTAGAAGACGAGTTTCTGTTACGATTCACCTATATCCCACAGAAACTGGATTATTGTGCACCTGCTTTTCTTTACAGACACACGGCGAGGCAGACGTGTTAACTTCCGCAAACAAACGACTACTACAACTCACCGCTCAAGATTGTCAGTACCTCACAAAGACTGATAGTTTGTGTTTGTACCTGCTTGTATAATTAGCAAACAATTTATTCAACAAGGATACAAAATTTCATTGTCCTCAGGTCTTGGTTCACCCTCCCATATATTGCATTTCCATATATTTTCCACATATTTGTGTCTTACTCCTCTCCTCTCCTCCCATCACTCAATAACTTCCTCTCACTCCTCTTTCTCTTATCTGGTAATTCATTTATCCCACTCCCTTCCTTACTTCTCCCCTTTCGTTATCTACCCGTCAAGCCCTTCCATCTCCTCTCCTACCTTCCCAACCTTCCTGATCCCACTCAATCAATTCTCATCCTTCTGAATCTCCCTTTCTTCCAAGCGTCCACCGGAGCAACGAGAGCTGAAGTTAGTCAGGCAGAAAGCAAAGACAGGTTGGGATGAAGATGAGGGATGGTGGAAGGTGAGGCAGGGTGCAGGGTAAGGCAGGTGCATGGTGAGACAGGGTAGGGATTAGGCAGGGCATGAGGAGAGGAAAAGAGAGTTATATAGTTAAGCAGCCAGGGTGGAAGGGATGAGGCAGGGTACAAAGTATGGCTGGGTGGGTGGCTATGCAGGGTAGAAGGAAATGCAGGGAAAAAAAAAGTCAAAATGAGTAGAGGAATAGGATGAAACTAGAAAGGGTTAAGGTGGAGGAGGTAAAACGATTTACACACACACACACACACACACACACACACACACACACACACACACACACACACACAAGCATTCCAGTATTACAGCGCGTGGGTATAATAAAATACTTCCCTGGCTGAAATGGGCAAAGGTTTTTCTCATATAACAACAGGAGTGGGAAATATAACTGAAGGCAATAGCTACCGTATGTTTAACTTTCCCATATCATGCTAAAAGTCCCAAATAATCATCAGCTCGATTTTTTAAAATTCATTCACTCTCCAAATTCATTTTAACCACAGTGGAAATGTCTTTCATGTATGGTGAAATTGAGGAAAATTGTTTATTCTGTCCAAGAGGTATCCCTAAAGTTGTATATTGCTGTTTCGAGCAGCACTAATTTATTCACTACTCTGAAAGCATTATCAGTTTAATGAAATCGTCTGACACTATCTGAAAGGGCTCATTACTGTTGTACTGGTAGTTCTGACCATGAAAGCAGAGTTGAAGATATCAGCATTAACTGTACCAGCATTAACATTCCCAGGCTCCTGTGCACACGCCTAAAATCGTCTGGCATTTGCTGGAATAGAATGTTAGAGCTGTCCCGACCATGAGTGTTAAAATTGGGTTCTAGTGTTGAAGGGGTAAAATGTTTCATATTCTTAATTTTCTCTCTCCCTCCTTACATGACATCCTCGGCCGGAAGATGTTACGCCTTCCCAATGTCCTTTTTTTTTTTTTTCCATCCCTTTCATCTCCATTCTCATGTCACTCCACGATTTCCTCCGCGTTCTCCCCTCCTTTGATGCTCAGAAAAATAGCTCCCCAGATGTAACCCAGCCTTCTTCTCTGTCCTCTCATTATGTAACTGTGACTGCATCCCCACCTTCTTGGGCATCTTATAAAATATCCCCACCAGCATCCCGCAAAATTCTTCTTCCTTCCTTTTCTTAAAAATAATAATAATAATAATAATAATAATAATAACTAAAATAAATCTCAGCTGCATCCTCGTTTTTTTTTTTTTTTTTTGGTCATCTTCTTAAAGCAACTCTTATGTTCTATCTTCTGTGACTTACGGAATAGCTTTCATCACCTTCCCCTATACCATGTCATAAAATAACCACGTCCTCACCTGGCAGCGTAACTAACAAATTCATTCCCATCTTCTATATTCGTTTTATAAAGTGACGTTCAACCTTTATCGCCTTCCTTTATGAAGTAACTCTCAAATTCACCGTCACCTAATAACTCCTAACTCTATCCCCCTCCTTACATTAATAACTTTCAGGATTGTACCCCCACCCTTTTTACGTATTTTCATAAAAGAATCCCTCACCTACACCCCCACCATCTCCATCTTCCCACAGAATAACTCTCAGCTTCCTTATCTCATAACTCCCCTGCCTTCTTCATCCTCTCATACAAATAACACTCCACCCTTTTCCTCTACCTGCTACATGAAATAACATCCAAACATTTTTCGTCACCTAAAATAACTCTTTCAGCCGCAACCACCCCAGCCACCATCTCTCCTCCTTCTTCTTCTGCCGCGTCTTCTTTTAATCAAGCTGGGTCATCTCAGGCTGTAATTTCCTTTTGGTCTCTGCCGTCTGCTGCTGCCGGATTTACCTTTCTCTATTACTCCCATCAGCTTCCTCCCTTTCAAGCCCGTCTCCTGTTCGCTAAAAATTGGGTACTGGGGTCAATCGGAACTCTTGCAGTCTCCGAGGGCTTTAGTGGGGCTCTTTTGAAATGGAAGCCTGGGTAAATTTATCCAGATTTTCTTTTATATGTTCTTGTCGTTAGCACAGACGAGGCAATGGCGGATGTTTAAGTTTGATATTGCCTAGGGACCGGGAAGAAAAATTGAAGCTTGCCTAACGCAGAGGAGTAAATTTTCTCGACGCAGTGCCGTAAAAATTTCACAGGAGGAATTTCTCACTGACTGTACAACCAATAAAAACTGGGCTTAAAAAATAAATAAATAAATAAATAAGCGAATACATGGCTAGAATATAACCTTCCATCAAAGCTTTTGTAGTCTACAGTTATATTATTTCAGTAACATACGCCACGATTGGTCGCGTCTTTCGCAATATATTCCTGTTACGCGTCTGACAGTTTCACATTCAGCTATAAGGATATATCATAGAAGCCAAAGAGTGTCAGTGTACTTTTACCATTAATCCTTTCTCTTCAGTCGGAGAAAGCGTCTGTATTTTTTTCCTAGCCAATTTCAGACGTTTTCATTCAGCTGTGAGTTATTCGGGGAAAACTGAAGATATTAAATAAATCTCCTTCCACCAGCAAAACAGTACTGTATTATGTTTATGGTACTTCCATTTCTTACCATTTACCTTCTTCCCACACTAACGCCGTCAGTACGATATTTATTTCCATGTATGCTTCCGACATGCAGTTATATTCAGAGTACGAGAAACTTTCAAATGAAGAAGCAATAAACTTGTTTTAAGTAAAACCCTTCAGTACAATGGTGTCTACTATGCTTGTTAGAGACGATTTTTGTCTGGTTTGGAATGAATCCCTTGTACTGAAGGTACTTACTGTGACTGATGGTGCCCTCGGAGGTTAGCAAACGATTTCACAGATTTTCCCCAATCTCAGTAGCAAAATTGTCAGTCTTCATTTGGTTTAGGTTTGTGCTGTAAAACACTAAATATCAGCTGGATAGATCAGAATAAATACATACCAAGGCAGTCCCTACGAAGTGCACCTCTTGTCATACACCTGGTGAATTTTCGCATGTCGTTCGACTCTATCAGATAGGTGTCTGTGAAACTACAGAACGTGATGAAATTTTTTGGCCTAACTGATGGAGCCAGGATTCCCTGGGCTTGATCATTGATGACAAGATTGGAAGCGTGGTCCATTGAATTGGGCAAACTTAGGTTGCTATGTCATAAAGACTTTGTAGTTACTTGTAGAGAAGTATATTTTAGACTTGTGGTCGAGCGGCTTTATATCTTGGTAGTAGTTTCCACCAGATGTCACAAAGACAGGAGAGGTAAAGAATAGTATGACTATTTTTATTTGTCTTGGAAATATTAAAATAGGTATAAGAGTATAAGTCCCGTAGCTACCTCCCTGTCTCGCTATCTCTCTCTCTCTTTCTGTTCTAAGGCTAATCTCCGCCTCGACCTTTCTCTCAGGGTCGCTTTGTCTCCTTCTACCCTCTCTTTCCTAAAATCTGGTGTAGCAGGGTGTCACGTGTGTTCTGTGGATCTTTGTTCACGAGAGGACTGCTGACAGCTAACTGCATCATCTCCTTACTGGTCAGCTGTCGTCAGCTTTCCTTATGTTAAGAGGGTGTAAGCATGGAAGTAGCACTGCTCGATTCTCGCAGACACAACACCTTCTCATCATTTGACTTCCTGCTTCTATCTGTCTCTCTATCTATCTATTTACTTCTCCATTCATTCATTATGATTTGCAATTATAATATGGAGTCTCACTATTGTGCTACTTCCTCACCCTGCCCTACGGTGGGAAAGGAGGTCCGGATGATGATGATGATGATGATGACCCTGGGACGGCCATATTACAAGTGCCTAACTCGCATCACTTTCCACTCCCCCATATCCCTTTCTCTATCCTTTAGTATAATAAGTCAGAGCAACGGGCCACTGGTTGCATCATTTGTACACGCATGGATAACCCACTCCCACTCCCAAACCAGCAGACTGGAGCCGGAACAAACAAGATACGCAACATACGGACCTCCATGCACACCCTCCACCACTTCCACCTGTTACAGTTAGCGCTATCATTCCCGTGGCGCAAGAACCCAGAGCTGGTTGAGTTGTGTTTCGAGCCACTTGTGATGAGGGGGAAAGGGCAGTCAGGGGAATTTTTGGACGATGTGTTGGGGGGAGGAGGCGAGGAGGATGACTGGGTTTCAGGTTTGAGGGGAGTGAATAGAAAAGTTGCAGTGGAAAAACGAAGGACTTAACTACACCAAAATACTTAATACACACTTAGGACCACAGTAATAGAAAAAATTTATAGGGCACTGTATAATATATTTTCACAATTTATTTTACTAATTTAGAGGACAGGATACACCCCACACATCACAGACTCTGAGTAAACACACACACACACACACACACACACACACACACACACACACACACACACACACACACACACACATATCCTGACAGACAGACACACACACATTCACACATGCACATATATACACACGCACACATACACACGCACACACACACTCACACAACCACACAACTTTACACACGCGAACGTGCTCTCTGGCACTGCACACCTAATCGGTCGGTGTATATACCACGTCGGGCCTTCCGTCAACAGTTCGTAGAATCATTAAAGTTTCTCGTGGTGATCAGGGTAATTAAAATATTTCAAAGGATTTCCTTCCCGAGAACTTTTCTCGTTTATCGCAGCGCCTCAAAAACATCCATTAACTGAAAGCCACGACGCCAAGAAAACAGCTTGTTTATGAGGGAATCATAATGAATAAAGAATCAAAGACGCTCGAGGTGTATTATGTGTTGTTGGGATCAGTTGTGTTCCGTGATATGAGAAAAAGAATTTTCCCATAAGGAACTCTCAATCATTATATACCAAGAAAAACACGATGACGACATCTGAGAATATGAAGTGCCAAACCAAGAAATATAAAAACAAAACAGATTAATAAAACATGCTTCATAAAGTGGCAGGCGATATTTACCCTCTAAGCTGAAGTATATTGGCAGACGTTAGGCAGAAATAAGAGAAAGGAGACGTCGCGTGGCTGAAGGTGGTAGAAAGAGTATATATCCGAGTCAGCTATGGAATATTGATAATCAAGCCATCAGTACATTGGTTTTGTTTCTTTCCACTCCAGGGACTTATATCTCGTCTTTCTTCATATAATTTCCCATTTTTACGTTGTATTTCATTGCTTAATAAACCAATCCATCATAGTTCCACACACACACACACACACACACACACACACACACACACACACACACACACACACACAAATTTTAGATAGATAGCTAGACAGATAGAGAGATACTGTATATGCTCCACATTTCCAGAATAATACTTCCAATATATGTGCAACTGTATTACTAACACTGAGCATATGCTTCTCCCAATTTTTTACACCCACTCGCTCACGGTGATATACTCTTATCTTTCTTCAGGTTAAAACAGGGTTGTCTGGAGTGTTAAAGCAAGACTATAGATTCATTTTGGGTGTTTAAGAAAATTCACTTCCATCTTCTCCACAAGACAGAACTACAAAGGGCATCATACTGTAGCTCTAAAGGGATTAACGTTCACACCTGGTCCCTTCTGTTCTGTTTTCAGTTGGCACTCCTTTCTCTGTAGTCATCTGTTCATTCATACATTTCCCTTCAAAAAGAGATTGTGAGTGTTTATCCTTCTAATCTTGTAATATCTGCTTACTCCTTCACCAGTACTTCTCCATACTTAGCACATTAATGAACCTCTGTCCTCTCACCTGCCTCTTGTACTCATACACTTAGCAGTCTTATCATACACCAAGCACGATCTATGTACCCCTTCCACAAACCTTTCTTTTTATGCAAAAAAACAAAGAAAAATAAAAACAAAATCAAAGGGAAGAAGTTTGAAAGTATGACCTGCCCATAGAAGGCTTTTAAAATATCCAAGTTCTTGATCAGTTTCCCTTTCAGGTATTTGACCATAGCCTTAAATTAAGGAAAGACTGGTCATAAGCAGAGACAGTCTAGCTAAGGAATATTTCATGCCTGCTTTAGGAACAGAAAATGGATGTATGTGTTTAGCTAGGACAAGTTTTGCGTGCCTGATGCTCGACGTCAGCTAAAGAGCTAAGACAGAGTTCAGGAGAGCAGTGACATCTATCTTTCATTCTAACCTACTCCTCCGCCACTTTCCTCATTTTTGCTCATTCTCCCAGATTTCTCCACCCAACTGTCCATTCACCCACTAATCTTCATTCATCTATCTATCCATCCAACCAGTATCCACTCATCTCTCAATCCACCTTTACTATATCTCACACATTTATCCATCCATCCACCAGAGTTCACCCATTTATCCATCCACCCAGCACTCTTCATCCGGCAGTCCATCAACCTACCATTCATACCTAGCTGTGCATCCATCAGCCAATCACTCATCCCATCATTCTCCAACCATCCATCCATCTGTCCACCCATCGTTCATCACCAATCCATTCCCCTACGAATCATTCTCCAACCATCTATCCACTCTTCCACCATTCTCAAAATCCATCCATCTACACACCCCCTCTTCACCCATCTATCCATCCAGCCACCACCTCTCACCCACCAGTCTACCTAACCACCTCTCTTTCCCGGTAGTCCATCTAACCACCATTCTCCTCCAACCCATTTTTCATCCACTGGTCTCACTCCTTCTACCCAAATGCTCACCCAGCTGTCTCTCCATTCACGTATTCATCCACCTACCATCACTTTTCATCCAACTATCCACCCAGCCACCACTCTTCACCATCACCACACCTACCTGTCCAACCCACTCACCCACCTATAGTGACTTCCCACCTACCCACTGTCTCACTCTCCCAGGGTCAAAGGTGTGTAGAGTGCTTGATCACCTCGGAAGCACTCCTGGATTCCTATGCTTAATTATGTCCACCGAGGCGTGCTGAGTGCCCTGTCGGTGTCTGCATGCCTTTAGGTCTGTGGAGCTGGGATAAGTGGCTGTGACTAT
>NC_136976.1:11156859-11161859 GCF_032717465.1 Coenobita brevimanus | reverse complement strand
CTCGCTTTGTGTGAGTGGTGAATTGTTTCAGCGTGGGCGAATTTGAGATTGTAATTTTGTGTGATATTAAAAATTCGTGGCATGTGTCAGCTGTAAACTGAATAATTTGTGTGCGTTTGAATGTGAATAATTTGTGTGAGTTTTTAATAAATAACTTGTTCGAGTTCTGCATTCCAAGCTAACTAACAACGTTGAGTTCCATGTATATGTATAGTATTGATGTACCCTTGGTCTTTTGTCCTGGAATGCCAGTGGCTTTAGGTTGGTGTGTGTGTGCGTGTGTGTGTGTGTGTGTGTGTGCGCGCGTGTAACTAATGTTCTTTTTCCTCTAAGTATATCTCTTCCGCAAATATTTTCCCTTCACACTCTTTCTGCATTTTGTCTGTAGTCGTTGGAAAACGTTTCTTTTTTTTTTTCTTTCTTTTTTTTTTTTTTAGGCCGAGCGGATTTTTTTATTACTGTGTGTCTTCTTTGATGTTTTGTGGTTGGGGACCTTTAGTTTACATTCTAATTTTATTCCTTCAACATCCCACACTAATTCTTATCTCTTTTCAAAAACATTTTCCAGTAAACTGTACAGATTTTTAAATAAATCGCTATTCCGTCCTAACGACTTTAAAATTACGAGCGATATGAAGGTGGATGGTGGTGGTGAGAGAGGAGGTCATTCAGAGGGAGTTTTGAGGCGTGGGATTTGAAGATGTGTAACGAGAACGGTTGTCAGTCGTGAATGATGAAGGAGCGGCATGGAATAGAGAAGTTTTAATAGTGAAAGGTGGGTAGATGGGAGTGATTGGTTTGACTGAAAGATTAAATTCAATGGAGATGTGGGTGTTGGTAGAAAATAGTTAACGATGCTTAAATGAGGGATGGAAGAGGAGGAAGCAGGGACTGAACAAGTGTCGGTGGGGAATGAAGATTAATACAGAATGGAGAGATGAAGGAGGAAGAAAGGGTGTAAGGATGCAGAGGATGTGAATATGGCTATGCTAGTAGAAGGGAGAGTGGGGATCGATACAAAAGTGTCCAAAATGTGGGATGAGAGAAGGATTGTACATGAGTAGGTAGGGAATGTCCGTCACTTTCCCTTCCTGACGCATCAAAACAAAGAGAATCATCAGTGAGCAAGGAGAAATATACTGAGTATCTCTCAGTATAAGAATATTAATTCAAAGGAGGAAACTGAGACGTGCGGGAGAGGTAATTTTATGTGCACAAGCGCAGGTCGAAATAGGGATGGGGGGAAGGAGAGATGAGAAAGCACGAGAGGTTGGATAGGAGGTGGTGGTGGTGGGGAAGAGGGAATAAGTGAAGGCACTGGAGTGGGTATGTGGTTATAGGATGGAGCAGTGATACTCAAACGGCGGGCCGCTGGGCGAATCCGGTCCCAGGACGAGCTTTGGTATGATCCTCAGCGACTTCCATCACTGAATATTCAGTATCCCCCCTCTCAAATTAAAGAGTCGCAGTACTTAACATCCTTGGATGAATTTCTGCCTGGTGGTATGGCTCAAATTAATTTCACTTCACCTCCATACCATCATAAATTATGTTTAGCTGCTGGAGCAGCAGAAACCTATCCATTTCGTGGCTGTATTGCAGACTAGTGAGACTGATGATTGGTCAAGGAGGCCACTATTTTTTCCAGCCATTCTAGATGCTCACATCACTCATAGTAACGAGAGTTTCATATTTCTAAATAGGCAGTTGACCTCTCACGCGGTGTGGTGGTGGGAGGATCTGTCCCTTCTCCCCTTGAAGCTAAGATGCGAATGAATGTGCTTCTTGAGTGGATGAGTGTCTGGGAGTGTGTCGTCCTGTCTCGGCTACCTCCCTTTCCTTGGGGGAAACAGTTTCTTGATCCGTGGTCCATGGACCACTGGTGGTCCATGGTGACTTTTTTGGGTGGTCCACAGGACGTTCAATATATTTGGTAATAAACTTGAAGATTGGTGCATATGTTTTTTAATTTATTGAAAATTTAGTACGAAAAATTTTACTACCAAAACAAATAATTGGCCATTGATTTTATTGTATTATTACCTATTGATTATTCCAGTATGACTGATACTTACCCAGATCTGTCAACACATGCAGTCAGATGTCTTCTGTCATTTGCATCAACTTTCATGTGTGAGAGCAGATTTTCATGTTTGTTGCACATTAAGTCCAAACAGAGGAATCGGCTTGCAGTGGAAAGCGATATTCATTGCGCATTATGAAGTACCACTCCTAACATTGAAAAGCTTGTCAGTGAGAAGAGAATCCAAAAGTCTGGTTGCAGAGAAAAATGTTGGTTGAATACTCCCCCATAATTTCAAAATTCTGTTTGTTAGAAATAAATTTCACAGCAAAATGTTAGAGAAGTATTCATGTATTTCCTGGAAATTATGTTTGGAATAAATATATTTCAGACCAAAATGTCAGTCGCTGTTCACTATTTTATATCATTTCTCGAAATTATGTTTGTTAGGAATATATTTCTAACCAAAAACGTTTGTTGTCTATGCTTTATTTATCATTACCGGTACTCAAAAATGAAATGGTCCACGATATTTTTTTTAATTGGGTTTGGTGGTCCATGGCCTGGAAACGAGTTGAGATAGACAGATATTATCAAATGTTATCTCGTCAGCATTAAAAATTGGTAACAAGAGAACAGGATTCCTCGCCACAAGAATACAGTATTTAACAAGCTGCATTGCACGCACCTGTAGACTGTTGCCGTTAGCCCGTTCAAATGATGAGATGACAGAGGGATACTGACGGTGCTAAAGTGGTGGTTAAAGTTAAAGGTGCGACTGCTTATGTAAGGAAGGCAATAGTAATTTGTTCAATAGAAGAGTTTCAGTTTGTTTTTTTGAGAAGTAGGGAGTGTGGCGAGTAGATTCTTTTTGTTTCACTTAATCACCTTACCAACAGGAGAAAAGAATATCTACGGCACTTTAAACCTTATTTTAATTTGGTCAGGGTATTAGCTTTCCGCACAGTCCCAACCATTATCAACATATGTTGTATTCCATTAGTGATATTAAATACAAGAATTTTCATCCGGACCTCTGCCACAAAGGAAGATAAATGACTGGACCTTTCAAAGAAAATAATTGAGGAACTCTTGGAATAGAGAGTTGGGGTAATCCTAGGGTGATGGTTGTAGAGGCGTGAGTGAGGTGAGGGCCATGGGGTGGGGGTGATGAGAAGTGATGATTGTGGAGAGGAAGCCAGAATATTCAAATGTGGGGAGAAGAGGAAGGCTTAGAGATTATGCTAATTCACTGCACCATTAGGCATTACAGCAAGCAATCTCTTCCTAGAATAATACCCGCATTAGTTAGTTACCATCCAGATCACCAGTTGCAATGCTTGGTGAATGTGATGTGTGGAGTAATCATGAAGTTATTTTGGAGTGGAGGGAATGCTTAAGAGTGGGTAAGGGAGAAAATGTTTAGCAATCGGTGGTGAGAAAACGTTCAAGAGTGGGTGGGGGAAAATACATTCAAATCGGGGTGTGAGAGAAAACGTTCAAGTTAATAGCGGGGGAGACGACGATCGTCAGTAGGTGGGGGAGGAAATGCAATGGTATGGGTAGGGGTGAGGAAATGCTTAAATGGGAGTGCGAGAGAAAACATTAAAATAAAAGCGAGGGAGTTCAGATGAAGTGGGAATTATAAGTACAAAAATTACTCTGGAGTAATGTGTGTGTGTGTGTGTGTGTGTGTGTGTGTGTGTGTGTGTGTGTGTGTGTGTGTGTGTGTGAGAGAGAGAGAGAGAGAGAGAGAGAAACGTGTGAGAAATTCAAAGTACGGATATGTGCTAGTAATGTAGGTGTGACAGACGAACTCCTAACCACCTGATGGGGTCGTATAAAAGCTGCAGTGCCAGAACAAGTGAAGTTTGTGGGGGAAAATTCAAACCACCAAGCAATAGAGCTGATACACGTATCTATAAAATGGGTAACTCGTGCATGGAACAGATAATGTGCTGACGATTTAGCTGGTTTTCAAAAAATGGGAATTTGGATGAAGAGCTAAGCATAAACAATAGGAAAAAAACTAGCCCTCTTATGGTGAGGGCAACTTTAGTCTTGTATTCTGAATTCAACGCCAGACGATTTTTTTACTTGAGAATACTTCATACGAGCCGAGTGTGTTGATAAGTGCATCATTAGCTCCCTCTTTGTCGGGACAGCTCTTCTATTAGGCTCCCAGCGGGCGCCTGATTATTTTCTTCATCTGAGAGTAAACCACATCCGAGAATGTTAATACTGGTGCCAGGTGACGCTCCAACAATCGAAGAAGCCTATTTTCCGCTATCGCTAGACGGATTAATTCAACTGAAAGTGAGTCATAAGAACTCAACAGCCAATTCTTTAGGTAGTTGCTATGTCAGCATGATAACGTTTTCTGTATAATATTTTTTTCTGTTCTATACGATTACAGTATATGCCGGTTGGGAAACTCCACTTGTACTGAAAGGGATTACTAATGACTACAACTCCCCCTCTCAGCTCGGGAAGTCCCCCCTTAACTGAATAAAATAACATAGCAAAAACACAGTAAATAAGACGTAACGAGACTGAATATATTAAGGTAATGCTGGCGTTACTTTTTAAACATTCACTTATTCAACTTCTGAAGTATTCTCATGGGTTAAGAAAGCACCCTAACATCTCTCCCTTGGCGATTTATTTTTGGATGTGGCCGGTTAATATCCCTTTTTACGTTACTTATGCAGAGTATGGCGATATGGGAAGGATTTATGAAACAGAGGATGACAGGAAAGTGTAATTGAATAAATGATCTCTTAGGGAGAGGTACAGTGGAGTTTCCTTTACCAACGAGAATACGGACCCTAGATTAATGCCTTCTCGGCAGAGGAGGAATTGCAGTTGTTGAATTTTATAGATGTATATTTTTTTCAGTAAGTCTCATTCTTTTCCTACACTACGACATCCAACCGACAAAATAATAATCTAAAGTTCTTATTTTAGTTATGGATAC
>NC_136976.1:11147109-11156759 GCF_032717465.1 Coenobita brevimanus | reverse complement strand
CTTCCTTGTCCCCACTGTCATCCTCTCCTCCGTCCACTTTTTCCACAGTCCCTCTCGCCGGGTCTGAGTTTGTCGATCATTAAGGCCAGTGGTATGGCTGGTATTGGTGGGTTTGGCCTCCCTACTTCGTCCTGCTCCCTCCTTTGAGCTTCCTTGATCGGCTTCATTATCTGTTCCCTTTCTCTCCCCTTGTGAGTCTCTTTCCGCGTCGTGTTGCCCTGTCGTGGGGACAACCTTGCTGCATCTCAGTCCTTGTTTTTGACTCACGGACGAGACACCCTAATTATAACTTACAACAAAAAGCTTCAAAAGGTCCAGTTGCTCTGTTGTTTGCCTTCCCGTTGTACCCATCCCTTTATGGTACTGATGAGGGACGCCTTCTCGAGGTGGCAATGTAGTAATCGGGCAACTCCCCTTCAACTCCCCCTCTACCCTACAAAAGGCTTCCCAGGTATACAGATGTCCCTCAACTCACTCCCGGTTCCCCAAAAAGAGGATGATAGAGCTCAAGAGAATGTCATCTGCCTGCAGTCCACAAGATTTACATTCAGAGGAGCCCGGGGCCACAACAACAACGTTCGATTTTAACCTCAGTGTAACGAAGCTCTTACTGACAGAGCCATAGTTAGGCTGATGAAAGAAAATGATATAATGGTTGTTCGGGTGGATACAGGCAGAAATTAAGCACTGATCCTAAATATCGATGAATGATCATGCATCGGCATTAGCACCTGAAAGCCAGTGAAAGTAAAGATCAAACTGTGGGCAGAAATATATATGCAAACAAACATTTTATTTTGCTGGATACAAACGAAACGCCCATGACAGCAGATTTTAAATGTGGAAATATTGATAGTTAAGTCGCAGATATGCCATAAAAGCTTCCTAGCAGCTTACTCTATTTTTATCACGCTGCAAGAGCGATTAAAGTGTTATCTCGCATAATGATCGAGCAGACTAAAACAATTCACAGTTAAAATAATAATAATAATAATAATATTGTTGCCGTTTGTCTAATTTTTTTTCTACTCATCATGTTTAATCCGTTTAACCTGACGACGTACTTTCCCATACATATGAAAAAATATGCACTATCATCATCATCATCATCATCATCCATTATTACGAGTAAGCTTGAGGTGAGGCAGGATACGGAATCGAGAAAAGAGATGGTATGAAAGTAGGAGAACTGTCAACAACACACGCAGTGAAATGGGCAAGGTAACTATCCACACGTGGCAATAGGATGCTCTTGTCTGGGAATATTGCTATAGTGTTACCATGCAGTTACTCTTGTTTAATATACAAAATTTTACTTCGAAAAAAAAAAAAAGGCGAAATTATTGTTACCTGGTTAAAAGACGATCTTAATTTGGGGGGAATTTTCTAGAAATGAAAATCAGTAGAAAACCTTTTTTTTTTTTTTCCTTAACCTACATAGCCAAGACGAGAGCAGCGAATATACGGAATCTCTCTCTCTCTCTCTCTCTCTCTCTCTCTCTCTCTCTCACACACACACACACACACACACACACACACACACACACACCAGCGGATCAAGTCAATGAAGCCAAGTTGAGATAGAACAAGCCTCCCAATAGAACCAGGAGTCAGAGCCGTTCATTCTCTCATCTTTGTCACCATTCTTACTCTTCTTTGTTTCCTTATTCCTGTCTCTTTTCTTTTCTTCTGTCATTCTTCTCTCCTTACGTTACCACTTCCTTGCTTCCTGCTTATTTTATCAAGTGAGTGGATGATAGTAGCCATCACCAACCACACTAATATTTAACCAATACCATAAAAACAAAACATCCAACCAATACCATAAACATAAAACATCCAACCAGTACCATAAAAACAAAATATCCAACCAATACCATAAAATAAGACAAACCATTCAACCAGTACCATGAAAACAAAACATCCAACCAGTACCACAAAAATAAAATATCCAGCCAATACCATAAACACAGAACATCCAACCAGTACCATAAACACATAACATCCGACCAATACCATAAACACAAAACAACCAACCAACACCATAAAGACAAAACATCCAGCCAGTACCATAAAAACACAAAACATCCAACCAATACCATAAAAACACAAAACATCCAACCAATACCATAAAAACACAAAACATCCAACCAATACCATAAAAACACAAAACATCCAACCAATACCATAAAAACACAAAACATCCAACCAATACCATAAAACAGAAACCCTAACCATTACTTCCAAAGACCACAATAAAGTAGAGCCACCAAGTAAGAGATCATCCATTAACACCACCAAATAACAGAGCATAGAGCCAATATCACCAAGTAACACAGCATCCAACCATAACCATCAACTGACACACCACTGAACCAGTACCATCTAATAACATAACATCCAACCAACGAGCTATCTCCAAATAACGGACCATTCAACTATCAACTCAAGCCGAATAATTTACAAAAACTTCAGATTCTAGCATATATCCTAATAATATACCCAAAACAAATTTTGAGAATACTCATTAATAACAGAACCTATAATTTATGCCATCAAGAAGCAGGATTTATAGAAACACACAGAAATTTCAACACTGCACCCTGCAAATGGTCTAAGGCAAATATTTTATCTTCCCTGTTTCCTTGTCCTTTGACCTATTCTTCTCAAAATCAAATTACTACATTTTTGCCTGACCTTCCTTGTGGCCACTAAGTTCGGTCCAAATCATATAAAAAGTAAGTTGGTCTCGTTATTTGACCTTGACCCTTGGCTTATTATCATCAAAAGTTTCATCCTTGGCTAACCCTCAAACATTCCACCAAGTTCGAACCAAATCGATTTTAACCCATTAGTGCCCAGAGTTCCTGTGCAAGGGATTTTGGTGGAAGGGTACTAAGCGTACCGCCTTCCACCTATCGGCTCATAGTCGCGAAGCTCATAGGTCCCTACCCCGGGATTCCCTTCTTTATTAAATTTTGACAATGCCCAGTTCTGTCCTTTATACAGGACACTGGGCGGCAATGGTTATGTTTTACGGTATAGGGTCTCATATTTTAACTTGTCCTCTGATCCACAGCCTTTCTTCCAAGTCTGGATAAATAAAATCAAAAGTGCATCAGTTACATTTTTACCTAGACACTTTGACCTTGCACTGTGAACTTGCCTCTTCACTCAGTGTTTTTAAATTTGAAACCCACCATCTTTGCTTTACCATCTACTCTTTCAAGAAGTCTGGCTTAAAGTGAATCAAGGTTGACGTTACAATGTGACCTTTCAGGATCATATCCTTTCACTCTTATATTACTCTGTACACTCACACAAAGGTTGGTCGTTGCCATGAGACCTTGACCTTGGACTTACTCCTGTGATTTGACCAATGATTTATTATTCTCATAATTGAATCCCTTCGTACTTGCCTTTTTTCCCAACCCATCCACTAAGGTTGGTCTAGATCGGATCGAAACTATTTAACCTAACCTTGTCATATCGTCTTGATCTTTTACACCAGTACCAACTTCAACATTTCATTAAACTGTTTGAGTTAGTTTGTTCACACACACAAACACCCACTCATACACGTCGAGGGAAACATAACATTCCCCCCACTATCGTGAGGAAAAAAAAAAAAAAAAAAAAGAGGAATACTGCCCAGAACTAAAGACCGTTATACATTTTTTCTTCCTTTCGTTCAAAGCAGTCCCTCCATAACCCATTATTCATCCTGATCCAGCACCACACGTGACAATGGCAAATCCACATCAAAACACCCGGCGGCATAGGACCTCTGATGTCGCCTTATAGTCCTGTGTCGCTTTTCGGTAATCAGTCAGTATCAAACCACCATACCACCAGCTCTATCGTCGCCATCATCACCAACTTCATTATCATCATCACCTTCCATATGGCCAATGAAGCAAACACAAGCATGGAAAGCAGGGTAAATACTTGATACTTCACATCCTACTCTGTGCCTAATGGCCAGACTAAAGCGTGCTCATTTACACATGTTGCAGTAAGTACCTCGTGCTCATGAAACTCCACATACCATTCTGTGACATAACACTTCACATACCACACTATACTGTGACCACCATCTACCACCATATGCCGTAACATTTCAGATATAGTAGACTTATCAACATAACATTCCACATGCCATGGCACTTCATATTGACATTCTGCATACCACTACACTCCACATATCACTCCCATACCCCTGAAACCACACAACGTACTATGCCTTCTATTACACACCATGCACAATTCCATACCATGGTACTTTATATTCCACCATATCATAACATTCCACATATAATACAAGTGCACCATCAGACTCCACATACCCTGACACTCCTCATACCACCCCATACCATGAAAATTCTCATTCCAACCCGTACATGACACTCGACATACCATCCAATGTATGAAGTTCAGACAAAATCGCTGTCATGACACCACATTCCTCCTCGTGCTTATGACATTCTACATACATCACATGCACGACACCCAAGCAAAAGCACCTACATGGCTCCACATATTGTCCTTGCATACTAACCTCACATAATCGTACTGTACCAATACATGGATGTGGATGTAGATGTGGTTGAGAAGATTAGGAGAAATACACTGAGGTGGTTTGGACATGTGGAGAGAATGGAGAATGAAAGACTGACTAAGAGCGTGTATGTAGGTGAGGTGGAGGGAGGGAGAGGGAGGGGGTAGACCGAGGATGAGGTGGAGGGATGGAATTGAGAGGTATATGAGGGAGGGGGGAGTGAGTTAGGGGGAGGGTAGTCAAATGGTGGGTGACAGAGCGACTTGGAGGCGTTTTGCCTGCGGCCACCCTTTGCGGGATTAGGGTATCGGGCAATAGATAGGTAGACCAATACATGCGTGACGCCTAAACAGAAACGCTCACGTGAGAGTCCCATTATCACAATATGCCATGAAACCCCTCGAGAAATCTTTCATGACACGACCTATCACCATGCTCATGACACTCCACATTCATCCCATCCTCATGACACTCCACATTCATCCCATCCTCATGACACTCCACATACCGCCACCTGCACGACGACAGGAGAGCGCTCATGAAAACCCTGCAACAGACAAACTAATGTGGACATAGTGCCGCAGTATCCGGTTTCTGGTGTGGCCGCTGCATGGTATTTCCTGCAACAACACACAGCTCAGCCGCATCATCACCATCATCAGTGTCTTTGCTTTATTCTTCGTAGCAGCAGACTATTTTATTAGTAACATGTTGGATTGATCGGCTTACAAATGGTCTCTATTAACCCCTTCACTACCATTTTTTATTATTCCTAGTTTCTGATAATTTTAATAAGGACATTTTGGACGGAATTAGAATCTCAATTATCCCACAGTCACTAACATCAACACTGCTTATGTTTCATTCTTTGTTCTGAAAGACCATTCTATTTAGGACATATCTAAATGGGAGGGTTACAAGCTATCTCAGTTAAATCATAACAGTAAAAACAATAATGACTTTATAATTTGTTAACCTTTCACTAAGAGTTTGTTCAAATACTGGGAAAACTTAATGTGCATGTAGCTTTCAAAGTATGGGAATACCATCAAGAAAACCCTCTTCAGCAATAGCCCATCAAGCAATTCAGGTGTTGTATATACACTCCATGCAAAAAAAATAAAAAAAAATAAATAAATAAATAAATAAAAATTTAATACAGGACAATCAGGAAAAAACATGGAAATCAGGATCTCAACGCATATGTATAGTGTATGGACGCCAGCAGAGTAGTGGTTTATTTCAACACAAAGCATCTAATGATCACCTCACTGACTGGGCTGGTTCTATGATTCTGACAACACCAAAAACCTTCGAGGAAAGAAATGTAATTGAACCATGCTCATTCTCTGGCACAATTAAGAATATTGTAAACAAGAGTTATGGCCTTTTAAAAAGTGATAAATTTTTAACAGAATTAATAATAAACCAGTACCTCCCAAACTAACGTTCTCTATATGGGTTTCCTGTGGTTTGGGATGTAAGTTCAGTCCATTGAGTTACACCTTTTACCAGTCGCCTGTAAGTGTCTAGGGTAATTTTTGCTCTGTTAATAAAATGATGATCTGTTTCATAAAGTGTGTTCATAATTAATCGTAAATTCTAAGCTGACCATCCATTAGTCTCGGATGGAGGCTGAGAGGGTGCGGCTCTTCAGACAAGTTGGCTGGCGTGAAGTGTAATCTGTAACCTAATTTTACCATGGGTGCGTCTTGTGTATGGCTTCATTCCTGCTGACGCAAGACGATCATGATAAATTCTGACCGCCTAACAGAGCATGAGAGCTAATAGCCTACAGTCCAATTAACCTACTCGTGGTCAGGACACCTACAGTATTCCAACCCATTTACCACCAGATCATCGTATACAGCTGAGAGTGATGATAAGTACTTGAGAGCTAATACCCACTGTTGACATTATCATGGTCTTGACGACTTTAATAGTTTGTTTAAGGAAATGCCGAATGTATTTGTTTCTAGCAGAGCTTCATACGGGGCTAAAAGAGTTAAATAATCCCTTACCAAACAACCACTGTTATAACAACTCCCCATCTAACCAACCTTCAACCTGAAAAACCGTCCTCTCAGATACATAAATTAACCACTGTTATACGGGAACGTGTTTTCCATGTTATGATTGCTACTTCCAGATGAAACACTGTTCCGGTTGGAGGATTTGGATATAAACTTCACTGGGCCCGACACTGCACCCTTTTCAGTTCGATGAAGGATTTTGAACTATATTCCATGCAGCGTCCAGACGATTATATTCTGTCATTAGGAGACATCTTTTACTGAACAGTTGAATGACGGCTAAATTTAAACAGTTCTGGTCGAAAAACTTCTCCGAAGCTAGGTAAATTTTTGCCTTGTCATAGCTAGAATAATATATAAACTATGTCACCCCAGTGAAGAGGTTAAGTTGTATAAAGTCGTGTTGTGGTGGCCTAGTTAAAGTGAAACATATCATCAGGCTGAAAACGTTAAACTTCTTTATTAATCTTTTGATGACGACGTCCGTAGTAAGAATTTCTTGTCACCTTGATTGTTTTCTTCATCATGGGAAGGAACTCATCTTCAGCTTAAAATTCATTCCAGAGTTGAGTAAATTCATCTTAATACAGCAAGAATAAATTTAAAAAGACGCCACCGTATTCAAAATGTCAGCTGTTGGGTTTTTGCATAAACTAACCCTTCACTAAGGTGACTTTCTTTTCCTTACTATTATCAGACGTTTTTATATCGATGAGAAGTATATATAGTGGGTTTGTTTATATCATACCCGAAGTAACTGGCTAAATCTCACAAATTGATTGCTAAGTTACGATTCCAAGAAATTCGATGAGCTTTAGTTATGAGTCAGGAATGAGTCTTTTCAGTAAATAATCAAACCAACCCTCCAGTCTGACTACACCTTTCCATCAGTAGAGCTCAAAACGGATGAAACTCTATCATGTTAGTGGAAATGTTACGACCAAATCGACGTTTACGCTTGATAACACTTGGCCATCCACTAAACTGAAGGTGTTATGGATCTTCATCAGGTCAGAGAAACGCGCCCTAGCAACTCCTCGCCAAGCAACCCGTCATCCAGCCAGCGATCCTCAACAAGCCCCCTCTCCAAGTTTTTCTCCCTTGTGTCTGTACAACTTCCTCGATATTTCACCAGAATACACCCAAGTTGTGTCATAAATCAAGTGACACACAGCATCTCTCGTGTCCTCTCCCTCATAGCCAACACTTTTCCTCTTCTTCACACGCCTTCATTATCCTCTTTTACACGTATTTTCCAGTGAGTTGTCAGGCCTCCTTATACCACTTCACTGTGATGAGGATAGTCTTAATACTCATTCCTGCTTATAGCCTTCTGATTGTCTGAGTCTCGCACTGAATGGTAAGTAAGGAATCTAATTAAATGAATGTTTTATAACATTCTTAAGGAAGAGTTGCAATGATTTTTTTTATTCTGTAAATCACTAGTATGTGGGAGCTTGGGCTTTATGCGGCCCAGGGACCATTTTAACCCCTTCAGTACGATTATGTCTTTTTCATTTTGATCAGACTGCCACCTGACGATTTTGAACTGATATGGTTCAACCTTGGGAGTGAAGAGGTTGTTGAATATTACATTTAACCTCTCCATATGGAAAATACTCCCTTAAGATGAAGAACTTCATTAGAAGTAAAAAAGACTGAATGTAAATGACGAACCAGGATTGAAGGGATCCACAAACCATGAGACAAACTGACCTAACGCCAGAATGTCCCACTTCATTACATCCATTATCCAGCTTATTTTAAAATCTTGTCTCTGTCACTATAATCTAAACGTAAAGAGAGAGAGAGAGATAGAGAGAGAGAGAGAGAGAGAGAGAACAATACAGTATAAGTCCAATGATTTTGATCCGATTTTGTACAGACTTGGTGGATGGGTTGAGGGATGCCAGCAGGTAAAAGGCCAAGGGCAAAGGGTAAAAGGGTAAGATCAACTCATCAGCTTTAATCAGATTTTTAGACATGTGGTGAAATGACTGAGAGTCTGAAAATGACGAAGTAAACTGATTTTGAGAACAACCCACAAAAAACATTCTAAAGATTCCCATTTGACACGATTTTGACTAAATTTGGTGGAAAGATTTAAGCTTTAACTAATAATGAAGTGATTCTATTTTTGGCAATCATAAGTCAAAGGTCAAGGCCAAGGACATAGCCAGCTCAAGCAGTTTTGCTCATACGGTTACGTTAAACTTGGTGGAAGAGTTGAGGGTCAGGCATAGATTAATTCGTTCGATATTAAGAACAATTAGTCGAAGGTCAGATTCAAAACCTGGGCTCTTAAACCAACTGTAAGGTGCAGGTGTTACACTCTGACTACTCCTTCCTCATCAACTCTGTCATTAAAAATAAGGCCGTGTATTTAGTGCGTGCAGGAAACAAAGAGAAACAGGCGTAGAGCATTTTATATAGCGGTCTTTTCCTTAATCTGCTCTTGCACTTTTGTTTCAGCTTCCCTCCTATGCTCTTTGTCCGTCCTTCCCAACCTCTCTATGCACACGATCTTACATCAGTCTCACCCACTCCTTCCTATCATTTCATTTCCTCTCCCTCGTCCTGTCAGAGCTCCTCTTAAACTTATTGCTTGAAATTCCACCTTTTCACTTCTCCTCCTCCGTCTCTTCCTTCGTTTCTCATTACTCTCGTCCTTCTTTTGTCTCTCGATTAATCTTGTCATCTCCACCTGTTCCTCCTCGCGGACTTCTTTTTCCTTCAGCGTTTATTCTTGCCTCACACCTGTTTTTTATTCCTCCTCCTCCTCCTCCTCCTCCTCTTCTTCTTCTTCTTCTTCTTCTTCTTGTTCATATTCTTGTTCATCTTCTTTTTCTTGTTCATCTTCTTCTTCTTCTTTTCTTCTTCGTCTTCGTCTTCTTCTTCTTTTCTTCTTCTCCACCTTCTTCTTCCTCTTCTTTTTCTCATCAGCGTTGCTACATTAAAATTGTTTTCATAAAAGCTGTTACGCATAAAGTAGCTCAGTTTTGTGTAAATAATGAATACATAGTGAACCATATCCATACTCCTTCGACACCATATGAATA
>NC_136976.1:11129609-11144609 GCF_032717465.1 Coenobita brevimanus | reverse complement strand
CTCTCTTGACCCACTCTTCGGTCAATAAAATCGTCCGGTGTTGGAAACATAAAGCTGTCCCGACTATGAAGGCGATAATGGTGACAGCATTAATTTTCTCATATTTCAGATGCTCATTTACATCGGAGTAAAGTTGTGTGGCTTTTATCAAATATCACTCGATTAAACTGTGTTAAGTTGAAGACAAATGCATCTACCTGATATGAACAATATCATCATTTATCTACACACACCATGAACTGTTTCTGTATTACTACAAATGAGATACATTGCAAATCCAGACCTTCTTAGAGAGAGGGAAACAACGAAAAATAATCCTTTCTCATGCTAGCCAAGCACCGGCCAAGAAGATGTATCTGTGTAGTGTGGAAGTCGATGTGTTATAACTAATAAGTTATTGTCTACCAAAGATGTCATTGGAATAAACCAGTAAGATCCCACACAGCAGCTGCCACTGTATATATCTGCACTTGCTTGATTTCGAACTCCAGATTCGGGTCACAATAAGATTGGGATTATTACGTGGATTATTACAAGGGGGAGCTCAGCAGGTTGTTTATCTTCACCAATCAACCCATCTTAACCTAACCTATCCTACGCTGACGTAAACTATTCACTGACAGAACGGCAGTAGAAGTATAGCTTTCTCTGACAACTTTTAGATGACGTAATTATTAGGTTAGTTTGGGTTAGATTAGGTTAATCCTGGTTAGATTAGAGTTTGGCTCGGTGAGGTTAGTTTAGATTAGACTCGGTAAGAACAAAACACAGATCACTACCCCAGGCTGAAAAGTTAAAGTAATGGTAGTTAATGTAAATAATGTCCTCGACCGGGATGTTATAAGTAATGGCAGCGCAGTGCTTGTACTCTGTATATTGATATTGTTAATCTGTCTACATACTTTTTCCAGATCCTGTATCTTGTAAGAGGTGACCTCGATGTGTACATATCACCATTTCTTCCAGATCACGCTTCCCACATCATATCATATATATTCATGTGCTCCACTCTCATGCATTCCCCTCATCAGTTTGTCGCTCTCTTCGCTCAACGTGGTCTGTAGTGTTTCCACTATTCGCTTTTCCCTTTCATGTTAGGAGCAACTTTAGCGTCTGGTTCCAACTAACGCCAGGCAATTTTCAAACAGCTACGAGTGAGCCATGGCCGCTTGTAAATGTATAAATTGGTACCATTAACCGCCTTATGGCCGAGAGTACTCCAGGATCCTATTCCGGCAAACGACAAGCGATTTTATTCAACTGATAGTGAATCAAAGGAGCCTGAGAGTGTTATTCCTTCATTCTCTATTCGTTCCATGTGGTCGAACCAATTTCTATTTATTACCAGTACTGTCTAATCGCTCCATATTATATTTATCCGCTGGATTATGGGCACAGATTTGACGGTCCATTCCCTGAGGAACAACAAATTCTTCCATGTCGTCAGTACTTCACTCATAACCACTGCTGGCCGAACAACCCTGATGGTGTTTCAATTTATTGTAACTAAACTAACGCATGCAACATAACTGGCAGAAGAAGTATAGCATCAGTGTTGAATTAAGAAGTAAGTTCAGTTTTTTTCACGACAGTATCTGATTTTATGAAAGTTATTGTTTACTTTAACTTTCTTGAGTTACTGGGATGGGGATGGGGGACTGTGAGGGTTTCCGTCTTTTCTGTCCGTCTGTCTCTCTATCTGCCTTTCTGTCTGTCTGCGTATCTATCTGTTTATCGATCTGTCTGTTTATCTACCTATCTATCTATCTGTCTGTCTGTCTGTCTGTCATCCAATTCCTGTTTGCCTTATCAGAAGGAAGGGATCGCAGGAGTATGTTGTCCTTTTTTTTTTTTTTTTTTTTTACTACCTATGTGCGATTTTTTTTTTTCTGTTTCAGTCATACTCTTTTCTTCAGCTTAGGAGAGCCATCTTTAGAGAGAACAATTAAAAACAGCCTCTCTTATCCTCTAAGGAACTTTGACTAACATATTATTCTTCTTGAGTCAGGGAGAAGAGTCAAACATTCAGTTATTAGACCATTTGTAGGCTGCGGGTGTCCCACTCACTGGGTGCTCCTTCTTGTTCTTGTTTCTGAATTAAATACCCGTTCATAGAGGAAGGGCTTTCTAACTTTACCTAAGTAACTTAAAACTAACTTGCTCAGTATAGTGATTATATTATATTCTTGTTACGTCCAGTCGGCTTCATTCAACTTTGGAAAGACGTCTCAAAGTGAAGAAGTTACAAAAGGCTATGTATCTATTCCTCCCTTTTCAAAAAGTCTCTCGTGCTGAATAATATCAGCTGGGGAAAGAAGAATAATGTTAAAGACGTCGCCGTATTGAATGGGTTACAAACTAATCCTTATACGGCTGCCAGACATCGCCATTTCTTTGTCTATAATTATATACATTTCAGGATGTCCCACATATCGAATTTAAAGTTCTCTATATTTTCTGGGATGGTATATACACTTTCCTATTTATATCAGTTTTTTATAATTTTAAGGGTGTCTTACATAAGGAATTTTCTGTACCTTTCAGGTTACTCTACATGAAGTTTTCTATGCACTGAAGGTAGTTCTGTCGATCAATATTCCATATTCCTCCTCCTCGCCACACACACACACACACACACACACACACACACACACACACCGCCTCGGCCCTCCAACACAGGAGTCCATCATTAGAGACTGAATCAGTATTTGCGCTGCTCTTCCGACCCACTAATAAAGTATCCCAAGGAGCCTCATTACTTCCGGTTCGTTGCATCATCCTACTTGTTGGAGCTCAGGCCAGGAAAAAGGCATAACACTGAGTCATTAACAGGGGATAGACAGCAACAATAGTCCTCTTACCTTTCTATATTATGTGAAAATATTAAAAAGTAGGTTACGATCCCACTTTTTTCCAGGCGCTGGGCTTGTCTTAACAATATACCGTTTCGTAAGTATCATTTTTATATACTAATTGGTAGGAATGGTTAGAATAAACCGGGATACGCTACACTGGAACATACGTGGTGAAAGATGTGTTGTTGATATTACAATGAATCGAAGATGGTGAACAGTTTGAGGTGGAAACAGGGTTGTAAGGTTGAGTGGTATAGTTGGTCCACCTTAATTTTACAAATATTTCGTTCTTTTGCAGCTCATTTCCCATAGCTCAGTTACAGAACTAGACCATATTTTGACTTTACATCCTTTCCATAATACCTTTTCATGACCAAGCACCATTCAATGAGTGCTGAGTTCTGGCAGCGCTGGTGGCACCTAGACGAAGATGTATGTCGCTGATTGGTTGGCGCTAACGTCACCAGAACCCCAGTGTCCGTCCTTGTAACCTTTCTTCACTGATTTACGTACCCTACTCCTTTACCTGTAACTCACCTATTAGACCGGATACACAGATTTTGTTTACTGCAAAAGACACACATACACGTTCTCTCTCTCTCTCTCTCTCTCTCTCTCTCTCTCTCTCTCTCTCTCTCTCCCCTACTTGCCTCGTTCCATCCCTTCATTTTCTCCCTCTCCCACATAAATATCTCCATCTTTTCTTTCGCCCTTCTCATAGTTGTCCCGCTTTCCGCCATACCTGTCTGATGTCTATGTGTCTGGTAATATATAGCTCATTTTACTAGGTTTTCAGCAGTTATCCGAAATTATTAGCTTTTTTTTTACGGAGTTGATATGTCCGTTTTGCCTTCTGTCTGCATTAGGCATGACTCATGAGTAGCGTGCCATAAGACTTTTTTCTGGGGTGAAGGCAGATCTATCTATCTGTCTGTCTATTGTCAGACGCCTTAATCCCGTAAGGGGTGGCCACAAACAAATCCCCTCCATGTCGCTAGGTCTCCCGCCATTTCACTGCCCTGCTCCCAGCTCACACACCCCTCTCTCATATACCTCTCCACTCCATCCCTCCATCTCATCCTCGGCCTCCCCCTCCCTCTCCCTCCCTCCACCTCGTTCACATACACTCCTCTCATCAGTCTCTCACTCTCCATCCTCTCCACATAGCCAAACCACTTTAATGTGTTTCTCCTAACGCTTCCTACCACATCCACATCCATACCACAACGCTCCTTCACTTCCTTATTTGTCAGCCTGTCTCTCCATGTGACTCCACATGCTCCTCTCAAGTAACTAATTTCCACTGCTCTCACTCTTGACTTCTGTCCCTCCAACAACGTTCAAGCTTCACTTCATACGTTAGAGTTGGTATAACAATACTATCGTGTAGTAGCTTTTCCACTTCCATGCTCACTTCCCTGTTTCTTATCACTGCTTTCAAGGAGCCAGCAATCTTTCTTCCCTGTTGCACCCTTTCAAGCACTTCACCCTCTAAACTTCCATCCTTACTCATCACACTACCCAAGTATTTAAATGCACTATTCACCATTTCCTCCTCATCCAGTCTCAATGTACATTCACTAACTTCACTTCTCTCGAAGACCATAACTTTACTCTTCTCTATATTCACCTTTAGATTCCGTTTCTTACACACTCTCCCAAACTCATCCACCAAGCCTTGCAGCTCCCCTTCGTCTTCACTTAACAACACAGTATTATCTGCAAACAACAGTACAGGGAGTTTCCAAACACTGCCCTTTCTCACTAGGACCACTCCAACATCCACTGCCCTACCTTGTATCTCTTTTATAACCCCATCCATATACAGATTGAACAACCATGGAGACATGACACATCCTTGTTTCAATCCAACCTTCAAATAGAAAAATTCACTCAGTTCACCATCCACACGCACTGCAGCCTTGTCACCCTCATACATACTCTTCACGGCATTCAACAACTTCCCATCTACTCCATATATTCTTAATACTTTCCACAATCCTTGTCTGTCCACCCTGTCATATGCTTTCTCCAAATCCATGAAGGCTGCATAGGCTACAACTTCTTTCCCTTCTCTAGAAATTTTTCCACTAAGGATTCAAGAATATCTGATCTACACAACCTCTTCCCTTCCTAAAACCTCTCTGTTCTCCTCCACCTTATTCCTCTGTTATTTCCCTAACGCTGCCAGTAAGTATCCTACCATATACTTCTCCTATTACACTAAGAAGGCAAATGCCCCTATGATTACCACACACTTCTTTTTCCCCCTTTTCCTTTGTACAGGGGAACAATTATACCTGACTTCCAATCCTCCGGGACTCTACCTTCCTCCCAGGCAGTCTGCACATCTTCCACATCCATTCTACTACTATCTGTCCCCCAGGCTTCAGCATTTCACCACACACTTCATCAATTCCTGGGGCTTTCCCCATTTTAACTTTCTTCATTGCTTCCACAACTTCTATCCTACAGATTTCTTCCTCTCTTCTCACACCTCTCCTTCTCCCAGCCATTCCCCAGCCAGTTATACTCGCATTACTTTCATTCTCTACGTTCAACAATTCATTGAAGTGTTCTTTCCATCTGCTCACTTTTTCACTCTTCTCCACTAGTAAACTACCATTTTTATCTTTCACTCCCCAACTAACTTCTTTGGTACCCTGTCTAATTCTCTTTACCTCTTTCCAGAGCATTTTCTTACATTCCCTCCACTTTACTCTCAGATTCCTTCCAAATTCCTCATCCACTGTCTTCTTTCTCACACTAATCTTTTCACCTCTCTTCCTCTCTACATACAACACTCTCTTCCGTTTCTCAACTTCTTCCACGCCCCTGTTTCTCATCCACTCACCATATGCTTTCTTCTTTTGTGCCACAGCCTCTCTCACCTCTTCAGTCCACCATGCTGTTCCCTGCATACCCTTTCGTCTTCTCTTCACCCCACACACCACCTCACATGCTGCACAGATTTCTTCCGTGAATATCTTACACACACGTTCCACGTCCCCCATTTGCTCCAATTTATATTTACCCAATCGCTCCTCCACTTCCCTCTTATATTCTGCCTTTTTTCCATCCTCTTGTAACTTTTCTACCCTCCTTGTAAGAACTACTTCCTCCTGTCCTTCCTTTCTTCTATATCTCCATTTCATTTGTACTTTCATTTTGACCACCACCAAGTGGTGGTCTGAAAGTCCACTCCCCCAGCCTCTGTATACTCTTGCATCCATCACACACCTTCTCATCCTTTCATCCACGCGCACATAATCAATCACTGCCTTCCTTTCATTCAATTCACCATCTACCCTTCTCATCATTTGCCATGTATACCTGTGGATCATTTTGTGCCTGAAGAGGGTATTAGCTATCAGCAACCCCCTCCCGGCACAAATGTCCACTAAAGCATTGCCATTCTCATCCACCTCTGCAGGCACACCCCACTCACCAACTACTCCATCCAGCTTCACATTCCCTACTTTTCCATTCATATCTCCAATCAAGAACACTCTCTCATTCTTTTCAAACTTTTCCAAGCACGCTTCCACATTTTCCAAAACTTTTCTCTCACTCTGCTTTGGCGCATACACACACATAATCACCCACATTTGTAGTCCAACATTCACTCTTACCCACACAATCCTTGAGCCAACTGATCCCTACTCTCTTATGTTTTTGTTGTTACTCACAACAATACACACTCCTTCTTTTGCCCTCTCATTCTCACCTACTCCTGCACATATACCCCATCCATACTCCCATTCTCTCACACTCTCACCTCCCCATTTAGTTTCAGTTAATCCATATACATCCACTTTCGCAACCGCAAGCACCTGTACAATCTCTCTCTCTTTCACCTCGTCATTCGCACCCCTTACATTCCTTTTAGCTATCCGTACCAAGTCCTTTGCTCGGTCCTTAGTCGTCATCTTTTGGTCAGTCCTGGTCCGAGGCCTCATGTTCGTATTATTAGTTAGTTGTTTTCCGGGGAGGGGCACTAACCCTCCGCCAGCCCACTTGTTTTCACGTAGGGAACACGTGTTGGTTGGTTATGAGGTTACCACCCAGCGTTGTAAATTATTTCCTGGTTTAGAGGAAATCATTTGGCTTGCCACTCAATGTGGAGCTACCCCCCCAAAAACAGGGTATCACCACACCAAGTGGGTGGATGATCGGCGCCCCCACCTAATACATGACGCTTGGCCGACCAGCTTTGCATAAGATTTTCCAATTAAGCACGCTACACTGTGATAACGGACAGTTCTCTTATTATGCTAGAAGACGAGTTTCTGTTACGATTCACCTATATCCCACAGAAACTGGATTATTGTGCACTGCTTTTCTTTGGCGCAGACACACGGCGAGGCAGACGTGTTAACTTCGCAACAACGACACTACAACTCACCGCTCAAGATTGTCAGTACCTCACAAAGACTGATAGTTTGTGTTTGTACCTGCTTGTATAATTAGCAAACAATTTATTCAACAAGGATACAAAATTTATTGTCCCCAGGTCTTGGTTCACCCTCCCATATATTGCATTTCCATATATTTTCCACATATTTGTCTTACCCCTCTCCTCTCCCCACTAATAACTTCCTCTCACTCCTCTTCTCTTATCTGGTAATTCATTTATCCCACTCCCTTCCTTATCTCCCCTTTCGTTATCTACCCGTCAAGCCCTTCCATCTCCTCTCCTACCTCCCAACCTTCCTGATCCCACCAATCAATTCTCATCCTTCTGAATCTCCCTTCTTCCGCGTCCACCGGAGCAACGAGAGCTGAAGTTAGTCAGGCAGGCAGACAGGCTGGGATGAAGATGAGGGATGGTGGAAGGTGAGGCAGGGTGCAGGGTAAGGCAGGGTGCATGGTGAGACAGGGTAGGGATTAGGCAGGGCATGAGGAGAGGAAAAGAGAGTTATAAGTTAAGCAGCCAGGGTGGAAGATGAGGCAGGGTACAAAGTATGGCTGGGTGGGTGGCTAGCAGGGTAGAAGGAAATGCAGGGGAAAAAAAAAGTCAAAATGAGTAGAGGAATAGGATGAACGAAAGGTTAAGGTGGAGAGGTAAAACGATTTACACACACACACACACACACACACACACACACACACACACACACACACACACACACAAGCATTCCAGTATTACAGCGCGTGGATGTAATAAAATACTTTCCCGGCTGAAATGACAAAAATTTTTCTCAGATAACAACAGGAGTGGGAAATATAACTGAAGGTAATAGGTATGT
Source organism: Coenobita brevimanus (assembly GCF_032717465.1). Lineage (NCBI taxonomy): Eukaryota > Metazoa > Arthropoda > Malacostraca > Decapoda > Coenobitidae > Coenobita > Coenobita brevimanus. The sequence continues at coordinate 11,136,505 of NC_136976.1, read as the reverse complement.
TTAACCTTCCTTTCCCATGCTAGAAGTCTCAAATAATCCTCAGCTTGATTTTTTAAAAATTCATTCACTCTCCAAATTCATTTTAACCACAGGAAATGTCTTTCATGATGGTGAAATTGAGGAAAATGTTTAATCTGTTCAAGAGGTTTCCCTCAAGTTATATATTGCTGTTTGGAGGCAGCATTAATTTATTCACCACTCTGAAAGCATTGTCAGTTTAATGAAATCGTCTGACACTATCTGAAATTCATTACTGTTGTACTGTAGTTCTGACCATGAAAGAGAGTTGAAGATATCAGCATTAACTGTACCAACATTAACATTCCCAGGCTCCTGTGACACGCCTAAAATCGTCTGGCATTTGCTGGAATAGACTGTTAGAGCTGTCCCGACCATGAGTATTAAAATTGGGTTCTAGTGTTGAAGGGGTAAAATGTTTCATATTCTTAATTTTTCTCTCCCCTCTCATGACATCCTCGGTTGGAAGATGTTACGCCTTCCCAATGTCCTTTTTTTTTTTTTTCCATCCCTTTCATCTCCATCTCATGTCACTCCACGATTTCCTCCGCGTTCTCCCTCCTTTGATGCTCAGAAAATAGCTCCCCAGATGTAACCCAGCCTTCTTCTCTGTCCTCTCATTATGTAACTGTGACTGCATCCCCACCTTCTTGGGCATCTTATAAAATATCCCCACCAGCATCCGCACCTTCTTCCTTTTCTTAAAAAAAATAATAATAATAATAATAATACTAAATAAATCTCAACTGCATCCTCGTTTTTTTTTTTTTTTTTGGTCATCTCTTAAAGCAACTCTTATGTTCATCTTCTGTGACTTACGGAATAGCTCATCACCTTCCCCTATACCATGTCATAAAATAACCACGTCCTCACCTGGCAGCGTACCTAACAAATTCATTCCCATCTTCTATATCGTTTTATAAAGTGACGTCCAACCTTTATCGCCTTCCTTTATGAAGTAACTCTCAAATTCACCGTCACCTAATAACTCCTAACTCTATCCCCCTCCTTACATAATAACTTTCAGATGTACCCCCACCCTTTTTACGTATTTTCATAAAAGAATCCCTCACCTACACCCCACCATCTCCATCTTCCCACAGAATAACTCTCAGCTTCCTTATCTCATAACTCCCCGCCTTCTTCATCCTCTCATAAAATAACACTCCACCCTTTTCCTCTACTCATGAAATAACATCCAACATTTTTTCGTCACCTAAAATAACTCTTCAGCCGCAACCACCCCAGCCACCATCTCCTCCTTCTTCTTCTGCCGCGTCTTCTTTTAATCAAGCTGGGTCATCTCAGGCTGTAATTTCCTTTTTGGTCTCAGCCGTCTGCTGCTGCCGGATTTACCTTTCATTACTCCCATCAGCTTCCTCCCTTTCAAGCCCGTCTCCTGTTCGCTAAAAATTGGGTACGGGGTCAATCGGAACTCTTGCAGTCTCCGAGGGCTTTAGTGGGGCTCTTTTGAAATGGAAGCCTGGGTAAATTTATCTTTTCTTTATATGTTCTTGTCGTTAGCACAGACGAGGCAATGGCGGATGTTTAAGTTTGATATTGCCTAGGGGACCGGGAAGAAAAATTGAAGCTTGCCTAACGCAGAGGAGTAAATTTTCTCGACGCAGTGCCGTAAAAATTCACAGGAGGAATTTCTCACTGACTGTACAACCAATAAAACTGGGCTTAAAAAATAAATAAATAAATAAATAAGCGAATACATGGCTAGAATATAACCTTCCATCAAAGCTTTGTAGTCTACAGTTATATTATTTCAGTAACATAGCCACGATTGGTCGCGTCTTTCGCAATATATTCCTGTTACGCGTCTGACAGTTTCATTCAGCTATAAGGATATATCATAGAAGCCAAAGAGTGTCAGTACTTTTACCATTAATCCTTTCTTCGTCGAGAAAGCGTCTGTATTTTTTTCTTAGCCAATTTCAGACGTTTTCATTCAGCTGTGAGTTATTCGGGGAAACTGAAGATATTAAATAAATCCTTCCACCAGCAACAGTACTGTATTATGTTTATGGTACTTCCATTTCTTACCATTTACCTTCTCCCACACTAACGCCGTCAGTACGATATTTATTTCATGTATGCTTCCGACATGCAGTTATATTCAGAGTACGAGAAACTTTCAAATGAAGAAGCAATAAACTTGTCATAAACCCCTTCAGTACAATGGTGTCTACTATGCTTGTTAGAGACGATTTTTGTCTGGTTTGGAATGAATCCTTGTACTGAAGGTACTACAGACTGATGGTGCCTCGGAGGTTAAAACGATTTCACAGATTTTCCCCAATCTCAGTAGCAAAATTGTCAGTCTTCATTTGGTTTAGGTTTGTGCTGTAAAACACTAAATATCAGCTGGATAGATCAGAATAAATACATACAAGGCAGTCCCTACGAAGTACCCCTCTTGTCATACACCTGGTGAATTTTCGCATGTCGTTCGACTCTATCAGATAGGTGTCTGTGAAACTACAGAACGTGATGAAATTTTTTGGCCTAACTGATGGAGCCAGGATTCCCTGGGCTTGACTGATGAGTGATTGGAAGCGTGGTCCATTGAATTGGGCAAACTTAGGTTGCTATGTCATAAAGACTTTGTAGTTACTTGTAGAGAAGTATATTTTAGACTTGTGGTCGAGCGGCTTTTATATCTTGTAGTAGTTTCCCCACCAGATGTCATGTAGTGACAGGAGAGGTAAAGAATAGTATGGGACTATTTTTATTTGTCTTGGAAATATTAAACAGGTATAAGAGTATAAGTCCCGGGTAGCTACCTCCCTGTCTCGCTATCTCTCTCTCTTTCTGTTCTAAGGCTAATCTCCGTCTCGACCTTTCTCTAGGGTCGCTTGTCTCCTTCTACCCTCTCTTTCCTAAAATCTGGTGTAGCAGGGGTGTGTCACGTGTGTTCCTTGTGGATCTTTGTTCACGAGAGGACTGCTGACAGCTAACTGCATCATCTCCTTACTGGCCGCTGTCGTCAGCTTTCCTCAGTGTTAAGAGGGTGTAAGCATGCTTAGCACTGCTCGATTCTCGCAGACACAACACCTTCTCATCATTTGACTTCCTGCTTCTATCTGTCTCTCTATCTATCTATTTATCTATCTATCTATTATGATTTGCAATTATAATATGGAGTCCTACCACAGCTACTCCTCACCCTGCCCTACGGTGGGAAAGGAGGTCCGGATGATGATGATGATGATGATGACCCTGGACGGCCATATTACAAGTGCCTAACCTGCATCACTTTCCACTCCCCATATCCCTTTCTCTATCTTAGTATAATAAGTCAGAGCAACGGGCCACTGGTTGCATCATTTGTACATGCATGGATAACCCACTCCCACTCCCAAACCAGCAGACTGAGCCGGAACAAACAAGATACGCAACATACGGACCTTCATGCACACCCTCCACCACTTCCACCCGTTACAGTCAGCGTTATCATTCCCGTAAGTGCGAACCCAGAGCTGGTTGAGCTGTGTTTCGAGCCACTTGTGATGAGGGGGAAAGGGCAGTCAGGGGAATTTTTGGACGATGCGTTGGGGGGAGGGGAGGTAAGGAGGAGGATGACTGGGTTTGGTGTTTGAGGGGAGTGAATAGAAAAGTTGGAGTGGAAAAACGAAGGACTTAATTACACCAAAATACTTAATACACTTAGGAACATGTAAGAAAAAATTTATAGGGTACGGTATAATATATTTTCACAATTTATTTTACTAATTTAAGACAGGACAGGTTAACCCCACACATCACAGACTCTGAGTAAACACACACACACACACACACACACACACACACACACACACACATATCCTGACAGACAGACACACACACATTCACACATGCACATATATACACACGCACACATACACACGCACACACACATATTCACACAACCACACAACTTTACACACGCGAACGTGCTCTCTGGCACTGCACACCTAATCGGTCGGTGTATATACCACGTCGGGCCTTCCGTCAACAGTTCGTAGAATCATTAAAGTTTCTCGTGGTGATCAGGGTAATTAAAATATTTCAAAGATTTCCTTCCGAGAACTTTTCTCGTTTATCGCAGCGCCTCAAAAACATCCATTAACTGAAAGCCACGACGCCAAGAAAAAAGCTTGTTTATGAGGGAATCATAATGAATAAAGAATCAAAGACGCTCGAGGTGTATTTTGTGTTGTTGGGATCAGCTGTGTTCCGTGATATGAAAAAAAGATTTTCCCATATGAACTCTTAATCATTATATACCAAGAAAAACACGATGACGACATCTGAGAATATGAAGTGCCAAACTAAGAAATATAAAAACAAAACAGATTAATAAAACATGCTTCATAAAGTGGCAGGCGATATTTACCCTCTAAGCTGAAGTATATTGGCAGACGTTAGGCAAAATTAAGAGAAAAGAGACGTCGCGTGGCTGAAGGTGGTAGAAAGAGTATATATCCGAGTCAGCTATGGAATATTGATAATCAAGCCATCAGTACATTATTTTCGTTTCTTTTCACTCCAGGGACTTATATCTCGTCTTTCTTCATATAATTTCCCATTTTTTACGTTGTATTTTATTGCTTACTAAACCAATCCATCAAAGTTCCACACACACACACACACACACACACACACAAATTTTAGATAGATAGCTAGACAGATAGAGAGATACTGTATATGCTCCACATTTCCAGAATAATACTTCCAATATATGCAACCGTATTACCACCACTGAGCGCTTTCTTTAACCCACTCGCTGTGATATACTCTTATCTTTCTTCAGGTTAAAACAGTTGTCTGGAGGTTGTAAGAGTATATATTCATTTTGGGTGTTTTAAGAAAATTCACTTCCATCTTCTCCACAAGACAGAACTACAAAGGGCATCATACTGTAGTTCTAAAGGGATTAACGTTCACACCTGCCCTTCTCTGTTCTGTCAGTTGGCACTCCTTTCTCTGTAGTCATCTGTTCATTCATACATTTCCTTCAGAAAGGGATTGTGAGTGTTTATCCTTCTAATCTTGTAATATCTGCTTACTCCTTCACCAGTACTTCTCCATACTTAGCACATTAATGAACCTCTGTCCTCTCACCTGCCTCTTTGTACTCATACACTTAGCAGTCTTATCATACACCAAGCACGATCTATGTCCCCTTCCACAAACCTTTCTTTTATGCAAAAACAAAGAAAAATAAAAACAAAATCAAAGGGAAGAAGCTTGAAAGTATGACCCGCCCATAGAAGGCTTTTAAAATATCCAAGTTCTTGATCAGTTTCTCTTCAGGTATTTGACCATAGCCTTAAATTAAGGAAAGACTGGTCATAAGCAGAGACAGTCTAGCTAAGGAATATTTCTGCGCTCTTTAGGAACAGAAAATGGATGTGTATGTTTAGCTAGACAAGTTTTGTGTGCCTGATGCTCGACGTCATTGGAAGAGCTGCAGACAGAGTTCAGGAGAGCAGTGACATCTATCTTTCATTCTAACCTACTCCTCCCCCACTTTCCTCATTTTTGCTCATTCTCCTAGTTTTCTCCACCCAACTGTCCATCCACCCATCAATCTTCATTCATCTATCTATCCATCCACCAGTATCCACTCATCTCTCAATCCACCTTACTATATTCACACATTTATCCATCCATCCACCAGAGTTCACCCATCTTTCCATCCACCCAGCACTCTTCATCCGGCAGTCCATCAACCTACCATTCATACCTAGCTGTGCATCCATCAGCCAATCACTCATCCCATCATTCTCCAACCATCCATCCATCTGTCCACCCATCGTTCATCACCAATCCATTCCCCTACGAATCATTCTCCAACCATCTATCCACTCTTCCACCATTCTCAAAATCCATCCATCTACACACCCCTCTTCACCCATCTATCCATCCAGCCACCACCTCTCACCCACCAGTCTACCTAACCACCTCTCTTTCCCGGTAGTCCATTCAACCACCATTCTCCACCCATTTTTCATCCACTTATCTCACTCCTTCTACCCAAATGCTCACCCAGCTGTCTCTCCATTCACGTATTCATCCACCTACCATCACTTTTCATCCAACTATCCACCCAGCCACCACTCTTCATCACCACACCTACCTGTCCAACCCACTCACCCACCTATAGTGACTTCCCACCTACCCACTGTCTCACTCTCCCAGGGTCAAAGGTGTGTAGAGTGCTTGATCACCTCGGAAGCACTCCTGGATTCCTATGCTTAATTATGTCCACCGAGGCGTGCTGAGTGCCCCGTCGGTGTCTGCATGCTCCTAGGTCTGTGAGCTGGGATATGGCTGTGACTATGTGCTGCTGTGCCTTTAAACTGCTGTGTTAGTATGCTGTTGTGTTTCTATGCTGCTGTGTCGGTATGCTGCTGTTCTCTATGCTGCCGTGTATCTATGGTGTTTTGTGTGTTTGGTGCTGTTTATGTGGTTTTTGTGATAAATCTTATTCACTTGGTCGTGCTGGGTGGGTGTCTGTGCCTGTCAACTGTGCCTGTGTGTTGGGGTCTGTGTGTGTCTTTGTTGCGTGTAGAGTGAGTGGCCATCGCACGAGCAGCAACCATCAGTTCGGGATTGCTGAGATTACATTTACTAGAGTATGTCGAGTGCTGGGTGTGTGCCTGTGTGTGAGAGTGCTGAGAAAAGTATGTGGCTGTGTGATGATATGTCAGTGCTGTGCCGGTTTTTGTCTGAATGCTGATTTGTGTGTGTGTGTGTGTGTGTGTGTTTGTGTGTGTGTGTGTGTGTGTGTGTGTGTGTGTGTGTGTATGTTGCTGTGTCTGTATGATGTAGTGTCTGTCTTTGCTGGGGGCCGTCTTTCAATATATGCTGTCTATCTGTGTCGA